>NC_137832.1:40496573-40921573 GCF_963921795.1 Nannobrachium achirus | reverse complement strand
TAAATCGTTTTTAAAATAATAACAAAAAAGGAAGGTTTTGGACATACAAGGTTTCCACCCAACAATGACAATATTAATATACATTGTATACTGAACGTACAGCAGTAAATGGCCCTGGATTGCATCTATACAAGAATGCTCCGATTAGCACATGGGCGGACGCTGTCAGAAACGTGGACCTCTGCGGAGGCCTCCCACAGGTCACAGACAAGGTCAGAGAGAAGGATGAGGCTGTTAGGGCACTGTGTCAGGCACCTGGCACTGCTATAGCGAGCAAACCCACAGCCAAGCCACGGTGCAGCTAGGAGGGGAAAGAGACGAATACCAGAAGAGTCGCCGGAAAGAAACTGGCCTGGGCTGATGGTTTATGCCTTTTGATTGATTGATTGGTATTTACTATTTATTAGAAGTTTTGGATAGGAAAAGGTACAGTTTCATGACAGTACAGTTCACTGATACAATGTCAACTAAAAGGAAACTCGGGTAAGGCAAGGCATATTTGTTAATTTCCATTGAGATCCTTAATATCCTTATATACCTCTGTAAACTATGCCTAAACGGTTAAACCTAACCTTAACCTCAGTAAAACGGTGCCAAAACCTAACCCTATTCCTAATCTTAACCTCAGAAAGATATGCGTAATCCTAAAGTTATTTCTAACCTTATTCTCAGTAAAACAAAAACGTCCTATACTCCTCCCGCCCAACAGGTGCCGCCCCAGCCCGTAGGAATAGATGCAATGACCAGTATCACCCTCCCCGTCCGGCTTCCCTCCCCCCCGAACACGGACCAATTGTGTTCACACAGATGCCCGACATAGCCGGTTGCACCACAGGGAATTCGAACCCTCAACCTTCCGTGGTGGTTGGCAGGGACTATACCACTGCGCCACCCTGAGGTGGTGTTGGCTAGTCCGTGCTCTTGCATTGCATCGCATCACATTGGATATTTATATACTTACTAAATGAGGGCAAAGAGAGGGGTATTCGTAAGCTCCTGCAGGAATGTTTTGGAGGAGAAAAATAATTGGCATGCCATGTACGTACCTTACATTTATTGAACGACATGATTTAAACCACACCAGGGGACACGGCTAAGAGGAATTTAAAACGTTATTCAATACCATCTCTGTTACTCTGAAAACCATATGTTTAGCAAAAGAAAACTCTACTTCAGAAGTGTGTGTCTGTCTGTCTGTCTGTGTCTGTCCGTGTGTTTGTAGTGCATGGAGCACCTAATCCCTGTGACCCAGACAGATTGTGTGTTTAGATAAGGACACCTACAGTACACACTGCACAGCGCTGTATATACTGTGGGTCTGTGGGTTGGACAAGAGGACACTGTATATCTACAGTGGTTGACCACACAGCGTAGCACACTGTCTGCTGGTGATCCAAGCCTTCACGGCAGAGGAGAGCAGGCACGTGCACACATAGACGTCAAAGGGGGCTTGAGCCCCTGCCCTTTTATCAGTCTGTAAAAAGTGCCCTCTCCAGACCATGAATGCAGTTTTTACTGTGGAGAAAGAAATGTAAATGCCCCCCTTTCCATATCATATACCTGAAGGCAGCGTTCAAGAGAATTGCCTTGTTCAACTCTCTTGAACTTGAACGCAGCATCTTATGTTGAAAGAATTGCCAACATGCTGTACACCACATCTTCAGTATTGATTTTATTATGCTTATAGTTCAGCGTGGTATCAAGCACCGAAAATAGCCGACCTCCATGCTTACAACGCGTAGCAGCGTTGTGAGCTTGGAGGTCTGCTATTTTCGATATTTTCGTTTAGAAATGTCAGCCCCTGCCTCTCTAACATTCTCTGCACGTCCCTGGAGGAGAGAGAGCAGTTGAGGTTGGGTTCAGACCTTTTCTATTTTTCTTGTTTTCGTTTTACGTTTCTAGTACTATTTTCGGCAGTCAATTCAGGGCTTTTCCAATTAATTTCAGAGTAAATGTCACTGCTGGATTTCATTGGATTTGACTAGATGCTTAATTCCTGGATGGAAGCCTGAGGAATGGCTAATCAGTTATAGAAACGCTGTGGCCTTCATTAGCCGGCACTTCTACTTGTACTGTAGTCACGCTGCAATGCCTTCTGAGATTATAGATCTGCTATTTTAGGCGCGCAGCACTGGTGCGCAACTAAAGCAATTAGGCAATATTTCATCTTCTCTTGCTGCTGACATAAGTATGACATCATGACTGAGGACTGTGTGTGTGTGTGTGTGTGTGTGTGCGTGTGTGTGCGTGTGCATGCATGTGCATGCATGCATGCGAGAGAATAGGCTATATAAACACTCTTCCCTCAATTTATAGAACAGTGGTTCTCAACCTGTGGGTCGGGACCCCCAGGGGGGGTCCCCAAATTATTTTGGGGGGTCCCCAGATGATTAACTTAATGTCTTCTCACTCAACAGTAAACAAACCAACATAAAGTTTAAGTGTAGAGAGGTTATCTTTAGTTAGAGGGAGGGAGAGAGAGAGAGAGAGAGAGAGAGAGAGAGAGAGAGAGAGAGAGAGAGAGAGAGAGAGAGAGAGAGAGAGAGAGAGAGAGAGAGAGAGAGGGGAAGACAAGAAGAGGAATGCTATGGCACTCACCCTTTTCTTTCTGCTCACTTTGTTTATTCTGCCTTAGTGTTTACCTTTTCACGGCTGGCAGAAAGCATGACAAATATCTCTCTCTCTCTCTCTCTCTCTCTCTCTCTCTCTCTCTCTCTCTCTCTCTCTCTCTCTCTCTCTCTCTCTCTGTGGGTGTTCTGATGGCCAGGCCACTTCCCCACATCTGGGCACTGTTTGAAAAGACACTGTTAGTTCTGCAATTAGGCATTAAAACAAATAGTACACACTTGGAAGTCTTGACATAATGTGCCTGTGTGGCGCTCCATGAACCTATAGGCTCAGTGTGGCCTGACAGCGTGTCGCGGGTTCGAGTCCCGATCCCGGCGGCCTTTGCTGCATGTCGCTCCCCATCTCTCTCCCCCATGTATCTATCTCTATCAATTTAAGGCATAAAAGCCCCTACAAATAATCTTTAATATAATATGCCTGCATGCACACGCACACACGCTCGCCCACGCACACACACACACACACACACACACACACACACACACACACACACACACACACACACACACACACACACACACACAAACACACACACCGAAACCCTGAGGGTGTCTGGACTCCACTTTGAGAACCACCATTCTAAATCACGAGTAGTAGTAGTCTGTAAAAAGCTCCTCATCCGTGTGTGTGCTTGTGTGAGTGTATCAGTGTGGATAGACACCCAGGTGCGTGTTACGTGTGTGTGTGTGTGTGTGTGTGTGTGTGTGTGTGTGTGTGTGTGTGTGTGTGTGTGTGTGTGTGTGTGTGTGTGTGTGTGTGTGTGTGTGTGTGTGTGTGTGTGTGTGTGTGTGTGTTGTTGTGGTGGTGTGTGAAACACTATGCAGCAGGCCGTTGCGGTATCCAGTATACAGTGAGCTTTTATCAGTTGGGGTCCAACACATCAATCACTGCAGATTAGCTGACACATCTACCCACACTGCTCTGCTTCCTGCCTGCAGGCCCTGACAGATAGGTACACACACACACACAGACTCACGTATAAAAGTCTGCTCACGCAGACACAAACAGGTACACGCACAGACACACAAACGTTGTGTGAGCATACATACACAATGGCACGTGCAAGCAGCCGGGCTCACAAACAAACACGCACGCACTCCTGCACGCACACGTCGTCTCTCTTGACCATTTCCTCCTCCGTTCTTCCTTCAGCTAGCTCCATTTTTCTCCTGCAGGCGTTCTATTTTTATGTATACTGTTAGGTCCTCTAGTACTCTACGTAGTACTCTACGTTACATTACTTGAGTATTTCCAATTTTGTACTTTTGTTTTGTACTTTTGGTACCAATACCTTTGTGCTTTTACTCAAGTACATTTTGAATTTCCGGACTTTTACTTGTAACTATTTCTATACTGCAGTGCACAGTATTGATAGTTTTTCTTGAGTAAAAAATGTGAGTACTTTTTCTACCACTGGTCTAAGGGTGCATGTTAGCAAGAGACTAAGAGCAAGTCGTCGTTGTCGGGTGGAAACCTCGTATCTCCAAGTTTCAAATGTGTACGTTAATTCGCAAAGTAAAGCCCTGCTTTATCATACAAGGCCCACAGAAGTAGTGAAAACAGCAGATCTACAAGCACACCGCGAGGCGTTGTGTGCTTGTAGATCGGCTGTTTTCACTAGTTTAACTCATTTTTTAAAATGATAAATGCAAAACGAACGGTTTTGGACATACAAGGTTTTCACCCGACAACGACGAAGTGTTTGTGTGTGTGTGCGTCCGTGCGTACGTGCGTGCGTGCGTGCGTGCGTGTGTGTGTGCGTGTGTGTGTGTGTGCGTACGTGCATGTGTGTACGTGGTTTGTTTCTCTTGGTGTATATCCTCCTCTCTCTCTCTCTCTGCGGTGGTGGTAGCGCCTGCAGAGCCGTATCAGCCTGATCAAAAGCATGGCTCCCCGGTGTGCCTGATCACACAGACACAGGAGCGGCGGACCCCCGCTGATACCAGCTCTAGATTAGATGTCTAGCTGTGGACCACCAGCCCTCTCGGACGCTCCCTCCAGCCCCGTCTGAGACACACCGACTGACAAGACAGATAGACGGACGGATGGACCGATAAGATAGCATATACGCTGGAGAAATCCTCAGTGTTTCCTTTATCTGTTTGTAACTCTATGTTAAATTAATGAGGATCGCATAGATGCATAGATACCATGCAAGCAGGCGGATAGGTTACACAGGCAAACACAGGCACACATACACACACGCACGCCATGGACGTGCAGAGAATGTTAGAGTGGCAGGGGCTGAAAATTCGAAAAGGGCCTTTAGGTGAAAACATCTAAAATAGCAGACCTTCCAAGCTCACAACGCATCGCAGAGCGACGCGTTGTGAGCTTGGAGGTCGGCTTTTCGATGCTTGTTTTTTACACATTTCTTGATTTCAACATAAGATGCTGCATTCAAGTTCAGGAGAGTTTGGACAAGGCAATTCTCTTGAATGCTGCCTTCAGGTATGGCATGGAAATGGAATGGAAAGAGGGCATTTGCATTTCTTTCACCATAGTAACAACTGCATTCATGGTCTGGAGAGGGCACTTTTTACAGATGGATAAAAGAGCGGGGGCTCAAGCCCCCATTGATGTCTATGTGTGCACGTGCCTGACGCACGCATGCATGCACGCACGCACGCACATACCAGCCTTGCCACTTGCTTGCTTTAGGGTGGCTGAGCAGTAATAGACAGGGCAAGGTGTGACGTGACTAAAGCCTGATTTATACTTGGTTGCACATCGCGTCTCCCTGAAATTAGCAGATATATCCTGCATGTGTGCCGTGTTGTCAGCTTTTATATCAGCTAGTTTCGGTGTGAGACACCTCCGCGCGCGCATCATATAAATCAGGCGTAACATGTGCCTAGACCTGTCATAATTATTGCATAATCGTCTAATCGCAATTATTTGAGGTAATCGCTAATTATTTTGCATAATCGTCATCATCATTTCCATGTTGAGACATTTTCATATAGTTTCAAACACTGTCATAAAGTAGTGGAAATAGCAGATCCACAAGCTCACAACGCATTGCACAAAAAAATTATAAATAAACTAGTTATTAAATATGCCAGTCATTCCTTTGTACAGTATATTTAGATATTTGTCACATCTACCCTGTGCAACTTCAAAGCCAAGCAGGAATGTAATTTTTATTCATATGCTCCAGTGTTCAGCGACAAAAACACAATTAAATCATAATCAATTTCCTTTTTTTATGGCAATTAATCGTCATGTAAAATGTCATAATCGTGACCTTACATGTACCAGGGAACTGGTCTTTTCACCCTGAGCCTCAGTTCCACTTTTCCACCACTGAGTCAAAGGGGGGCGCCACTGATACACCAGGGCTGACTCGGCACTAGGAATGAAGTACAGTACGCACACAGGTGGATCCTGGTGCTAGTGCCAAAGCCAAAAATGCTTCTTGTAAGCGCGAGGACCTGCGGTTCGAATCCGGCTCCCGTGTTGTCTCACGTGTAAAGCGAAACATGCCCAAAATAGGACCTAGAAGTAGTTGTGTATTAAGGACGCCCGTTGGCCTGGCAGTCTAGAACTTTTAGCCCGGAAACAGAATGAAACGAGAATCACAGAAATGTTGCTTCGAGGGAGATTGGGTATCATTATAATGACTACTTAAATAACACACATACTGTACACAAAGAGTAGTTATGTTTGGCCAAGTGGAGGAAGCAAGGCTTATCCTCTAATATTCCCCTTTACAGTAAAGTCTGATGATTCATGCTCTTTTGCGCACCGGAGTCTCACAGCAAAACAGCAGATCTCCAAGCTCTGCTATTTTAGGTGCAGCCCATTATAAATCAGGCAAAACTTGTCCTACTAGCAAGAGTCATAGTCCATTGTTTGCGTGTGTGGGTGTCTATTGATGCATGGTGCGCTCATACACACATACACATAACGACACACCTACACAACACACACACGCACGATTATGTGCACACGCACGTGTAAACATACACCTGTAGATTGTGCTCTGGGAGAGCTCTATTGTGTCTGAATGGGTTCAGTAGAGCAGTGATATCAGCCCATGGGAACATGTAAAATTGGCAGACCACACAGGAGGAGATGCGTCAGCACTCTGCGCCCGTGCCAGTTGTGTACATGTGCTCTTGAGTCTGTGTGTGTGTGTGTGTGTGTGTGTGTGTGTGTGTGTGTGTGTGTGTGCGTGTGCGTGTGCGTGTGCGTGTGCGTGCATGCGTCACACTACTGTACCTTTTCTTGATTAATGGAGTGTGAAGGGATTATGCTGATTCAGTTCATAACTGGGGCACAGTGACACAGTCATTACACAGGTGTGTCTGTGTGTGTGTGTGTGTGTGTGTGTGTGTGTGTGTGTGTGTGTGTGTGTGTGTGTGTGTGTGTGTGTGTGTGTGTGTGTGTGTGTGTGTGTGTGTGTCAGTCCTTTTGTCCTTCGTGCCGATGGCAAACATGGCAGGCAGCTCTCAGTAATCCTGCTCCTCTGGCCTTATCTAAACTACACCTGAGAGGAGAGGAGAGGAGAGGAGAGGAGAGGAGAGGAGAGGAGAGGAGAGGAGAGGAGAGGAGAGGAGAGGAGAGGGTGGTGAAAGGACAAGATGAGACAGACAAGATGAGACATAACTGAGGGCTCAGGATGAAGCAGGTATATTGCAGAGGAAAACTGATGCGTGTCAGGAGCGAGAGAGAGAACAATTGTAGTGTGACTTCAGGGGTCTTCAACGTTTTTAGGCCAAGGACCCCCTTAGGCCAAGGACCCCCTTAGTTGAGAGAGAGATGAAGCAGGGACCCCCACAACCTGTTCATAGATTCCATAGAGTTTCATTGTTGGACAACACGATCATCAGTTTACTTTGGATTCATGTCAATGTGTGTTTTCAGATATTTAACCACTTGAACCGTCATAGACTTGACCTTTCTCTCTGTACTTAGTCTCCTCTTTTTCCCCTCTACTCACAGCGCCTCGCAGCAGGAGGCGTTGTGAGCTTGTAGATCTGCTATTTCTATCAAATGGTTAATATAAAAAAGGAGAAAAAAAGTTTCTATCACACAAAGATTTGGAGGACCCCCTAGGGGTCCCGGACCCCCTGTTGAAGACCCTTGCTTTAAGCGGTTAAATCAGACTAACTGATTTGGTCGATGTAATAAACCAATTAAAATGCTGTCACGTCGATTCAGGACCAAGGTTCATATTGAAAAGCGCCTCGATTCATCGATTCATCGGAAAAAGTAATCAATAGAATAAATCGCTACGGAAATAATTGATAGTTGTAGCCCTACGAATCAGGCTTGACCTAAAGGGTCCTCAGACACTCCATGTTCAACATGTAACACTTCTTGCAGATTCCTTCCACCGATGGACTGGATGTCGAAATGCATGCAAATCAAAATTAATCAGGTCTGCTGAGAGTAGCGCTGAACAAAATTAATCAAAACATAATCAAAATCACAATACGACTCCAATTTCCAAACAAATCACGGAGGCTGTAATTGACTCTTGAGACAAAAATGGATTCAAGTGTTTTGGTCTAAGAGTCAATCACAATAATAATTTCAAATGTAAATGTGTATATTAAAAGGATGTTTGCGTGTTGTTTTACATGTTTAGCTCACTCACTGCCTAGAAGTCATATACTATATACAGTGCTTACAACTACAATACAATACTGCTGCCAATTTCATATCAATAATATCCTGACCTGTAAAGCAATCTCCAAATCTTGTTCCTGTTTCTGTCAGTGACAAATAAACCCCTATTGATTCTCCCAACTATGAGCTATGATAGACAGTATTGGCAATGTTGTGCATGTTGAATGAAACAAACACGGCTGCCGCATGTTACGAACATCTCTTTTCTAAGATAAATAGTGCACAAAATTACGTTTCTGAAAACATTTGAGAGTTGAGAAATAAGCAATGCAATAACATAAACTTGATTCAGCACTGACTTGTCTGATATTTCTTTACTTTGTGGACCGATGTGACATCCAGGCGAGTCATGGCAGTCTCCAACACCCAAAATCAGTCCTGGTAGCTGGATGAATGATGTTCATCTGCACGGCATGCTGTGTGGAGCTTGGAAGCTCTGGTGCGGTTTAACCCCATGTCTATCTGTAATGCTGATTAACTGGGAAATACGTCACAATATAGAAATTAATGCTAAATACCATGCATGTTGTCTTGAACTGTCTATGTGAATCTGTGTCTGTTTTGCAATGTCATGCTCCCGAGAGACACCAGACCAGACTGCCTATCTAATGTCTAATATATCGGTATAATCTGCTGCACAACATAGTCGCTTGCAGAAAACAACAGCTAATCACAACTACCACATTTTGGTGGGGGAGAAGAACGAGAAGTAAATGAACGAAGACCGCCGGTTTTCTTTCGTGCGTTTTGTTTCTGTTTCCGTTCGGCTTTCCTCCTGACGTCCTTCCTGTCAGCGAAGCAGCATATAAAAAGGGGGATGGATTATCATCCCGGGTTCCCGGAGGCCGTGGAGGACGGAGGATGGATGGGAGGGACAGAGAGGACTGAGGCAGATGGTAGACAGAGAACAGAAAGGATGTTCTAACCTCTGACAATACATAAACACTCCTCACACCCTCTCTCCTCCTCTGTCTCCCCTGCTTCTACACCATGCTATCTATCCCCAGTTATGTAAAGTACAGTAACCATGTACATTTACTTAAGTACTGTACTTAAGTACACTTTTGAGTTATTTGTACTTTACTTGCGTATTTCCAATTTATACTTTTACTTCTACCCCACTACATAGTTTTTAGTTACTAGTTACTTTTCAGATAGAAATTGTAATATTATATAAGCTCACTGCTATTTTCAAACATTTTGTAATTTTACCTTTGTTACTATAAGTAGCCTACTTTTTGAAGCCAATACATTCATTAAGTTTGAATTCTGGACTTTTACTTGTAACAGTTACAGAGTACATCATTTTTGCAGTATTGATACAGTTACTTGAGTAAAGATTGTGAGTACTTTTTCCACCACGGCCTATCCCTCGTGTCTGCTTGTGTGTGTGTGTAACTGGAATGCCTTTAGGAAGTGCAGGAAAACAGTGGCTGGTGTCACAGGCATTTTTACACGGATCAGCACCTGTACACACCCCACAAAGCAGGCATGTGACAAACACACACACACACACACACACACACACACACACACACACACACACACACACACACACACACACACACACACACACGCGCGCGCCGCGCACACACACACACACACACACACGCACACAAACACACACAAATACTCGGAGCACTTCTGTGGAACCCAATAAAAACAGCTCCAGCTGTCCGTCTGTCCATGTCTTCCTGCTCTCCAAAGCAATAACCACACAGAGCTACTTCTTTGCTTCAGGAGGGTAGTTTGTCTGTGGCTGTGTGTGCGCGTGCGTGCGTGCGTGTGTGTGTGTGTGTGTGTGTGTGTGTGTGTGTGTGTGTGTGTGTGTGTGTGTGTGTGTGTGTGTGTGTTTGTGAGAGCATATGTGAGTGCATATGTGAGTGTGAGTGACACTTTCTCTCAGGCCATGGACCATATGACAGTAGCCCTCTGGCAGATGAATGGCCCTGGAATATCAAATCTGCACCGCAATGTTTTGTGACCGTGTGTGTGTGTGTGCGCGCGTGTGCGTGTGTGTGTGTGTGTGTGTGTGTGTGTGTGTGTGTGTGTGTGTGTGTGTGTGTGTATGTGTGTGTGTGTGTGTGCGCGCGCGAGCGCGCCCGCGTGCGTGTGTGCGCTTGTGACTGTGTGTAATATGTGTGTAATATGTGTGTATATGTGTACTTTGACATTTCATGTGTACATGTGTGTGTGCATGCATGTGTTGTGTGTGTTGTATGGAATTATTTATTAGGATAAGCCCTTGAGATCTAGCATCTGGTTTTCAAGGATGCTCCTAAAGACACTAATACATTATAAACACACATACATGAATGAATGTACTGTATACTGTTTATTATCAGGTTGGTTTATGAGTTGCTGGTTGGTTGATTCACACAGAAATCAAATATTCATTCATTCATTCATTCATATATATATATATATATATATATATATATATATATACAAAAATATATATACTAGTCCTTGCCTGGGGCACAGTATAATTATGAGGGATTGAATAAAGGAGTCTCAGAAGTAATGTTGTAGAACCCAGACGTATCAGTGATGTCAGTCATCTCCAAATGTGGGCATTGTTTCAGCATGCAGCTGTTACCATGGCAGCAGTATCAGTGATGTCAGTCATCTCCAAATTTGGGCACTGTTTCAGCATGCGGCTGTTACCATGCGGAGGCGCATGCGCAGTACAGGCGGCGGTATCATGATGTCAGTCATCTCCAAATTTGGGCACTGTTTGGTGAATAGGTTGGCTGGCAATGAAGTATGCGTTAATATTCTTTGTGCGTTTGGTGTTGTCTTCGGCATTGAGCATCAATATTGGGAGTTGCAGGGGGTTGCCAACTCTGCTTGCTGCCACATAGATTTGTCCATGTGAGAAGAAGTCCTTCACAAAGTACACACCCACACACACACACGTGACAGTGATTGACCTTGTGACTTGTTGACAGTCATGGTAAAGCAAGGGCCTAGTCTCTGTGTGTGTGTGTGTGTGTGTGTGTGTGTGTGTGTGTGTGTGTGTGTGTGTGTGTGTGTGTGTGTGTGTGTGTGTGTGTGTGTGTGTGTGTGTGTGTACCGGTACATTGCCAGATTTACACTGACTATTTCTTAAAGTCTGTTGTTTCCCTACGCCCTGTGGTCGCTTCTCGCCCCTAAGGCGTCTTACTTGTAGTTATTATGATGAAACGTGAAGTCATTATGATGTTAATAATTATTTATAATGGTTTAATAGTTATGGACATCATGGAAATCATATAACAACATGTTTTTGAACAGATGAAAAGATGATATGGATCGAACATTTGCCGGTAAATTGTTCCAAATCAGAGCTTGGAACACATACACAGTGTCTGCGTGCATGCATGAGCGTGTGCATGTACCAGAGTGTGTGTGTGTGTGTGTGTGTGGACTGCCAGGCTAGGCCAGTTGATGGGCCATATGTCTGTGTAAATGGGCTCTTTATTTAATAAGGCCAGTGATCTAAACTGTCATTACCGTCTACATTTAACCGTACCCCCCCAGCCAGATGGTATTTGGTAATACGTTACATTGATGAGCTCTTTTACATTACCCCTCCCTGATTATGAATGGAGCCACACCAGATTAGAAGATTTTTCTCTAGGTTATGAGACACTCTCTTAGATCAGTCTTAGATAATGTAACTATTGAAATGACCATTTCCTTTCCTTTTCTTTTCTTTTCTTTAACAGTTATTCTTGTGTAGATCTATCTTCAGGTACTTTAAGCCATTCACTCATTTGTGACACAAGCTTGTAGATCTGCTATTTTCGTTGAATCTTTGCCCCAGAATAGGTTGTGGTTAATATAGTGTCAATATCAGTCGATTCAGCCGACGCGCCCATAGATAGGTAGGCTATATATACACTGTGTGAGATGGCGAGGGACTGATGGGCTTCGGGCAGGGCTTGTAAGGAAAACGAGCGCTCCCCATCTCTCGCAAAACATGTGTGCCGGTAGTAGCTATAGGCTATCCGTTTACACGGGAAGTTCCTGTCGGAGGAATCGTCAAGCCTCACTACGCCCCTCAGTCATTATAGAATACTCGGTAAACTGCGGCCTCTAGTGGCTTACTGCTTTATTGCATGACAGGGTGGGGCAATTAAGCAGAGGACCAACCGGACAGCTGGACCCTAGAGGCTTCCGTACAGATGAGCAGAGCTCTATTGCAAGCTGCACTTGGAAGCAAATCAAGGCCACCGCTAATGTTATTTTCTCCCAAGCATCCCAAGAAGGATGGGATTGATATTGTAAAGTCACGGCAGAACCATTTCTATTTCTGTCATAAAACCACAGCTCAGACAGACTCCCACTGTGTTTCTGTGTGTGTGTGTGTGTGTGTGTGTGTGTGTGTGTGTGTGTGTGTGTGTGTGTGTGTGTGTGTGTGTGTGTGTGTGTGTGTGTGTGTGTGTGTGTGTGTGTGTGTGTGTGTGTGTGCGTGCGTGTGCATGTGCGTGCGTTTGTGTTTGAGTAGAGCACAGAAGGGAAAATGGGGGTGGAGGTATTCAGAATGAGGCAGTTTTGCACCAGAAAACAAGGGGATGAATGGAGGAGAAGCAGATGGAGGCTAGAGCGCAGGAACAGACACACGGCATGAGGGAAGAGGGACGATTGATCGAGTGAAACACAAGCGAGAATGGAAAAAGAGGAGGTATAGGTGCGTGTGTGTGGTGTGTGTGTGTGTGTGTGTGTGTGTGTGTGTGTGTGTGTGTGTGTGTGTGTGTGTGTCTGTGTGTGTGTGTGTGTGTGTGTGGGTGCACATGCAGTGAGCTGCATTGACTGTGTCCTCCTGCCGCCGGTCAGGTTTATCAAAGCGTCTGGCACTCAGCAGTGCTCCTGTCATCCCCCTGCTGCTGCTGCTGCTGCTGCTGCTGCTGCAGTGTGTGTGTGTGTGTGTGTGTGTGTGTGTGTGTGTGTGTGTGTGTGTGTGTGTGTGTGTGTGTGTGTGTGTGTGTGTGCGTGTGTGTGTGTGTGTGTGTGTTTGACGGTGTGTCGGTGCATGTGTACGCATACAAAGTACAGCACGGCCAGACAGCCCAATACACAGGTCCCTTCCTTTGGCAACTGCTTTTCCCTTCCCTTCCCTTCCAGACATCATAGAACACATAACACATTATCTATTTGTCTTTTCTGGGTTTCGTCTTTCTTTTATTTATTTTTTTCGCTGGTCAATTTGGAAGGGGTGGGGAGGGTGTCTTTTTTTCTCTTCAGCTGGGTCCACTCTTCCTCTTCTCTCTACTAGTTTGGCGTCTCTATTGGAAAGAGACACTCCACACACAGAGAGAGAGAGAGAGAGAGAGAGAGAGAGAGAGAGAGAGGTAAAACAAATGGAGTGGTTCCAAAGCTACTTCCTTGTTCTTGTTGTCGAGGGGGGGGGGGGGGGGGGGGGGGGGCTTAAGCTGTTTCTCACCCTGCAACGTACAGAAGAGTTCCTTCCTTCACAGGTTTTATGGCTCAGATCAACAGGCCGAGAGATTTAAAAGGAGATAGATAGAAAAGGGAAAAGAAAGGGTTCCTTTTTGTGTCTCCGTGGGAGAAGCTGCGGGGGAAATGAAGATGGCTAATGAACTTGAGAGGTGTTTTGTTATTGTTGTTGTTTCTTTCTTTTTTTTCTTCTTTTTTACTAGTCGTGTCTGAACTGGAGGCAGTCTGGCGGCGGCCCGGTGGGTTTTGGCACGCTGCAGTTGGACTTCATTAAGACACATACTGCAGACAAAGGGGCCTTGTCTGTGTCGTACATGTGTCAGTTTTGATTGTCAGTGTATTAAAAGTCTACTTTTCCCCTCCACCGGTCCAGGTCTTTCATTCTTAAAAAATCAAACCTCGGTTCGAAGTGGAGCGGTGAATCTGTGTGTGTGTGTGTGTGTGTGTGTGTGTGTGTGTGTGTGTGTGTGTGTGTGTGTGTGTGTGTGTGTGTGTGTGTGTGTGTGTTTGTGCCTGCACAACAGCGCCCCTCCTTTAACTTGTGTGGCCACTCAAGGTATTGCCAGGCTACAGACATACCCAGCCAGCCAGCCAGCCAGCCAGCCAGCCAGCCAGCCACATAGCCAGCCAGCCACAGACATACTTGTCTATTGGGAGCGCTTTCACCGCTCCAAAAAAAGGGGTGCATGTGGAAGGACTCAACAATGTTTCCAACCTCTCTCAGAAGATAGATAAACCTTCTCTTTCTTTCTTTCCTTCCTTCCCTCCCTCTCCCTGGTAGAGGTTAAGTGCTGGGGGGTTAATTGCGGCCCCAAAGTGGAGTCTCTGCCGTGGTTAAGAGAGCAACATTTCACACCATTCTTTATTTTCTCTTTCATACCATCATCCTCTTGTCCTTTGGACTTGTAAGGACCCCCAAGGGAATAACTGCGGTATACCATTATATCGCTCTCTCTCTCTCTCTCTGTCTTTCTCCATCTCTCTACAGTGTATCAATCTGTCTCTCTCTTTCTCTCTCTCTCTCTCTCTCTCTCTCTCTCTCTCTCTCTCTCTCTCTCTCTCTCTGTCAGTTTGTCTGCACCCTGTAGACAATATGCCTTCCGGTTGGTTCCAAGATTTTTAGCGGAAGTGCTGCGTTTAACTTAAGGGAAAACCGGGGAAGCTCACTTCCGGGGAAGCTCACACGGCGGAAGTTGAACGCTTTCTGCCTTATATTGTCACCAGGCTTTTCTCTTCGCAGATGAGTCTGGCTACGCGAGGCTAGTTTGTCTGTTTGTTTCTAGCGGTGAGCTAATTTGCTTTTAAATAGGCCAGAATATGTATGTATCTGTTAGCCGACTAAGTATGTATTTGAAAAAAGGAAAAAACCCTTCCAGTAACTTGCAAAAGGGAACAGAAGCTGTTTGTCGATTTAAAATATACTAGAAGCAGCAAACGACAGACTGTTCCTAGCTAAACAACAACAACGGCAACAGTCCTGGCTTGTCGTACTCTCTCTCTCTCTCTCTCTCTCTCTCTCTCTCTCTCTCTCTCTCTCTCCCGTTTTTCCCCTCATCTGTCATCTCTCCTCCGCTGCCAGCCAGACATAGCCAGGGGGGAGGAAATAGGAGTGTTTGTGATAACAGGGTGGGATGCAACGAGGGATGTAGAGAGAGAGAGACGAGACGGGGGGGGGGGGGGGGGAGAGAGCAATATGCAGGGCCCAGATGGAGATGAGTTTGGTGGGACAGTGCTTTTCACTCTATGTGCTATGAGGTGTGAAGTGAGCTCAGCTGTGTCCCGTTTTTAGAGGTGCGTTGGAAGTGTGGAGTGAAGGTCAACCTGAAATATCTCCTTCTGAATAATGGGCTTGTGATCCTCTGTGTTGTTGTGATGATGATGTGCAGATGCTATGGCTCCGTGTCCCCGTTTTTAACTCATTTTAGACCTGAAAAAATCTAGATCCTAACAGTTTTCTGGAAAAACCTATGTTTCTCTTGTCAGTGGTTCTCAAACTTTTTCATGTCAAGGACCCCCTAGAATTATATGTATTTGACCACGGACCCCCATCTGAAAATGTTTAGTTCCAGGGACCAAGAGAATTTGCGTTACAAATGTCTGCTTTAAAAAAAATATATAGATACATTCAAAGATTAGCACACATTTTCAAGGTTTCAAAAATAGCAGATCTACAAGCTCGCAGCACGGCACTCAGTGCTGCGCTGTGAGCTTGTACATCTGCTGTTTTTTAATAGTTAAAGAATGAAATAGTGGTTAAAGTGGTGACACAGATACAGTATGCATACTGTACCCAGTCTAAATGGTTAATGGGCGTTAAAGAATCGTATGAGTCAGGAATGGAGAATGTTTCAGGGCAATGAAATTTGCAGATTCCAACATGTTAAAGTTAATTCATACATCCCCTTTCGACAAATGTGGAACTGAGGGAAAACGTGTTGCTTTGGTCTTGTGTCCAGTGCAGCCGTAATGACTGAGTGAGACTGCACTCCTTCCACACAACACAATGCTCTCTGGGTTACACTATTCAATAATTTGCAGCAGAACTTAATAGAATTTTCAGTTATTGCATAGAGTCGTGGCTTTCCCAGTTCCTTTCGCTCTCCCTTTCCCTCTCTCCCTCTCTCTCTCCCTCTCTCCCTCTCTCTCTCTCTCTCTCTGTCTCTCTCTCTCTAATTCTATTCATGAGAACTGCACACTCCATCATTCTGTCTCTCCATATCTCTGTCTGCCCTTCATTTTCTCTGCACCTCTCTTTGCACTAGAGAGAGAGAGAGAGAGAGAGAGAGAGAGAGAGAGAGAGAGAGAGAGAGAGAGAGAGAGAGAGGGGAAGATGGACTAGAGAGAGAGAGAGAGAGAGAGAGAGAGAGAGAGAGAGAGAGAGAGAGAGATGGACAGATTAGGTGACAGTGATAAGCGATCGATCTCAAGGCCAAGCGCCACAGCCTGGGAGGGATGTCCTCCTCCTCCTCCCTCTCCTCCCCCTTTCCTCCCCCTTTCCTTCTCCTCTCCTCCTCTTTTCCCCTCTCTTCTGTCTTCCTCTCCAGCTGACAAGGGTTCATTAAGGATCCTCCGCATGTGTGCGTGTGTGTGTGTGTGTGTGTGTGTGTGTGTGTGTGTGTGTGTGTGTGTGTGTGTGTGTGTGTGTGTGTGTGTGTGTGTGTGTGTGTGTGTGCATGTGTGTCCACTTTTGTCTGTCTTCCTAGTTGATAAGTCATGAGGGATGGTTCCCTGAGGTGCCCCTAAAGAGCTTTTAGTGCCTCTCCATCTCTCTCTCTCGCGCGCGCACATGCATGCGTGCATACCCACACACACATACACACACACACACATACACACACACACACACGTATGTACGCACGCACGCATGCACACACCCACGTACACAATCCTCATTAGAGCTGCACACAAACACGGGCCGTTTCTCTCTCGTGCGTGTGTTTATTCGTGCGTGTAATGGTTGCCCATGATGTAGCTTTGCTTGCATGTTTTCTCTTACACGCATGTGTCAGTGTATGTTGTACATGTGTGTGCATGTGTGTGTGTGATGTTTACCGTGGTCCCATGCACACGCCCTTGTCTCTGTGTTCACTGCACATGGCATCAGCAAGAATGCTAGCATGACCGAAAACCCCCCCACCCCCTACACACACACACACACACACACACACACACACACACACACACACACACACACACACACACACACACACACACACACACACACACACACACACACACACACAGTCAGTCCGTCAGTCAGTCAGTCAGAATTTGCCCGGTGCAGCATATTACCCTAACGAGCTTGTCCATTGATCAGCTGATGCTCTTTGTTCTGGACATCTAAATGGACCCCGGGACGCGCTGTCTCTCCACGGGACCCTTTATGGGCTCTGTTATTGCCTTGGCCTGATTACAATAGGGGCACTTAAAGTGCCCGGTGGCTGATGTTTTATGCAAGACCACGCTTAGCGTTTTGGAAGTGCGCGCTGCTATATTACAGTACGCCCCTGCTAAGTGTGTGTGTGTGTGTGTGTGTGTGGGTGGGTGTGTCAGTAGTGATTTTTTCCCCTTTATCAGGGGCAGGGGTGTCGCACCAAATTATGGGCCCTGGGTACAAAGATTCACTCGCATTTTGTGCTTTAACTATTGAAAAATAGCACATGTAGATCTGCTATTCATGAAAAATCATGACAATTTGTGCAAGTCGTTGAATATTTCAAATCCTTCTAAGGTTTTTTCGTTCCTATGTTCCTATGTCAGTGGTGCTCAAACCTTTTCTTGTGAGGGACCCCCAAAATGATATGTGGTAGCCGCGGGCTACCATCTCAAAATATGTAGTTCCAGGGACCCCCCAGGAGCAAAATTTTAGATACAAACGTTCACTTAAAAAATACATATATTCAAAGATTTGCACACATTTTCACGAGTTTTAAAAAATAGCAGATCTACAAGCTCGCAGCAGCTTATATATCTGCTATTTTTCAATAGCTAAAGTATAAAATAACTAAGGTCCCTCCACCTTGGGCCCTAGTAACTCAGTCCCACTTTCCCACCATGTGACGCCCCTGATCAGGGGCGTGTGCCCAGCATGGCTCACTGATAGCTCAGCCCCTGGCATTTGCTGCTGCCGTGTGAGTGTTCTTCTTTACTTCTCCTATGTAGGCGTTGATGATTAAATCAGTGAAAATCTAAAGTAACTGTTTTCTCGCAGAGTGCTCGCTCGTGGGGCTGGATAGTACAGAAGAGAATAATGGTCATACCCATGAGTGTGTGTGCGTGCGTGCGCGCCTGTGTACCTTTGTGGGTGTGCACGCTTGGCTTTGTGTTGCACGTCTGTATGCAGTGGTCTAAAGTAACTACTAAAGTAATGTACTTAAGTACAATTATGAGGTATTTGTACTTTACTTGAGTATTTCCAAATTCTTTTATTTCTACTCCACTACATCTCAGATCCAAATGTTGTACTTTTACTCCACTACATTTACTTGAAAACATTAGTTACTAGTTACTTTGTAGATTTTGATTCTTATTACAAAACACCACTTCATATGCATTTCGGCCATTTGAAAATAGCCGATCTACAAGCTCACAAATCGACACATTGTGAGCTTGTAGATCTGCTATTTTTAAATGATTTTTATACATCTGAAAAGGGACATTCTGTCTTAATGAGTACTTTTACTTTTGGTACTTTAAGTACATTTTGATACCAATACTTTTGTACTTTTACTCAAGTAAATTCTGAATTCCAGACTTTTGAGCGGTGGTCACAACGCTCCTATACGTGGCCGTGTGTGTGGGTCTGTCTGTCTGTCTGTCTGTCTCCGTGTCCGTAGCCTGCAGTAACCTTTTCTGACCACACATGTTAAGGGAGGGGCGCTGTTGCACACACACACACACACACACACACACACACACACACACACACACACACACACACACACACACACACACACACACATTTCACACACAATACATTTCTAGTATTGATACGTTTACTTAAGTAAAACATTTGAGTACTTTTTCCACCACTGTCTGTATGTGTGTGTGTTTGTGTCTGTGTGTGTGTGTGTGTGTGTGTGTGTGTGTGTGTGTGCGTGCGTGCGTGCGTGCGTGCGTGCGTGCGTGCGTGCGTGCGTGCGTGCGTGCGTGCGTGCGTGCGTGCGTGCGCGTGTGTGTGTGTGTCCGCCCGCATGTACACCTGTGTGCTGGTTTAATTTAGGGCCAGCCGACCGTGACCGTGGAAGGCTGTGGAGATATTACCCACAATCCCCCATCTCTAAATCCTGGCAACCTCACTGTCTTCCTGATAGATAATCTCTTCCCACCTATATCACTCGCTCTGCCGTTTGTCCACCATATCTCACCATTCATTGGAAATACATTGAGGACGGCCTTATCAATCACAAAGTGATTTTTGCGTCTCATAAGATCATCCATGATGTCATTGGTGCGTTTTGCGACTGTACACCTAGACATTTGGGTGGGTGTTTTGGCGAACACAGATCATCTCTGCTTGTTCCTCTGATCCATCGTCATCCGTCAAATTGCCTAAAATGAGATGTGCAAGAAGTACTCTCTGTAGTTTAGCTACTGCCAATTTCTGTCTCTCTCTCAACCTCTCTCTTTGCATTTGCAAAACGTCGCCGTTGGCAGGAAACCTGTTGCAAATCGTTACTTTTCAGGAAATTAAAAAATCTGAGAAAATAAAAATAAATCAGTATTCACAAGCTCTCGTTACTACGTTTCAATGGTTACATATTTATAAAACCCACGGACAGACTCAACCACTTTTCCAAAACCAGCCAAAAACACGTGGGGACGCATTTTGTTCGTCATTTGTAAAACGGCTATTTTCGCTAGCTTTGCGTGACACTGTCATACCATGAAGTATAACAGAATATAGTAAAAGATGAAACATGGAGAGTTTCTGCCTAACAGCGACGATAAGTTAATGTTTCATGTAGGGATGGGACGTTAAGAGATATTATCGTTTAACACAATAAAAAACAATCACGGTAATCGTATCGTGGAGATTTAATATATTGTGATATCGTCCCCTGTCATGCACTCATTGCACTGGGATCAATTCACCTTTTATTTGCCGAGCTGCATATCCGGTACCACTTAAACCCTCTAGAATTGGTAAAAGGTACTTATAATATATGTACTTGATATTTTTTCCCTCTCTATCAAATGTCTTTGACAAAAAATAGCCGATCTACAAGCTCACAACGCGCTGCGTTGCGACGCGTTGTGAACTTGTAGATCTGCTATTTTTTGGCAGATGTTCCGCCCCAGGATAATGGATTTTGAATATCGCAATAATATCGTAAATCACGATTTCTTTTGTCACAATAATGGTGATATGAAATGTTTATATCGTCGCGTCCCTAGTTTCATGACTGTGAGAATAATAATACAGTAGTTTAGACGAGGTGCAGGAAGACACATTCTGAAGCTCACATTAAGCAAAGGCCTGCATGTACAGAATGATGGATTCTACATGCTACTGTGTGTGTGCGCGTGCGTATGCGCCCGTGCGTGCGCGTGTGTGCATGTGTTGAACCGAATAAAGACCATCTGACATTCATTTTGATTCCTCTTCTCATCTCCTCCCTCCTCATGCTTTATCTCTCTCTCTCTCTCTGTCTCTGTCTCTGTCTGTCTCTCTCTCTCTCTCTCTCTCTCTCTCTCTCTCTGCTCTCTCTCTCTCTCCCCTCATATCTTCTGTCTGTTGCTCACACCTCCGCCTGTTCTCCATTTTTTCATGCTAGGAATGAAAGGTCAGCATCATTTATGAGGGATCATGTCTTTGTCTCATCCTCTGAAAACGCGGGGGCAGGGCGGGAGGGAGGGTCGGTGGGGGTGGTTGATAGTTGGGGGGGGGGGGGGTCGGAGGGGCAGGTGGTGTTTCTGGTTGAAAAATAGTCAGAGGGAGATATGGTTGGAAAGCGTTAGCAGCTGCGTGACGTCAACGCCGTAAAGCATGCAGGTGAGCGCGCGTACGTGCGCGCGCAGGATGGCGACGTGTCTGTGGTGAGGTGATTTGTGTTGGAGTTGATCCTCCACACCTGTGGGTGTGTGTCGGTCCAGCCCTCATAATTTAGCGCCGCGCGTTGGCCCCAGGTGCACATACAGTACACACACACATGCACACATGCATGCATGCGTACACGCACGCATTCCTCACCACTACTGTTGGTCCCGCTACTGCGCTGACATGCTTTCTCTAACTGGGACATCTCATGTGTGTGTGTGTGTGTGTGTGTATGTGTGTGTGTGCGCGCGTGCATGCGTCCAGTAATGTACTTAAGTACAATTTTGAGGAATTTGTACTTTACTTGAGTATTTCCAATTTCCAATACTTTAACTTCTACTCCACTACATCTCCGATCGAAATATTGTATTTATTTGAAAACTTTAGTTACTAGTTACTTTTCGGATATAAGTTCTAATATTTTAAAACACACATTAACCACTTCAGCCATGTTTCACACCTAGGTTGTTTGAAAATAGCCGATCTACAAGCTCACAACGCGTTGCATCGCGACGCGTTGTGAGCGTCGCATTTAGTACTTTTACTTTTGGTACTTTAAGTACATTTGGATGCCAATACTTATATACCTTTACTCAAGTGCATTTTGAATTCTGGACTTTTACTTGTAACAGAGCACTTCTACTTTGCAGTATTGATACCTTTACTTATGTACAAAATGTGAGTACTTTTTCCACCTCTGCGCGTGGGTGTGTGCGTGCGTGCGTGCATGTATGCATGTGTGAGTGTGTGCGGTGAAGGGGCCCCTGCTGCGCTCTAATGGGGGCATCAATGCCAGGCGGGTTAAGCTTTCGACACGGCGGTCTCAGAGTGGAGAAAGAGAGAGAGAGAGCAGCAGGTGGACTGAAACGCAGGGACAGAAAGAAGGATGGGGTGTGTGTGTGTGTGTGTGTGTGTGTGTGTGTGTGTGTGTGTGTGTGTGCGTGTGCGTGTACGTGTGTGTGTGTGTGGGTATACGTGTATGCTTGTGTGCGCATGTTTGTGTGTTGGCTATGCAATATGTGTGTGCCTCTCGGCAGCAGCAGCACGCGTAATTTTGAAAGTCACAGTACTAAATATACCTGAGAGTTTGTCGCCGAGGGTTTGAGAATTAGCATTTGCATGAATATGTATTACTACTTTTCAGTACGTGAGACTTATAATACTGCACAAATGTATAGCGCCAGCGCTATGGAATATATCTACTTTTCCTTTGTGGTGTCCCACAGTACAGTGGTTCTCAACCTTTTCAGGCCGCGACCTCCAAAATAATTATTATTTAACTGGGGACCCCCCCACCCTGACGAGCACTAAGAGTTGAGGCATTACATTTTGTATAACACGGTTCTATTGTGAAAATAGCCAATCTACATGCTCACAATGCCACAATGTAGATCGGCTATTTTCGCAATTTCTGCCTCTAATATTTGAGAATTTGGCCAATATTTAATTTATCATTTTAGAGGTATTAAAAAGTCCTTAAATTGTCACTTTATAAATGTGCAGACACCCCCTATCGTAAACTTTATGTTGTTCTGTTTAGAGTTTAGTGAGAAAACAATGTTGCACATCAAGTTCATCATCTGGGGAAGCAGGTCCTGACTAGGGATGGGACGATACGAGATACTATCGTTTATCGTGATAACAAACACTCACGATAATCATATCAAATCATATGGAGATTTAATTTATCGTGATATTGTGTTCCGTCATGCACTGGGATCAATTCACCTTTTATTTGCCGAGCTGCATATCCAGTACCATTTAAACCCTAAAAGGAACGTATAATATGCGTACTTGATAGTCTTTTTTTTCACTCTCTATCAAATGTCTTTGCCAAAAAATAGCCGATCTACAAGCTCACAACGCGTCGCAATGCGACGCGTTGTGAGCTTGTAGATCTGCTATTTTTTGGGGCAAATATTCCACCCCAGGATAATGGATTTTGATTATGTGATATGACATTTTCATATCGTCCCACCCCTAGTCCTGACAGCCCCTGCAGGTCAGAGGATGAGATGAGGGGAACAGCTGGGGAGGGGCAGCATGTGAAGGAGAGAACGGAACGATGGATGGATGGAGGGATGGAGGGAGGGAGGGGGTAGAGAGAGAGAGAGAGAGAGAGAGAGAGAGAGAGAATGATGGAAGGCATTCTTCAACTTTGCTAACTTTAGACCACACCACATGTTTTGTAACACCCCTCCCAAACCTGTCCGCAGCGTGTCACCACCTGCCTCCATAAAAATCTTAAGAGTGTGTGTGTGCGCGCGCGCGTGTTTGCGTGTGTGTGTGTGCCATATATACGTACGTGCATTTCTTTATCTGTCCAAATCACCAACGTCAGCTGTCAAATAAGTTACAAGAAGTACCATAATGTGACTGTTTGTAATGCAGTACAACCGTACTGTATCAGTATGTGTATCTGACAACACCCTTGAACCTCAAATCTCTAGTCTAAATTGTTACTTTATTATCAGTAAGTAAATGTTTATTTTTGTGAAATGTGTTTGTGTGCATTCAAAAAAAAAAGAAAAAAAGATTGCATGCTGTTTAAATGCCTGTTTAGCAACAACGGGATATTTGTTTCTTCTCCTCCGAGCACATATCTAGGCTATAGTTTTTAATCATTTCCCATTCATGGCTGTTCTCTCTTTGCCTGCATATTGAATAGATGGGACAGCCAGATACAGTGCAGGATTTGTTAATCCAATAAATACATTTTCTGTACATGAGAAAAAGGGAGCGGAGGAGGTCTCCCGGCAGTAAACAGAGGGCTTTAGCACGTATTATGGGTCCAAGCCACTCGGCTTGCCTACAAAAACAACGCGTTATCCAATAAGTTACGAGCTTAACAAATCATATCTCTTGCAAATTGCCTTTTCTCTCGCAGTTTATTGTTTCAGTTTCCCGGCCTAGCCTTCCTTGGCTGGTTCAAAAGTTCATGAACCCGCAGTTGGGAGTGTGAACAGAATGTAGCTTGTGCCCTCCAAGACCTGACCCACAGGCCCCTTTTCCCTGCCAACACCTTCTGTGTTGTGTCCAGGGGCGTCACAAGGAGGGGGGGGGGGGAGTGGGACTGAGTTACCAGGGCCCAAGGTGGAGGGGCCTTAATTATTTTGTACTTTAGCTATTGAAAAATAGTGTGCAAATCTTTGAATGTATGTATTTTTTAAGTGAACATTTGTAACTAAAAGTTTGTTCCTGGGGGGGTCCCTGGAACTAAATATTTTGAGATGACGGTCCGTGGCCAAATACATATCATTTTGGGGGTCCTTCACATGAAAATGTTTGAGCACTACTGACATAGAAACATAGGTTTTTCAACCAAAAAAAAAACCTAATATTCAGAGAATGTTCAAGATTTAAAAAAAAATAGCAGATCTACAAGCTCGCAGTGTGCTTGTATATCTGCTATTTTTCAATAGTTAAAGCACAAAATGTGAGTGAATCCTTGTACCCAGGGCCCAGAATTTGGTGTGACACCCCTGGTTGTGTCCCTCTACAGAGAGTACTCAACTAGGCCAATTAAGATGGAGGGTGGAACTAGTTCTGGTTCAACAAGCATCAATCAGAGCCTGTATTATCAGAGGGCTGCTTTTAGGGCAGGGAGAGTACACAGGCAAAAATCTGGATTGTTAAAGTTATACTTGGCTGCGTGTCGTCGTGCGCACTGGAAATAGCCCCATCTGCAAACTCACAGGCAGCCGCGAGCTTGTAGATCTGCGACATGTCGCATTGCGGGAGCTAGATCCTGAGTATAGCTCAGGCATGCTGAGTTGCTGTATATATCTACAGGATCTGTTAGCTCAGTAAGATTGTAGATCGTCCGTTTTCCGTGCACGCAATTAAAGGAGTAGTTCACCCCAAAATGACTTATTTTCTATTGATTTCTCACGCCATGGAGACTTGAGTTCAATAATATTTTTTAGTTTTTTGTCGCATTCCTAAGACAAAAAATGTGATTATAATGAATGTACCCTGATGGTTTCCCCATCCAGTGCCATGCATTTGGGTCCCCATACAGGGCCATGCATCCGGGTCCCCATCCAGGGCCATGCATCCGGGTCCCCATCCGGAATCAATGGGGTTAAATTGACTATAATCACCTTTGCCTTAGGAATGCGACAAATACAAAATATATATTATTGAACTTAAGTCTCTATGGCATGAGTAATCAATAGAAGAAAAGTCATTTTGGGGGTTAATTACTCCTTTAAGTATAATTATGGCTTTAATACATGATTACCCTTTTCTTTACACTCTTGAGTACACTTTGGAATTCATTGTCTATTCATATCGTACATGTGAGTTGTGCAACGCTGCATACATACAGAAATCGTGCATGCATGTGGATGTACTTTTTGTCATTATTACTGTATGTTTTATTCAGGACAGAGCTAAGAGTGGGAGTGTTTTTGTGCTGCTGTGTACAAAGCAAGGTGACACGCGGATGCTCGTTTTGGTGTTCTTTCTACAACAGTGTGTATCTTTCATCCCCCCTAATGAAGCTGCCATCAATGTGTTCTGAAAACCACGCAATTAAGAGGGGATGAAACAAACATAGTGAGTCATTACGCTGTGTAGTATAGTGTGCACGCACGCACGCACGCACGCACACACACACACACACACACACACACACACACACACACACACACACAAGCGCTTGTGTCCCTCGCTCTCTGGGACAGCGGAACAAAGGCGCGCAGAGCGTCCCTCGGTTTGTCTGATATGACACAAAGCGCCGTTTAGCTGACAGGGTTCCTGCTCTGTCAAGCCGGGGCCTTTCTAAACGGGGTTGAGCCGGGATCAAAGGCAAGGACAGAACTGACTCGCTCCCACTTTGTGTGGTTTTGATCGTTGTTTCGCTCTCTTTTTCTACTCCAACGCGTCCTCTTTTTTTAGAGCGCGACTGTGAACTCTGGGAAAAGTTTGGGAAGTGTTGGAAACAACGTGCTGCTACAGTGCTGGCAGTTTGAAGAGCCTTGTTGTTGATTCAAGGGCGGGAGTTTGGAGGTCGTTTCAGGCTTGAGTCCAGCGTTTATTCAGACATGTTACAGTCCAAAGAGAATTGTGCTCTCTGATATTGAATTGAAATGTTTTAGTTCTATCAAGGGTAGGACTTCAGCTGTCTTATAGTCAATGGAGTATGGATTGAAATGGTCACACAATAACATCTATAATAGAACTATTTGAACCTATGTTGTACTGTGTACATGAACAGTGTTTGTGAATACACTGAATACTGAATAAGAGTGAGCATTGTAAGCTGCTTGCCCTGCTTGCCCTTAAATATATTGAAGCCTTTAGAATATATTTAAGGGCCCAAGGCCTCGTACAATGTAAGCTATCAATTACGCAACAATATGAAGTGGAGCCGCGATGTGGCCCTGAACTATAGATGTTAACTATGTGAGCCACCGACACTGGTACGCGCACACACAATGCCCCGAAAGCATGCAAGCACTGCATGTGTGCAATGCATGTGTACCGCTTCATTTATACTCTGTCGTATGATGGTGTTGGGTGCCGAGAATCTATAAGCTCACAACGCGCCGCTTCAGATTGGGTCGTGAGCTTGTAGATCATCTATTTTCGAACTAAATCTGGCCTAGGTGTGTGTGTGTGTGTGTGTGTATGTGTGAAACTAATTGCAGATATCTACATTAAATAGTAGCTGTGTGCTGCCCTATATAAGGAAGACATGGGTGGTGCACACACAGAGACACAGCCCCAGCCACTGACACACTACTTAGCCCCCTGCCTGGGACCTTGACAGCCCCACCACAGGAGCCTGACCCTGGGGGTCACGCAAAACACCTCATTTAGATGACGCACCCACACTGACGCATGCATGCATGCATGCACACACCCTGTATGCAACACACAGGCGGGCTACAGGCATGTATGCCGACACGCACACCCGCACACGTTGGTACATGTATGCACACTTGTGCACGCTCAACACAATGTGAGCTAACGAGCTACAGGGAGGAGGAATTAGCCGAGAGGCCCAGGTGTCAGCACGGTTTCCACGCGCGCACGTACGCGCACGTGAGCGTGCATACACACACGCACACACACACTGAGAAGCTATTACTCTGTTCTACAAGACCGCGTTCTATAGGTCCCCCCCTCTTTCTCTCTCTCCCACTCTCTTGCATGCGCACAGCACACACATACACGTATGCACGCACAGTCGCACACACGTGCAAAGACACATAGAAACAGATGTAAGCACAAGCATGGGAGGAGACAGTGTGTCCTTGTGGTAAGTCAGAGTAGCTGTTAAGATGTTGGTTGACTCAGGCTCAACCAAAAAATCATTGTATAGCTTATGAAAAATGACATACATATTGTACGAATGAAGAACATTCATATTGTATAAATCAATAAAAGAAAAAAGATGCATATTGTACAAATCAAACGGCAAAAGAATTACATTCATATTGTACAAATCAAAACGAGAAAGAAAATACATGCATATTGTACAAAAAAGACAAAGAGGGGCCATAGTTTCATTTCTCTGTGGCTCTTTTATTTTAGTTAAAGGAGTAGTTCAGCCCCAAAATCATTTTTTTTCTATTGATCACGCCATGGAGACTTTAGTTCAATAATATTTTTTGGTATTTGTCCCCATCAATGGGGGTAAATTCTTTCTTCAACAGGGGGTTTGGGACCCCTAGGCCGTCGACAGAGTTACTACAGGGGGTCTTCCAAATCTTTATGGGATAGAAACCCTTTTCTCCTTTTTATATTGAACCCTAGCGTCCATATTCTGAGAACTTAACCAAACATAGCAGATCTACAAGCTCACAACGCCAGATCGGCTATTTTTGGCAAAGAGGTTTGTTGTGGAAAAAGAGCACTAAGTACAGAGTGAAAGGTGTATTAAGTATTGACAGTTCAAGTCTGAAAACACAAATTGACATGAATCCAAAATACACTGACGATTGTGCTGAAACTATATGAACGATGACACTATGAATCTATGAACAGGTTGTGGGGGTCCCTGTTTCATCTCTCTCTCAACTAAGGGGTCCTCGGCCTGAAAAACATTGAAGAACCCGGGTTTACTGCATGTGTTTTTGCATGCAATCAATGAGAGCGTGTGCACGTGCCCGTGCAGCCTTTTCCTTTAAGTGTGTTGCTACAAGTTTTGTCACATGCAGGAGCATCAGTCTCTCACTAGTAGACTTTGCCGTCTTCTGCTTTGTGAAACACTGGCCTCGTCTCTCCATTACCATCTGCTCTTAAAACCACTCCGCCCCATCCTCAGTCGACAGATGCTCCAGAAATTACCTCTGTGCTTCTCTTCGTCTGCCAAGATCTCTCGGTCTGAGAGAGTTGTAATGCCGACGGCTCTCTGTGAGTGTGCGATTGCTCTTCAAGAACTACTTAAAAGTTCTTTAAATGTCACCATTGAAAACGTTTGTTTTCGGTGGAGAGAGAAGACAGCCCACGCTGTAAACTGTCTGTAATCATTTTGATGGCCTTTTCATGTCCATTCCTTATTGGGATCAAAGGATGTATTTTTTTTGCACCTGTTAATAAAAACTGGTTCTGAGTATTAGGACTTGATTTGGTTTCTTGGCACGTTGATAGTCATCAGAGTATTTTTGTGTCTCTTATCTGTTGCTTGTGTCAGCATTATCTCTGCCCAGCATAGTACAACACAAACAAAGGCTGTCGGATAGATACATTTATCTAAGACAGCAAATGTTAGTTTTCCGTACGTGTTGGCCACAGTGAATCCCTATTTTTATCAGTGTTAAAGTGTTTGTGTTGCTATTGAGTAGCCACATGTAACAGCTTATTCGGAATGGGTACAGTGTATTGTACTCTTATTCTGAAAGGAGCTAGATACAGTTGAGTTGAGTGTACTTTTATTTTGAAAGGAGCTTGGTATCATGTGCTGTGCTTTTAATCTTAAAAGGAGATGGTTACAGTGGACTATAGGCTACAGTCGATTGAGCACCGTTTTTCACTTAAAAGCCGGTAGGGTGCTATATTCACTATATTACAGTACTTCCCTTCAACAGCATTGAGAAAGGTTAATAAAATCTGAGTAGTTTTTTTGTTTTGTTTTTCATTTATCCTCATTCATGTTTCTGGAGAGGGGACCAGAGTTGGGATCCGTTACTCCAAAAAGTAGTGCACTACATATTACATATTACCTCTGAAAAAAGTAGTGCCTTACACTACTTCATTACTTCCTGGAGAAAGTAACTCGTTACACTACTCGTTACACTACTTTTGCGTTACTCCATAAAAAAGCCTGAGATGCATTGCCAACATATATTAGATGTATTAAATATTTATTATATATTATTATAATATCTAATACAATACAGTTATGTTGTTCAATGAAGTGAGCAGGGCTCACTGGTGGTCATTTGAATGAGTCTAATAATAATAATAATATTAATAATACGAAGTTATAATAATTAATCAAAATTATAATAATTAAATTATTTCTGAGCCCCTGTGGCCTTATTTAGCTCACATATGAGTTTATTCATTTATTTATGGACATACATGGTTTCCACCTGACATTATAGCCTATAGTTCTGTATCCATATGTCAGTCAGTTTAAGCAGATTTCATTCCATTTGGCTCCTATGAATTTTCCAGTCCAGGGGTGGACATGACCTGGCGGAGATTCTCCCCCCACAGAGCGCAGCAGGTCATATAGTAATTATTATAATTTGTATTAGTAAGTAGGTAGTTCTGTAGTCAAATACAGCTGGGGGGCTTATTACCCCAGGGGGGGCCTATTCCCCCACTCTACCCTACTGTAGCAGGCGAAAGTGATGGAACTACAATGAGATGACTCCGTGTGCAGCAGAAGCACTAAAACAATGTCAAACTAATTCTAGCAGCGGAAAACTTCCCATTTGCTTAAAAAAGCAACATGCAGCGATGGTTTTGCATAAGGAATTATTAATTGTCCGTCATCATCAGCTCATGTCAGAGTCTCAGAGCAAAGGTGAGGTGCTCTTTTTCCCTCTCTCTCTCAGCCTACCGTACATTTCCAGTAGGCTAATTCATTCTTGTGGCTCGCTGGATATTTAATACTCACTATTTGGGGGTTTTAATGTATCTTGTCACGTGTAGGATATTAATCTAGGCTGTGATTCAAACGTCGGCTTTGCGCACCTCGTGATGCGCTGCCGTGCCACTCTTTTTTTCTCTTTTCTCTCTCTCTCTCCCTTTCTCTCATGGGCAAAAGGTAACTCATTTCTTTGCTTGATATTATAAATATCCGTATTTGGGGGGTTTGCTGTTTTTAGTCCCTTGTATTAATCTATAGGCTATGCGATGGTTATCAAATGTCGGGTGGCTGCTGGCTGCGGCTTGATTGCCACAGTGTCACCGTGACCTGCTGCTGCGCTGACAATCAAATGTGTTATCAAATGTGTTTGATTACCTCTTCTTTGGTTAGTTATTTTAGATAAATGGCAGTTCCAATGTTTTAAAAGACAAGTGATGATGTTTACAATCGGTTCCTGCTGAAGGCAGAAGCAGAAACTGCAGGCACGAAAGTAGCGAGTAGCGAGTAACGCGACCAGGCAGTATTTGTAGTGTTATTATTATTTCGGAGGAGTAGTACCGTTACACTACTCGTTACCGAAAAAAGTAGTATTATTACAGTAACGCGTTACTTTGTAACGCGTTACACCCAACTCTGGAGGGGACATGAATATAGGTAGATCAACAAAAAAAGAAAGGATCAAAGGACCATAAGTTTCCTGAAGCAACAACTCCTGATAGCATTCCAAGCCAAGCTTTTCTTTACTGTGAAACAAAACTGCCTTTTCAATTTAGTGCTCAAGTGGTCTGGACTCCTGCTGCCTGAGCTCAATGCAACAGTGAGGAGAGTGAATGAAGACATTTGTGCCAAGACAGAGAAGCCCTACTTATCCGCCACCCTGCAATAGCAATACTTAAGCACAACTATCAATACAGTGCCAAACAAACGTATCCATAACAGTCAATGCTAGTCACTGCTACAAGTATCTCACCGCCATGTCAAACACAAGCAAAATACTCAATACTACTAGTACTAACACAACCTAATAGTGCAGAGCCAAACAAACCGTGAGCTTGTAGTTCTGGTATTTCCGGAGTGGGACACCATCGGTACGATGTAGTATACATTCGGCATAAGACCAACAGTGCCGACCTACAGTATATCATCTCTCTATTGTCTTACTGGCATGTAAACACTTATATCCAGCTGAAGAATCCAATACACACTGGTTGCCCTCTGGCCCCCAACTGTTATACAACTGCTTCTGTCCCTGTCACAAGCAGACAGACGCACACACACACGTGTCCACGCACATACATGTGCATGTGCATGTGCACGCAATCACGCGCATACGCACAAGCACGCAGTATATTGCCACAGTGGTCTGCAGTGAACTGTGAAAGGGGGTTAGGGGTTTTATGAAAGTGGTGACATTATAACATCCTGACACAGCGCCCGCGGCTACCTACCTTGAAGGTCAGTGCACGTGCTGTACGTGTGGCATGCACGTGTGTGTTTGCGTGTGGGTGTGTACGTGTGTTTGTGTGGCATGTCAGTGGCTTGCACACAATCACGCATTCATGTGTATCAGCTTGTGTATGCGCTGTGTACATGTCACAGGAGTCATAATGACGAGCCCCGCTGAGGTGACACAAGCGAGACCGGCTCACATCCCGTCTCCTGTCTTTTCATCACCACTTCTCTCGTTTTATCTCTGCCATTTTCATTCCGCCCTCTGCCTCTGCCTCCGTGCTTTTCTTCTATTTACTGCCCGCCCACTCTCTCTCTCTCTCTCTCTTGCCCCCGCTCCCTCTCTCGCGCTTACTCTCGCTTTGCTTCCCTTTCCTAATTCGCTGCCGTGATTTCCTATACCTGTCTCATCTCTCCTTCATCCATCTGCTGATAACTTGTCCTGTGCGTGTGCGTGTGTGTGTGCGTGCGTGCGTGCGCATGTGCAACAGAAAGAAAGAGAGATTGTATGGCAGCAACAGAATTAAAATGGCTTGAGACCAACTGCCAGAGACAGACATGACCTTATAACTCTAACGTGTGCAATATGCAGGTGGCCGACAGGTGTGTGATGGCCTACACAGTGCGTGTGTGTGTGTGTGTGTGTGTGTGTGTGTGTGTGTGTGTGTGTGTGCGTGTGCGTGTGCGTGTGCGTGTGCGTGTGTGTGCATGCTCACATGAAGTTGGCTAGTCGGTTGGTCTGTCAGCGAGTGGTATGTTGCGTATGACTGGAGTTCCCTGAGGCACGGTAGCAACACACACAGGCGTGTCCAGGTGGCCAAGGAACAGAAGGCATTGTGGGGGCTGAGCAGAACATGGCTTGAAGGGGGAGGGCTGGGACCTCTTCTCTGAGCCGCTAAATGTTGATATAGCCTAACCTGAGCTTTCCGCTCCGCGGGGTGCGTCAAGGACGTTACACGATGTTCCCTCGTGTTCAGAAAACGTGTACAGTAAACAGTAAACACACACTAAGAAATGTTTGTCCTCATCTCTCCGTTTGCAAATCCGTATGTTGCCCTGTCCTTCAAAGTGTTTGGACCCATTTACATAATTGTCGGAAATAGCTACTTATATTAGCGTTGGCGTGATACGCAGCTGGAGAGCTTTGTTTGTGTTTATCTGACCTGGCTTTAACCCGCTCCAAGCTAGCTCGCCAGGAGGGCTCGGAATACAGTAATGTACCGTAATTGATTTTATATATATAAAAAAAGAAAATGTAAATGGACAGCATTTATATAGCGTTTTTTCTAGTCTTTGCGACCACTCAATTGCACTTTACATTGTACTTCACATTCAGCCATTCACACATGCAAGCAGCAACACAGTGGAAATACGTTATACATTATGCATTATAATAATAATAATAACTTTATTTATATAGCACCTTTCAAAACAACATTACAAGGTGCTTTACAATAACAACAGTTCAAAAGGCAAGAAATGAATTGCATTATGCTGTGTAAACATAAACCCACGCCCACACAGACGGCTGAGGCGACCATGCAAGGCCTGCTCAGCGGAAGCAATTAGGCGTTCAGTGTCTTGCTCAAGGACACTTAGACAGAAAGCCAGTAGGGATCAAACCAGGGGGAATCGAACCGATAGCCTTCCGCTGTACTTCTTAAGCCACCGCCAACAACAGGACCAACGTTTCTTCCCCTTACTCTTACCACTCCGTCTGTCCGTCCGTCCGTCTGTCCGTCCGCCAACCAATCCGTCACCAACCTTTCTGTCACATGCTGTAAACGCCCACCGTAATACGCTCGCCACTGCTGTTCTGTCTCGGCTGCCAAACACGTTGTCACCACAACACAGTGGAATTATGATTAATGGCAGCTGTGTCACCCGCGCACAGCGATATGACGGTATTAATTGACACTTAACGGCGACACGCGAACCATAAGCAGGCATATCACACAGACGTACACGCGCTCGCACACACGCACGTGCTCGGCTGCGCACACACACGCACGCACGCACACACATACTGGTAAACGTGTCAGAGCGTACAGTGTTTACAGTTGGGTGGGGAGGGGGCTCAGGGCAGCAGTGATTCAGGGGAACAGCCCCGGGGTCTGACGGGAAGTTGGAAGATGTGACATTCTTGTCAGACTTCCTTGGTGACAGGCATGGAGACATAAAGAAATCCTTTTACATGCACACGCACACGTTCACGCAAGCTTTAGCATGCACGTGCGCAGACACACACGCACACACACACACACACACTGTAAATAGACGCACGGTTCCACATAGACACACTTGGTTGTTTGGCAGACCGCGGCGTTGCAGATGAGCTCAGAGGAAGTGCTATCTGCCTGTTTTCTGTTTTTTGGGGGGGGCTTCTTGAGTTCCAGCGAGCTGACACAGCCTGAGATCAAACGTCCACCAGGGTCCCACATCTCACTGTCTCACTCAACACCCAGAACTAGAACAAGAACTCATCTGTCATTGCTCATAATTCATCGTCTCCCCCGGGCAAAACGAGTGCCGAGAGACATAAATGGTTGGAAATGAATAAAGTACAGGAGGGGCAGAGTTGAGGGTGGGGGTGGGTGGGCGGTGGTGGGGTTGGGTTGGGTTGGGCTGGGGGGCAGAGTGAGGCAAGAGAAGCAGGGGACCATGGGGAGGGAGAGAGAGAGAGAGAGAGAGAGAGAGAGAGAGAGAGGCAGAGAGAGAGGCAGAGATAGTGAGATGGAGAGAGGAGTAGGGGGCTGAGGAGAGGAGAGGAGAGGAGAGGAGAGGAGAGGAGAGGAGAGGAGAGGAGAGGAGAGGAGAGGTATACTGTAGAACAAGGGTCTTCAACAGGGGGTCCTCCAAATCTTTGTGTGATATAAACTTTTTTTTTCTCCTGAGAACTTTAGCCTAAAATAGCCGATCTACAAGCTCACAACGGCTCGCAGCGCCGTTGTGAGCTTAGGGGGTTTAGTGTAGAGGGGAAAAAGAGCAGACTAAGTACAGAGTGAAAGCTCAAGTTTATTAAGCATTGACGGTTCAAGTGGTCAAATATCTGAAAACACACATTGACATGAATCCAAAATACACTGATGGTTGTGCAGTCAAACGATGAAACTATATGGAATCTATGAGAACAGATTGTGGGGGTCCCTCCCTGCTTCATCTCTCTCTCAACTAAAGGGGGTCCTTGGCCTGAAAACGTTGAAGACCCCTGCTGTAGAAGCCGAGGCGGAGAGCTGGAGGGCAAAATGAAGGAATGTGCTTGGCGGTCCTCTCAGTGTCCCTCAGTCTCCACTGACAGCCAGTATATTATACTGGCCCGACCACCTGCTGTGAGCCTGGAGAGTGCACCCTCCATAAAGCTACAGCAGATGGATGCAGTAAAATGTGCCACGGACAGTGGCTATGTGTGTGTGTGTGCTGTGCATGCATGTTTGTGTGCGTGCGAGCGATATGCCACAAGTGTGTGTGTGCAGGGGTGTCACAAGGGGGGGGAGGGGGGGAGTGGGACTTACCAGGGCCCAAGCTGGAGGGGCCCTAGTAACTTAAGCTATTGAAAAATAGCAGATATACAAGCTCACAGCGCGGCACCGAGTGCCGCGCTGCGAGCTTGTAGATCTGCTATTTTTTGAAAAGTCGTGAAAATGTGTGCAAATCTTTGAATATGATGTGTTTTTTTTAAGCGAACGTTTGTAACTCGAATTTTGCTTCTGGGGGGGGGGTCCCTGTAACTAAATATTTTGAGATGGGGATCCGTGGCCAAATACATGTCATTTTGGGGGTCCTTGACATGAAAATGTTCGAGCACCACTGACATAGAAACATTTTCACGATTTTTCAAAAATAGCAGATCTACAAGCTCGCAGCGCGGCACTCGGTGCCGCGCTGTGAGCTTGTATATCTGCTATTTTTCTATAGTTAACATTCATGGGGGGCCCGCAGTGAATCCTTGTACCCAGGGCCCAGAATTTGGTGTTACGCCCCTGTGTGTGTGTGTGTACTGTACAGTGTGTCTGTGTGCAATCCATGTCAGTGTAGGCTTACATTCAGACAGTGGAACACCCCCAGCACCTCGCAGCATGTCCAGTAGGTAATATCAGTAATATGTGATACTCTATAGGTCTGATCTCCCCATGTGTTCCCCCCCTGGAGCTGTAAGTCTATACAGGCCAGTTAGTCAAGGCGGAATGCGCTTGTCAAGCCACCGAGCACATGACACTCTTACATACACATGCTCTTCCTCTGACTTCATTGGTCTCTCTCTGTCTCTCCGTGTCTCTCTCAGTTTCTCTCTGTCTCTCTGACCAGGCTTAGATTTTCTCTTTTGCTTCAAATCGCATCATTTGAACTTCTAAAATGTCAACGATGATTAGGGCTGTCACAATTATTACATAATTGTCTAATCATTTGAGTTAATCGCAATTATTTTGCATAATCGTCATAATCGTTTCCATGTTGAGAAATGTTAATATAGGCCTGGCTACTGTAGTTTCAAACACTTTCAAAAAGTTGTGGAAATAGCAGATCTACAAGCTCACAAGTTGTGAGCTTGATCAGCTATTTCCAATGTTCTTGTTCAATGTTCTTTTTTATGTGCAAAGTTGTCAAATATATCAGTACATTCTTTGTATATTTAAGTTGTGTCATAATTGCCAGGTGCAACTTCAAAGCCTAAAAGCCAAACAGAAATGTAATTGTCAACGACAAAAACACAATTAAATCGTTAATCGCAATTATTTGAGTGACAAATAATCGTCACATAAAATGTCATAATCGTGACAGCCTTAACGATGATCTGATTGGAGCTGTGAACCGATGAACTGATGATGGACACATTCAAAGCCTGAGAGCCTTCGCTGTTGGCCCCCCTGGCCCCCTCGCTCACCCAGGATCCTTAGCTGAGAGAAAAATACGATACTCTGTATTTTGTATTGTCTAGTCTAACGTAAGTATAGTCCTCAGAAGGCGGTGTTATCGCTGCCCTGAGACAGAAAGCAAGCACTTTTTTTCCCCCCAATGAAGTGAGAAGTGCTGATTTGGAAGAATCACAGAAACAGCGGGGTGGCGAAGAATTACATTTTACTGTGAAGAGGGACTGCAGAATGGAAATATTGAATGCAGTTATCAGTTCCCCCTCCCCACCTCACCTTACCCGATCCCACACTCTCTCTCCATTAAGCAATTTAGACCGGGTACGCATTATTGCGTATTATTATTTTATGCTTTAACTATTGAAAAATAGCAGATATACAAGCTCACAGCAAGCTTGTAGATCTGCTATTTTTGAAAAATCGTGAGAATTAGAATGTTGACCCAATTTTGACCGATTCTATAAGTGTCTTTTGAATCCTTCAAAGGTTTTTTGAAAAACCTATGTTTCTATGTCAGTGGTTCTCAAACTTTTTCATGTGAAGAACCCCCAAAATGATTTGTATTAAGTCAAAATATTCCAAGTTCCAGGGACCCTCCAGAAGCAACATTTGATTTACAAATGTTCACTTTAAAAATTAGATATTCAAAGATATATGTGCTATTTTTCAATAGTTAAAGCTAGGCCTAAATAGATTAAAGGGCTTTGCCATCATTAAACGGTGAATGTCTTTCAGGACATCAGGCAGACAAAGTCCTGATCTGATCCCTATTTGGAGCACGCATGGTTAATTCCTGCTTCCATCATGATTGGTGAATGCAATAAGAAGACTCTCTCTCTCTCTCTCTCTCTCTCTCTCTCTCTCTCTCTCTCTCTCTCTCTCTCTCTCTCTCTCTCTCTCTCTCTCTCTCTCTCTCTCTCCCTCCTTTCCCCCCCCCTTGCATCCCTTTCTGTCCACTCTCTCATCACCCTCTTTTATCCTTTGCCTCACAGCCAATCATCTGTAATTAGACAACTGCATAAGCTACAGTTGAGATGGTGTTTGGTATGCGTGTGCGCGAGTGTATGTGTGTGTACTGTGCGTGTGTGTGTGTGTGTGTGTGTGTGTGTGTGTGTGTGTGTGTGTGTGTGTGTGTGTGTGTGTGCGTGCGTGTGTGTGTGTGTGTGCGAGCAGTTGCGCCTGTGTCTTTGTGTGTGGCTTGAAAGTGTGTGAAAAGACTGCTGCCCGGTGTTCTTTTTAAATGTGTACTATATCCAAGGTTCAGACAGAGTTCATCTCCTCTTGGCTACAACACATTTTCCCTCTGGACTGAAATCAACAAGTGATCTTTCACTCTGGACACCACACTCACACACACACACACACACACACACACACACACATCGTGGACATGTACACAAATACATCCACGCTTAACTGGAAAGGACACATTCTAAAAGTAAGAAAGAAAATAAAAACGTTTGAATTAGCTTTGCTTTCTGGGGTTCTGCTGGTGCATTACTTGTATGAGTGACTCTGATTTGATTTATCAGCCGGCAGAACACCGCCCGCGCGGATATTGAATTGAAAACATATCTGATGTATAAATTTCAGTTGTACGAGTTGATATAAAGTAAATAATAGTTTCTGATTTGGGTCGGGATTGTGAGCGGAAGAGGCAGGGCGAGAAATAGAGACGCATGCTGGCAGACATACAGAAGAGGAAAGAAAAGTCTTCCTGTACTCTCAGACCTTCTAAGACAGTGGTTCTCAACCTGTGGGTTGGGACCCCCAGGGGGTCCCCTAATTATTTTGGGGGGTCCCCAGATGACTAACTTAATGTGCAACATTGTTTTCTCACTCAACAGCAAACAAACCAACATGATGTTTACTGTAAGTATATGGAGGGTATATCTGCACATTTCTAAAGTGACAATTGAAGGACTTTTTAATACCTCTAAAATGACAAATTAAACATTGGCCAAATTGTCAAATATTAAGAGGCAGAAATTGTGAAAATAGCCGATCTACATGCTCACAACGCCTCGCAACACAATACGTAGAACCGTGTTATACAAAAAGTAATGCCTCAACTCTTAAAGCTCGCCAGGGTGGGGGTGGGGGGTCCCCAGTTAAAATATGATTATTTTAGGGGTTGAGAACCACTGTTCTAAGACATGACTATAATAAATGAGCGTTGGTGAGTACAGTACTGTGTATCTAACGGACGTGAGGGATGCCCCACCCGGACCATTCCTCTAGCAGCCATACAGGACCTAAAGCATCCCTCCATTGTTGCTTTATGTTGTTGCCACGTTGGCTGATGGATGACCGCCGCTCCAAATAGAAAAATGGCCACTGCCAGTCACACAATGCCATCAATGCTGTTCTGCCGCACACAACAGTACCTTGTTTATTCTCCTTCTTCTGCATTAACCACATAAACCCGTGTGTCCATATTAGGACATGTCATGATAGGCAAACATGCAAAAATAGCAGATCTGTCTATAGTCACTGTCAGGCAGAAACCTTGTATCTCCAAGTTTCAAACGTATATGTTTTTTCATAAAGTAAAGCCCTGCTTCATCATAAAAAGACTGTCGCACAAGTGTGAGGCGTTGTGAACTTGTTGATTGGCTAGTTTTAGCAATCATATCGTCGTTGTCGGGTGGAAACCTTGTATCTCCAAGTTTCAAATGTGTACGTTCTTTTGCAAAGTAAAGTCCTGCTTCATCATACAAGGCCGTCGCACAAAAGTAGTGAAAACAGCAGCTCTACAAGCACACAACGCCTCGCGGTGCGAGGCGTTGTGTGCTTGTGCTCAGCTGTTTTCACTAGTTTAAATATTTTTTTAAATGATAAATGCAAACCGAACGGCTTTGGACATACAAGGTTTTCAAGCGACAACGAGATGTAGAGCGAAAACAGAAATGACACTTAATAGAGCCCTGAGGGACGCCGCTCAACAACGCGTGGGGTTTAATTGGTTAAAAAAAGAAAACACGGCATTAGTACACGAGCAACCCGTCTGTCTTCTGATGTCCCGCGACAATAATGGAGTTGTTTTGTTCTCCCTCTGAGACAAGGTCGTGGACCGCGACGTGCTGATATGCAGCCACGGCAACGACGTATTGAAGCCGTGCCGAGTGCAGGAGTCAAAGTCAAAGTTCCTCTCTTGGTGGCTGCCCTCCTCCTCTCTCTCTCTCTCTCTCTCTCTCTCTCTGTCCAATCTCTTTCATTCCGCTGCCTAGATGACTTGGCATGCTCTCAGCCACCGCCTGCCTGCCGCTGAACTCTTTCACTCTCGCTGCCTCTCTCGCCCCGTCCTCGCTTCTCTTTTTTTTTCTCCCTCTTTCCCTCACTCTATCTATCTCCCTGTGTCCTCCTCTCCTCAACACCGCCAGTGCACAGCTCGTGAGCAGCGGATGATGGGGAGTTCACTGGGTACAGTGTGTGTGTGTGTGTGTGTGCATGCGTGTGCGACTGTGCGGGTGCATGTGTGTGCGTGCGTACGTGTGTGTGTGTGTTTGTGTGTGTGTGTGTGCGTGCGCGCGCGCGTGTGTGTGTGTGTGTGTGTGTGTGTGTGTGTGTGTGTGTGTGTGTGTGTGTGTGTGTGTGTGAGAGAGCGTGAGCGCAGCAATGTCACTGGGCTGTGTAATTGAAATGGAAATGAGCCAATCAGGCACTGCAGTGGTGTGCCACCTTACTAGCCTGCATTCACTTCACTGTTCCAGCTCTCCTGAACTCTCACTCCGTGTGTGTGTGTGTGTGTGTGTGTGTGTGTGTGTGTGTGTACAGTATGTGTGTGTGTACGTGCGTGTGTATGTGTAGCTGAAAATACTTGGCCCTTCAATTTCAGCCCCCAAGGGCCTGAGGAGGCAGTGTGAAAGAGTGTAATCAGTTGGTAATAAAAAATTATCTCTCTCTTTCTCTCACACCCTCTCTATCTCTCTATCTCTCTCACGCACACGCACACACACACACACGCACACACGCACGGATGCACAGTCAGGCTCGCATTCTCGTCTTTCCCTCCCAGCCTCGCCTGGTTGATTAGCCAGCCCACTCTGTGCCTGGCTTGATGTTGTGACCCGAGGCTCTCTGTGAACAGCTGTGGCATAACAAAGACTTGTAATTATCACCATTTGACAATTAGCGCGCCATCCAGCGCTGCTCCTTAATTACCTCTTATAGCGAGAAAGGCTGGTCAACACTGCCACTCCACTGTGCTCCTCTCTCTCTCTCTGCCGAACGGGAAAGTTCTCCCCTAACAATGTGACCGGCTGTGCACGTCTTGAAAAATGGGTGCGCGTGGCCGCGTGTGGTTTGTTTCAATTCAGCTCACCCAGTGGCGACTCCATCTGCACAATTTGTAGCTTTTAATGTGATTTGTACCAGCTTTTAGCTTTCATCCGAGGGACGCGCAGACAGAGTTGCATTCACGTGCGCATGAGCATGCCTCCGCGCACACACACACACACACACACACACACACACACACACACACACACACACACACACACACACACACACACACACACACACACACACACACACGCATGCACTCTCTCTCTGTCTCTCACACACAAAACAGGCCTCTCAGATGGGGCTTTAATTTACATGGCCCATTGTGCGCTCCACATTGGTATGCACGGCAGCGTCTTTATCTTAGCGCTCGCTCCGTCTCTCCATTGACCCCGACATTACTGTACCATCTCCCTCCTGCCTCTCAGCCGCTCCTCCCCACAACCTGTGTATTTCACTCTTCAAGGGTTAGCACTCCAAAAAAAAAGAAAAATTACGACCTTCAGTAACGCGTTTTTTTGATTTACATTCCATGGATAATAAACAGTGCTCTCTGGGTAACGCGTTCCGCTCGGCGCGGAGGCTGAAGTACCCGTAGGCGCGTGTCCATTTTCCGTTGAAGAATGGCTTCCTCTTTCCGCTCTAATGCGGGGACGTGTTTACAGAACGGCGGCGGCCAAATCAAGTCTTGCTATTGCTATAAACAAGACGCCGGGCGCACGTGAAACTCTCCTATCAGGCCCATAATAACATGTTATTTCATGGCGGCGGTAAACATAATTCTTTAAGGGAACGGGGGGAGAGGGGAAAAAGTGAAATGTTTTTACCAGAAAAGACCTTGAAAACAGCTTTTCGGATTGGGTTGGAATTTTACTGTCTCTGGTTGCAGTTTGACTGGCAAACGGGGAACTGTTTTAACTGGGGTCTCCCCAAACACAGATCTTTGCACAATAGTTACAGCTCCCTTGATGTTGGATGTATGGTTACATTATACAGCGCTACGCCTGGGAACTGCTGGGAGCTAGGGATGTGACGATATGAACATTTCATATCACGATTATTGTGACCAAAGAAATCGCGATGTACGATACTATAATAATCAAAATCCATTATCCTCGGGCGGAACATTTGCCAAAAAATAGCAGATCTACAAGCTCACAACACGTCACGTTGTGACGCGTTGTGAGCTTGTAGATCGGCTATTTTTTGGCAAAGACATTTGATAGAGAGTGAAAAAAAGACTGTATCAAGTACGTATATTACCTTACCAATTATACAGGTTTTTTTTTATACCGGATATGCAACTCAGCAAATAAAAGGTGAATTGATCCCAGTGCTTGACGGAGGACAATATCACGATAAATTAAATCTCCACGATACGATTATCGTGAGTGCTTTTTATCACGATAAACGATAATATCGCGTATCGTCCCATCCCTAGTGGGAGCCCTGCGTTGCCATCTGTTTGGATGATGTCTGCGAGCCTCTCTTCTCTGTGGTTCTGTGCAACATTCCGCAAGATCCTCACTGTTAATTTATCCATTTGCAACTCTCAGAGTTAAATTAGAGCTACGATCCACAACTTTGAAGTGAACGAAACTTTATTTTAAACAGTCTGTATGTTGCAACATGCAGTATTATCTAACACAGCTGTGGTGGTTGGACTTTGGTCTCTATACCCTTCTATGAAACGTATACCCTGATGTCGGGTAGGACCACTACTGGTTGACAAGAGGTATTGCAAGAAATTCAACAGGGAATATCTTGCCTTCCCAAACAAGCTCGACAGTAGAAATGTCGTCCTATCCGCGTTCAAATCCCGGGTAGGACATGATAGCTACGGATGGCAGCTTCGAATTCCCACTTCCCACCGCAAGATCAAATATTTGTTCGAGCGGCGTGATTACATAGGCTACATAGGCTACATACAGTAGTCAATGCAAAGAAGCGGCATGGCACAGCATTACATTGAGAGGCCTCGGTTTACCAACGCCGAGCACTGAGCAGCAAGATCAGAGTGAAGCGATTCAAGCGACTAGAAAGATATTTTATCTTGCGGTGGGAACGCACCTTGAGGATTGTACTGTCTCTGTGTGCTGCCCCCTATACCACCCACACACACACACACACACGTGCACTTTTGGAGCCGGATCCATTCCGTCTAAGCCTGGTTTTCTATATCTCTCTATGGTATCTCTCTATGTGCCATTAACAACCTCTGGCCACGCCATGTTCTTGCCAGGGATCCTACTAAGCTGATAACACAAATGCAACGTACGTTCCTCTGTGTGTGTGTGTGTGTGTGTGTGTGTGTGTGTGTGTGTGTGTGTGTGTGTGTGTGTGTGTGTGTGTGTGTGTGCGTGTGCGTGCGTGTGTGTGTGTGTGTGTGTGTTTGCCCGCGCACGTTACTGTGCATGTGTTACAAATGCCTGTCCTGTCCCCTTTTATGTGCTCACTCACCCAAACATCCTCCGGTTCATTTGCAGTCAGCACCAGCAGCCTCCATTCTGACTGCTGAGGCAGGGAGAGAAGGGCAGCTGAAACATCTCTCTCTCACACACGCGTTCACACACACACACACACACACACACACACACACACACACACACACACACACACACACACACACACACACACACACACACACACACACACACACTCACACACACACACACACACACACACACACACACACACACACACACACGCTCATACGCACTCACACGCACTCACACACGCTCACACGCACTCACACGCGCTCACACGCACTCACACACTCTCACACACTCACACACACTCACACACAGATGCACATATGTACAGGCGCAAACATACTGTATAGAAATATAATTCTCTCTCTTTCTCTCTCTTACATACACACACACACACACACACACACACACACACACACACACACACACACACACACACACACACACACACACACACACACACAAACATAGAGCAGCGGTTGTGGCTAGTGCGCTATGGGAGGACGCTGTGGCCATTAAGTCAGTGACATTTGAAAGCACTGAGAGATGCATGGCGCTGGGCGGACCTCCGGTGACATGTTGTAAATGAGATGTTACAGATGAGCTGATCCGTGGCTCTGTGGTAAACACTCACACACAGGTATTTACCCTCTGCGGGTAAACACAGGAAAAAACTGCCTCTCACTCTTTTGCCCCGGTGCGTTCATGCGCATAAACATACACGCGCATTTACGTAAACATGCGACCGCGGACCGCTTTTGGACGCATGCAGGCTTGTACACCAGTGCATGTGCATGACCAGACCAGGGAAAGACTATAAACAAATGCCGGAAAATGTTGACTATACACCACTCGAGGAGTGAGATGTTAACGTTAATGGTTGATGGAATGAAGAAATATTACAGGAAGAGTTTGGGATTGTGAGATGAAGGCAATCGATGTGAATGTCGTTACTAAATAGGACATAATGTATACAATGTGGGCAATCTCTGAGTGGTCGTCCTTCTTATTTATAACGGAATAATCATTTGTTGAGTTGAAATCATGGAGAATAATACATAATACAGTAAATAAAATAAATAATGAATAACGTTAATAGATTGTTATATTTTTCACAAGACTTCAAAACAAAGCTACTTAAGCCCGACTCATCATACTTTGTTGCGCACTGGTGACACACAGCAAAAATCGCAGTTCCACAAGCTAACAGAACACATCACGTATTAGAGCTGCTATTTTAAGGGCGTGACGTGGTCGCACGAAGGACTATAAATTAAGGATTAGACATCATAACCTCCATTCAATTGTGTTGTCATAGGCTCTCCACATCTGAGGAAGAATGAATTGTTGCCTTTTTTTAAAGATTAATCCTCAGATGTTTCTGCTTTATTGGATTTTCTCCCGGTTGAGGGTGACATAAAAGATGGGAGAAAGAAAGACATCACAACGTTGCGGGTATACAGCGTGCTCTTTGATCCGTTGATCCATGGGACTCCTCGGTCCCCGGGATAAAAAATTGCTTCAGCGAGCTTATACGCCGCCGGTCCCCCCGCGCCCCCTGAGTGTTGGGGTGGTGGCCGTGGGGTGCATTTATTCCCCTCTCACAGCCTGCGCTGGCGGTTTTCAATTAAAAGTTTTGTCAGGACTCTTGTCAGGTTGTGCTCTTACAGGACTAAGACTGAGTTCCCAATTATAAACACGCTCTTCCTGGCTTCTGGGTACAACGAGTCAGTTGCAGCAGGTGCGGTGTGTGTGTGTGTGTGTGTGTGTGTGTAGGAGTGTGTGTGCGTGCGTGCACCTGTGTACGCACACGTGAGTGTGGTTGACATTGTTCCCCAAAGGGCACTGACAGAGTGCTTCAAGTGTGAGCTAAATTGAAGGCATCCTCCTCCGTGAGTGTTTACAGGTGTGGAATGTTTGCTCTGTAAACGTTGTCCCGTTTGACCCCAGGGTTAGCTTGGCACTAAATTCACCCAGCAATTCACAGCAACAACATGAACACACCACACACAGACATACCCACTACACAACATGCACACACCCGTTAATTACAAGAACATTCGTGGAAGGTGTAAAAATGCTGCAAGATAGAGTGCCACGTACAGTCTTCATAACCAACTGAATAGAAAAATGAAAATGAGTGTGTGCGTGCGCTTGTGTGTTTGTGTGTGGGGTCTGTGTATGTATTGCAGCCCTCTGACCCTGTGTGGTCTTTTCTGGATCACTGCAGTTGTAAACAAGGCCCTTAGAGGCATCCATGCCTCATATTTTCCATACAATTTGACTTATACTGTTGTCGACTATCTCATAGCTCCCTTATCATTTGCACTTTGCATTCGGTTATTTTTCCAGGGGATTTAGGCCGCTCTGTTGGAAAATATATACATCAAATTTTGATATTAAAGTAAGCTGTTTTTTGGAGAACTTCTTTAGCTCGCCATCTATCAAGAGTGCAAAGGTGTGTACTCGCTCGTAACTATTATTCCTGCACGCGATGGATTTATAGACGAACCAAACCCCACGCATTTATCGGAGCCAGAAGTTGAGAGGGCGCGGGCGCCTGTAAATTTCTGCGAGGCGTCGGAGGAATGTTGAGGACTCAAACCTGCTCACGTCCTGCATCCAAACACGGCTCATATGCGATGTGTTTATGTCCATCCACTGCATCGACGTTCTGAGTGTTCCGCGCATTGGACGGTTTTATGGTCCAAGTTGTTTAAGTAGCCCCGGGTCTTGTTGATGCGAGCGGCAGACAGAAGGAGTGGTAGAGGAGGCTCATTAAGTCAAGTTGACTCTTGCGTGAAGCGCGCTGCGCGCCGGCCAGGAGATGTTCTTCCTCCCAAAGTAACGGCCACTTAGCCGCTTTTGAAGTGTCGCCGTGAATCATGCCGGCAGGTCCGTATCGCGATGGAACTCCTGTGTTATGTTCCAGCTTTGGAGCGTACATCATGAGCGATGGAGGGGTTGGTGAAATGTTTTGCGTAAAAGAAAAATGCTTGAACCTTTCACACCGGACTTGCCATAAATATTGGCCGCAAAGTCCTTTAAATAAAACAAAAGTGCATCATATATCAAAAAGTTTATCTTTCCCCTCTCTCTCTCTCCTCTCTCCCCTCTCCCCTCTCTCCGACCAGGTTCCACCGCGGGGACTACCACATCGACGTGTGCATCAACGACTACCTGGACGTCTACTGTCCCCACTACGAGGACACGGTGCCCGAGGAGCGGACAGAGCGCTACGTCCTCTACATGGTCAACTACGACGGCTACAGCACGTGCGACCACACCGCCAAGGGCTTCAAGCGCTGGGAGTGTAACCGGCCGCACTCCCCCAACGGGCCGCTCAAGTTCTCGGAGAAGTTCCAGCTCTTCACGCCCTTCTCCCTGGGCTTCGAGTTCAGGCCGGGCAGAGAGTATTACTACATATGTGAGTGCAACAACACCCTTCCTCCACAGGGCCTGTGGTCACTGGCAAGCTACAATGCACAGTGCAATAACGCCAAAAATAAGTAGATTCACTTAAGTACTGTACTTAAGTAGGGGTTTGAGGTACTTTTACTTTACTGGAGTATTTCCAATTTTCTGTACTTTTATTTTTACTATCTCAGAAGCAGATATAGTCCTTTTACTCCACTACAATTATTTGAAACTTACTTTCAGGTTAAATGATTATAATATAAAACATACATTGACCACTTCAGCCCTATTTTATACATAGGCTATTTGAAAATAGCCGATCTACAAGTTCACAAGCGTTGTGAGCTTGTAGATCTGCTATTTTCAAACATTTTAGTACTTTTACTTTTGGTACTTTAAGTAGGTACATTTTGATATGAACGCCTTTGTCTTGAATTCTGGACTTTTACTTGCAACAGAGTATTTCTACATTGCGGTATTGATACTTTTACTTAAGTAAAACATTTGAGTGCTATTTCCACCACTGATAACCCGAACCCCAGTTAGGCTAGGGCTCAGTGGCTCCCACAGGGAGGGCAGGGAAACTACCCATATTGATAACCTTGTGTTTTGAGGTGTTACGGAAACCCTCGTGGTCTCATCTCCTGAACGAATATGTTCTTATTCTTGACTGAAGAGCAAGCAGCAGTGTTAGACTAAATGGATCCTCACACGCACACTCAGAGTTAAATTATCTCTAAGGATTGATGGTGGGTGGGAGGGGCGGGAGCAGATGTTTTCAGTGTTTCAAATTTAATAACATGGCCTCTGAGCAACCTCCTGACGATCTGATGTACGCGCGGTGGAAGAAAAGGACACCAGATTGATCTGGTTTTTCCATAGCAAATCAAGTCAAACCAACATAACACCGCATCCCTCAGAAACTCTTAAGTGGACGTATCGACTTTTCTGAGAGGCCTTGGTTGCATAACGTCCACATCAATCCTCTGCATGTCTGTATTTTGTGCTGTAAAATGAGAGTGTACAAATGTAACCAAATAGACGTGTAACCATTTGGTTACATTTGTACACTCTTGGATGTACAAGTGTATACATTTACCACTTAAGCCCTTATGCTTAGTTGACGAGGGCTTTCCATCTAGACCAAATTACTTTGAATTGACTTGTTTGTCCCCTTTATGCCCATATATGGAGGTCCCTGATGTCCTCAATTTGATGTACTTTAGTACTGATGTCATAGACTGGTCTCCAAGTAATATGATAACGGCTACTAAATACACTAAGTACTCCAACTACTAGGACGCCCAAAGGGCGAGAAGCGACCTCGCCCTAAAGGGACATATTTTCCCAAATATGGAGATGACTGATCTCTGACATCATAGATGTCATATCATTTTGATCCCATGATTTTGCAACCCATTTTTCACCCAGTGCCAGTTATCTATCTAATGTAATCCTGGGCGCTACACTCCCTCTGCCAACCTGGGGAGAGCAACGGACTGACCTCATGCTTCCTTCTATGCATTAGTAGTCCAAGCCGCTTCTTTTCACCTGACAGGGGGGATTTCCCTGGTTTGGACGACGTAGCACGTGGAAGGAACACGTTATTCCAACCAGTTCCTTTCCCCTCCATCAGGCGCCCCGGCTGGCCAGGGGGAGGCAGTATAGAGACCAGGATTACTGCATGTTTTTGTGAGGGTAAATTTTTATCCTCACACGGGGAGAACATGCAAACTCCACACAGAAAGGCCCTTTTGCCAACCCCACTTAGGGTATGAGCACTGATGACGCCCACAGCGTCCCCAGCAGGAATCTAACCCAGGACATTCTAGCTGTGAGGCGACAACGCTACCGACTGCGCCACCGTTTCCCCATCATAGATGTCAGACTATCTACGAGCGCTCGCAAACCAGATCTTTGCAGACGGTTCCACGTGAATCTGCCAGCCAGACTCTTCAGTCTGTGCACGCACATCATCACTCCCGGGAACGCTCCTCCTACCCTTAAAACAGGGTTTCGGGAATCCGCGGGGGGATTTGGAAACAAGACATTTTTACAATGTTATAGCTCACTTTCCACTGCTGAATACCGCTCTATCCGTCATAAAAAAGGTCCTTCCTCACTGCATTATGATGTCCTCTTACAGCAGGTTGTCCCAGGAAGGCAGTAAGTCGCCCCGCTCCTCCTGGATTGTGACAGGGGTTCATCCGAAGCCACGGCCCGTGGGAAATTAGCTTCGATCAAAGCTGGGTGACAGAGTGGAATTGAGTGGAGTTTTGGTCCTCCCACCGCGGCCGGCGTGCACCTTAGGGATGCAGACTTAGCTGCCGCCGCCCAGAGACAATCACATCGACGCTCGCTTGAAACACATTTGTCACACTGATGCACCGTTGCCGCCAACAGAATAGGAGCTCCGGCATATTGTTTGTGGTATAAAACAGTGGTTCTCAACCTGTGGGTCGGGACCTCCAGGGGGGTCCCCAAATTATTTTGTGGGAGTCCCCAGATGATTAACTTGATGTGCAACATTGTTTTCTCCCTCAACAGTAAACAAACCAACATAACGTTTAAGTGTATGGAGGGTATCTGCACATTTCTAAAGTGACAATTTAAGGACTTTTTAATATCTCTGAAATGACAAATTAAACACTGGCCAAGGTGTCAAATATTAGAGGCAGAAATTGTGAAAATAGCCGATGTACATGCTGACAACGCCTCGCAATGCGAGGCGTTGTCAGCATGTAGATCTGCTATTTTCACAATAGAACCGTGATATACAAAATGTAATGCCTCAACTCTTCAGGGTGGGGGGGGGGGGGGGACACGACCCCCAAATATGATTATTCAGGGGGTCGTGTCCTGAAAAGGTCCAGAACCACTGGTATAAAACAGTGGCATACAAGTTGCATTGCCCGGCAATATATCACCAGCTGAAGCTAGTGTTTTGTTGTTTCTGCACAAACTATAGGGTGTTGTACTACTGCTACCATTACTAGTGCCAGTGTTAAAGCTGCAATCCCTAAGATTTATTATGACTTCTTACTGGGGTCTCCTGTGCAGAAGACACATTTCTACTGCTTTGTCATTGGAGATATTGTGCTTCGAGCTTCAGGCAATATCGCTTGTCAAACACTAGTGTTCCTACCACAAACAAAGGGTCTAAATTGCTCAATAGAATATACTGTAGCAAGGGGTCGACCGCCAACCACAGCAGATGTACTTGTTAAACTAGTCGATTCAGATTGGCCAATATAGTGTTTTATGTAGTCAAATATAAGGGTACGTTTGATTTAGTTACATTTGCACTGTCTCACAAGTGTCTTGCACAGTTACAAATGGAGGAATGAACTCTGAGGATTTTACGGTGTGCTGTGCAGCAAAAACTCCCCGTGAATTTATCTTCAGAGAGATAGTATCAGTTTTGACGGTTTACACTCTCCTCTTAAACACTAGTGGATGTACTGTACTTTGCTGTGCCTGTATCTGTTTATCTGTGAGATACGGTCGCTGGTGTTAATGTATGGCGCTGTCTCTGCCTCTTCCTCTCTGTGTAAGGAGGTATGGAGGGAGGGAGGGAGGGAGGTAGAAGTCTGTTTTCTGAATTGGCACCTTTTTATGAAGCAGTTAAGTCTGACAGCCGACCGGGGGATTTCTCTCCTTTTTTATTCATTTCACCTGTTTCTCTCCCTCTCTCTCTCTCTCTCTCTCTCTCTCTCTCTCTCTCTCTCTCTCTCTCTTTTTCCCTTCTTTGCTCTGTTGCACTATAAAGTCAAAGAGCTTCTCTCTAGAGTTAGCCGTTGTTTCTGCAGTGATTGAGCCCGTTGCTCTCTCAAGCTTGTGCATTGAAACAGACAAGCTTGAAATCATGCAGGTGTTTTTTTTTTTCGTTTTTTTTTGTCATTCGTCCAGTGAAAATAAAGTGAGCACATTTCTCTTTGCTCTTTTCAGCCTATCTGCATCGGAGGTTCGCGCTAAACGAGATAAGGGAAAAATGTCCCCCCATCTACGGCCCGCACCTCGAAAGGTGGGCGTTAGATGGGGGTGAGGGAAGGGTTACACAATTCATCCACTCCCTCGAGACCCCCATTTCCAGAATTTTTTCCTTCACTCTCATTTCTGTTGAGAGATGCCTGTCCTTAGGGCTGGATTAAATTACACCGCGACCGACATCGCTTCCGTGGAACGCATCCATTCTGCCGTAGCACGCCATATTGGTTTAGTGGCCCGCGGCTTCATTGGCCATTGAGTGATTCCAGCGTGTAGCCTCTCTGGCCAACGTGCCGGATATTAAAGTCATCCACCATGAAGTCATCTGACATATGTGATTTCCCTCCGTCATTGTGTCCAGATTGAACATCCAGGAGACGCCAGGGAAATGGCCGCTGATGGATTGGACAGTCTCTTTAGTGGACAGAAAGGGGAGCTGAGCAAGATGGAGTATATATATGTGTATGAAAGAAAGAGATTTAGAGTGAGAGACGGACAGACAGACAGAGAGAGAGAGAGAGAGAGAGAGAGAGAGAGAGAGAGAGAGAGAGAGAGAGGGTTGATAGCGCTTGAGACGGTGCCTGCTCAGCGCACCAGTATTGAAGGAGTAGTTCACCCCAAAATGATTTTTTTTTCTCTATTGATTACTCATGCCATGGAGACTTGAGTTCAATAATATTTTGTTGTATTTGTCGCATTCCTAAGACAAAAAATGGATTATAGTAAATTTAGCCCCATTGATTCCGGATGGGGACCCAAATGCCTTTAAGTCTGATTTATACGTAGTCGTACGGCGGTGTCCCGCACCAAATTGCCGATCTACAAGCTCTCAACAAGTTTAAATTAGCATTGTTATTGTCATCTTCTGATTCTTCATCGTCCTCCTTATTGTCATCATCCTACTCCTCTTCACCATCCTCCTTATTGTCATCATCTTCCTCCTCCTCTTCATCATCCTGTTGTCATCAGCCTTTTCTTCTCATCCTCCTCCTACCCTTCATCACCACGGTCACCACCATCTTATTCATCTATCACAATCTGTTGTTATTTTTGGCAATAGCTTGTAACGGGTTGTAATTGTTTTCACACGATTGCATTTGGCTTTTCTGTATTATTATTTTTTAATTAAGATGAATATTGAGGTCATGAAAACTGGAACTTCCTAAAATTGGCTCAGTTTTGCTCATTTCTACTCTCTTTAAAAGAGCTAAATTGAATGCCAATACTGCTGCTACCCACTCTAATCTGATTTCTGCCACAAAGCCAGGCCTAGTTGGTAGCACTTACAAATTACCTTTGACTATTTGAGTAATTGCGAAAATGTTAAGATTCAAGATTCAGATTCAGCATGTTTATTCTTTTTATTTTCACTGACCAACATAGCATAATGCTGCAAACCCTTACAACAGTGCAAGGTCGACTACCCACATAAGTCCAGGATAACAAAAATAAGTTGAGATGAGTTAAGGTCCAGTGAGCATGTGGTCCCAAGCAACCACATTGACAGAAGTGCTGTAGACAGCCTGAGGGTAGAAACACTAGCTGTCTTTATAATGTGATGCATGGTCAAGGTAAATCATCTTTGAGCATGCAGGTCTCGGTTTCACAGAAATACAGAGCCTCTTTGCTGTAGTGCTGCTTGTTTTGAAGCCATAAAAGGGAAAAGAGCAGACAGAAACTGTAAATCTTTTAACTGAGAGTGTTCAAATGTAACCAAATGGACCAGTAAGGGTCTATTTGGTTACCTTTGTACACTCTCTGTGTTATAGGATAAATCAACACTGAGCATTTTACTGTGTAGCATCACATCACTCTCAGTCGCTCACTCGTCTGTATGGCCTTCCACTCCTTCCAAATTTACTACACATTACAATGCAGGTTTATCTGCTCCGGCTCAGTTTCTCTGAGATTTGAGGCTAACAACATACAAGTCCACTTCTTCGTTGCCGACATGGATGTTCAGATGGTCCTTTTGCCTATATGTCCATCCTCAGAACGCATTGTCATGGTGTCATTGACAGATTTAAAGATGTGGCCTACGCTCCACTGTGTCATAAGCTGAACAAAATGAGTTTATGGCACGGGCAATGCGCGGGTGGGCGGATGCGTATGCATGTACATGTGTAGCAGAGTGACTCACTGCCTCAGCATGATGATAGTATCTGCCTCAGTCCATCGGGATATCCCTTTGGATCAATGGTTAAGATATTCGACTTTCACGTGGAAGACCCGGGTCCGAATCCCGGATGTTACACATGTATAGAACATGTCTCTGCAAATGTGTTGGTGGTCGTGTTAGCTTTTTGTTATGTTGTTGTTTTTCTCAAAAAAGGCTCGACTTTTAAATCAATCCGCAGCCTTCATAGAGGATTCCACAAACACTGCAGACTGTCAGTGCATCGTGTACAGTCGATAGATGCTGCATTTGTACTCGCACAAAGCTGCTTCTGAACAATAGCAGTGATATCAGCAAGCAGTTCGGAACAGAGGTCACTCTCAGACCTGTGTAGTCTGTTTGTCTACACGTTGCTGGTGCCGCTGTAGTGTACACTATAGCTAACAGGGCTGGACTGTATGCACCATTACCCCGCTGCTGCAGGCCTCACTGCACACCTTGCATCAGACTGAATTATCAACTGTCCTGAGCCAGAGGTCACTACCCGTGAGCACGTGGGGAGCGAGGTTGGCAATATTTACTGTGAAGGGAATAATGCACTGAGGGGGATGGGAAGGCATGGTGGAGGCATGGAATAAACCAGGGGTCTTCAACAGGGGGTTCTGAGAACTATAGCCAAAAATAGCAGATCTACAAGCTCACAACACCTCGCGCTGCGAGGCGCTGTGAGCTTGTAAATCGGCTATTTTGGGCAAAGAGGTTTGGTGTAGAGGGGAAAAAGAGCAGACTAAGTACAGAGTGAAAGGTCAAGTTTATTAAGTATTGACGGTTCAAGTGGTTAAATATCTGAAAACACAAATTTACATGAATCCAAAATATACTGATGATTGTACTGTAAAAAGATGAAACTATATGAAATATATTAACAGCTTGTGGGGGGTCCCTGCTTCATCTCTCTCAACTAACGTGGTCCTTGGCCTGAAGACGTTGAAGACCCCTGGAATAAACTCATCCAGTTTTTGAGCGGTGGTCCCACCGCTCCTGTGATTCGCTTTCAAGATGTTACTGGCTGGCCGTGTATGTCTGTCGCCTGCCGTGTATGTCTGTCGCCTGCCATACCTCTCCTGACCACACACACAGACCACACACACACACACACGTTAAAGGAGGGGCGCTATTGAGCAGGGCAGGCAGACAACACTCTCTCTCTCTCTCTCTCTCTCTCTCTCTCTCACACACACACACACGCACACACACACACACACACACACACACACACACACCCACACAAACAAACAATGGCGACCGAGTATTTCCCGGTGAACCTAAGCGCAACGGTGGAGGCTTGAGTGTGGGGAACACGCACCACTGACTATTGCTGATGGAGAGGTTATATAGCTTTAGCCTTTATGTATTGAGAATGAGAGGCACTCTTGCCGATTTAGTAAGAGACTCGTCGCCAATTGCAAGATATTTAAAAGTTATTTGGGGCCATGATGATATCCTTTTCTTCCCACAACTAGACTAAAGCTGGCAATACACTACAAGATAATCGGGCCCGACTGAATCGGGTAGAATTAAACACTACAGGATCATTTGTTCAGATTATTTTACCAGATACTCTAAACGGGCTCAGACTAGCCGTTTTGAACAGTCGGGCGCTCCGCACGCTACAGGATTCTATTCAGATTGAGTCGGGCCTGAACAAAGCAATAATACATAATATAATTAATACAAAATGTCACGGGGGCTGTTCTTCGCCTTGCAACACTCACACGCACGCACGCACGCACACGCACACAACAACACATAAACGTTATCCACACAACACACCATCGCTTCACGCAATGGAGGAAAAAAAACGCTTCAATTGTGTCCCATTTTGATGATCATATGAGTTCACTTTGACACGTTTCATGTCATGTCCATCCATGCCTCTGTTCAACTCTTTGACTTTTACCCTCTCTGTCTCTATCACTGCAGCGTGCTGCGTGTTGTCTGCTTCTCATGGTGCCTGATTTATGATTAGTCGTATGACTGTGTGGCGCACAGAACATTAGATTTCCAAGATCAAACTGTGTCCCTCCGCGCCACATAGTAGGATTTGTAGATCAGGCAGGGGGCGTGTACTTGCAAGAGCAAAGTAGAGATGGGATTTATGGCTCTTTGAAGTGAGCCGGATCTCTGGGATCCGTTCCTTTCAAAGAGTCGTTCAAAAGACTGGCTCATTCGAGTTACTAGTTACTTTTTTTTTTTTTTTTAAGCGGCCTGAACTCTAGACTTTTGCGGCCCGAGGGGAAGGGGGGAGGGGGGGAGGGGGGAGTGGGGGGGGGGGGGGGGGGTAAACCGGTTGGTGGGTAAACCACCGCTCAGTTCACACGGGTGTGATTTTTTGATTTGTGGTAGGAATACAGCAATTTATAATTGTGTTATCTAACTGACAACAGTCTCCCATTTTTGGGGCACTAAATACAGAACAGTGAAAACTGGAGAGCCCTGCAGATATATGGAGGATGAGAGAATTAATCGCCGCCACATCTCATAACTTTCTCTAAGCGAATGACCTGAGGGAAAACGAGGGATGAAGAATGTGCCACGGGTGTCTTGATTGATTTGGTGCCTGTGTGTTGTAGATGAGAATTAGGATGTCAAATTATATTCCGGCAGGCAGAAAACGCCGGCTAATGGTGTTTTTCACCCTTCCGAGTTCGATGCGGGTCGAGGGCTGATTTGTTGCATCTCTGATCAAATTAGAGAGAGGAGACAGTGCTCTGCTGTCGTCTGCTTCAACAACAGAAAACGGCTTAATCAACGCTAGCAAAGACGCGCGGAATTCGCCCCAAATTGCGGTCATAATTCTTCATCTTTGTGGTGCTGTCAGCTGGCAGCTCTCCGTCTGACGCAGGTGAATTGCACAAGGGGGCAAGAGGAAAGCTGCAGCATTAGCCCTTTCTGGGCTGCATCCAGAGGCTTTCTTTGCTCTACAGGTCATTTTTGTTTCAGATGAGACAAACAGAGAGAGAGAGAATGCGAGAGAGAGAGAGAGAGAGAGAGAGAGAGGCCAAGTACAGAGAGCTTACCGAGCTACAGTAAAAGATGCTAAATTTACCGCCTCCGGGAAGATGCAGGAAGCAATTTAATGCTGGGGTACATCTGCAAGCAATTCAGCAGAAAGCGGCATTAGCGGCGAGTGAGTTATGGACGAGAAGTGTCCACTGCCTTGACAGACACCGCTAAAGACAGGATAAAGACGGACAGAAAGGAGCACTTCCCCAAAGTTCAAAGTTCGCGGCGCATTCGCAGCTTAAGTGAAACTCTTGATCACAGAGCGCTGATGGCAGCAGCTTTTTTCCTAATATGGAGAGAATCGGCGTACGAGCGATTTCAAGCCAGGGTGGAAATCCAATATCAGCGGTGGCGGGCTGCGAGAGATGAGTGGAGGAAAGTGGAGGTGTGTGTGTGTGTGTGTGTGTGTGTGTGTGTGTGTGTGTGTGTGTGTGTGTGTGTGTGTGTGTGTCTGTACGTGCGTGTGCGGCGAATAGGAATCCGAATAGCTTTGGGAATCGTCATGCAGCGGAAAAGACTGGCGATTGCAGAGATGTTGCTCTCGTACTCATCTTGTTAACCTGCACGTTCTATTGCCACTCACAGAGAATGCAATCAATCATCACTTTGTCTCCCACACCTGAAGGATATCGTTGTTGTCGGGTGGAAACCTTGTATATCCAAAACCGTTCGTTTTGGTATTTATCGTTTTAAAAATGAACTAAACTAATGAAAACAGCCGATCTACAAGCACACAACGCCTCGCACCGCGAGGCGTTGTGTGCTTGTAGATCTGCTGTTTTCACTACTTTTGTCCGACGGCCTTGCACGAAGGATTTACTTTGTGAAAAACGTACACATTTTAAACTTATTATATGAGATACAAGGTTTCTGCCCGACAGTTTCTGCGGGGCTGTACGTCACTGGAAGGAAGGGAGAGACAGGGGGAGAGCGTCCCTCGCCAATACAGAACCGACCAGAGCCAGACCGGGGACACGGTCCCCACACACGCTCCATTCATCAAAGTGAAGCATCTTTGATGGGACATCAGTCACTCTGCCGCGTGTCCCGTGGCCAGCCTTTAAAATGCAACACCGGGGTTTAAATTGATCATAAGTTATAAGCCATCACCCAAGGAAATCTCTTGATATTCATAAGGCTCCATTTCCCCAGACCCCCCCCCCTGACAAGGTCTAAAAATAAGGTCTTCTAAGGCCCTTCCTCATACCTGGGCTTATTGCGCTACCGCAGGCATAAAAGCTCTAGTAAACTCAGAATACAGCCCGTACCCATCCTGGGCTTTTGAACGGTCATAAATCTGTGATGCGCTGAGCGGGCCACCGCTCCGAGCACCTCTTAGGAGAGGACGGCGGCGGCATCAGCAGCAGGAGAAAACAACATTAAGCGACAAATAAAATCGAGGCAGGGGAACAGTCAGTAGTCTGTATATGTTGTTCGGGGCACGGGGAGGAAGTTGCTAATAATGACAAACGGCCAATGCGGTTTCATTTGTAGTATCAGTAGGAAACAACCTGCGCGCAGACACCGTCATAACTTGCCCCCGCCATCCATTCACATGAATAATCAGGCCTGTCATTGCCACGCAGCAACAATCCAACAACGTTGGAGCAAGCGTGACAGAAAGCCATATTCGTAGTACACTCCAGGACACACACGTGCGCACGCACACACACACACACACACATGTGCGCACACACGCATGTACATACAGTATAGTCATACATATCGTGGTTGTCGGGTGGAAACCTTGTATGTCCAATACCGTTCGCTTTGTATTTATCATTTGAAAAATGACTTAGAATCGTGAAAATAGCTGATCTACAAGCGAGGCGTTGTGTGCTTGTAGATCGGCTATTTTCACTAGTTTTGTGCAGCAGTCTTGTATGATGAAGCAAGGCTTTACTTTACCGAAAAACGTACACATTTGAAACTTGGGAGATACAAGCTTTCTGCCCGACAGCGACGATATGCAGGCGCATTCTTAAATGCATGATCATAATCGTGATGGATGGATGCATGTTTCTCCATCTCCCTTGCCTCTGGATTCTCCATCATACCTCGTTTCCCCTTTCATCTCCTAGATCCCCTCCCTGGAATTCTGGGTCAGTACACGCTGCTCAGCTCGTCCCCATGCGTGTCATTCACTGTGTAGCCGCTGGCCCCGAGTTGCTGCCATTTATACACACGCAAGACACGGACACACACACACACACACACACACACACACACACACACACACACACACACACACACACACACACACACACACACGAACAATCATACATGCAGGTGGTACAAGTACATCCACTCTGACGTACGGATGCACATAATGCCGGAGCGCCGTTTGAACATGACGGGCGACCCAGCTGAACCGCTCCCCAAGGGGTCTCTGGGATTCCAGAACTCAGAGGAAATAAAAGCTTCTAATGGCCCAGCCCTTGATGATCCTCTGGGGTTTCTGAGGATCACACACAAGCACGCACAAACACATGTAAAAATAAACCGAAAACAGTTGGCCAGGGAGCCGGCGCGTTGGCCGGTTTTTCGCCTAATCAAAGGCATGAGGTAAGTAATGGGACTCTTGTTGACAGCCTTGTGAGAGCGGGACAAGGGAGAGCAGGCTCTAATCCATCTAGGCCTAGAATTATTGAATGCTTTGAACTATTGAAAAATAGCAGATATACAAGCTCACAGCGCGGCACAGAGTGCCGCGCTGCGAGCTTGTAGATCTGCTATTTTTGAAAAATCATGAAGATTTGTGCAAATTTTTGAATATATATATTGTTTAAAGGGAACATTTGTAACTCAAATATTTGCTTCTATGGGGGTCCCTGATACAATATTTTGAGATGGGGGTCCGCGGCCAAATACCTATCATTTTGGGGGGTCCTTCTCATGAAAAGGTTTGAGCGCCGCCAACATAGAAACACATCTTTTTCAAAAAACCTTAGAAGGATTCAGAAGACACTTATAGAATCGGGTCAAAATATTCAAAGAATTGCACACATTTTCAAAGACCTACAGATTGCATATCTGCAATTTTTTAATAGCTATAGCATAAAATGATACGCAATAGACGTGTACTCCGGTCTAACTGGGCTAATCAACTCGCTGGAGTTTTACCACCAATAAAGCAATCATGGCTTTGCCCACAGCAGAGCAGAATGTCGCTGGGTTCTGTTAACGCCGTGAAGATGTCAAGAGATCAGAGAGAAGAGGAGGACAGACCGGGGTCTGTGTTGTCACACAGACCAGAGGACACAAGGCTCCTCTTGGTCTGTAATGATTCATGCATGGAGCAGCTGCCTTCAATGGCTGATTATGACTCAGGATCAGACAGTACGGGACGACATGTAAATCCTCTTTGAAGGCGTTGGCTGCTAATTAATTTAAAAAGTCGTGCGTTTTGGAGGAAAACAACAACAAAAAAATAACGAGAGCCTATAGCGCGACCACCCACACATGTTCGCGCCCGCACACACACGCATACGCGACTTTCCGACTGCTATTGTGGCAGATGCCATACGTGCTGTAATTATGTCTCTGTCTGCATTGTGATTCTGTATTCTGGGCTTGGTTTAAAAGTAAAAAAAAAGCTGAAGTAGCTCTCAGCAATAGAATATCCAAATCAATTATACGTTGAGTCGTAGCTATAAAGTAATTACAGCAGATTTGTGGATTTTCAGTCTTCAAATGCCCCCTCGTCATTTTCAATAAGAATGTGTGATAGAGTGCCTGCCATTGTGGTCTGTGAATGAAAAGAATGTAATTTAATGTGTACCCAAATAATGAGAAACGAATAGGGAGGAACACGTTTTAGATGATTGTCTTCATGTTTCAAATATTTTGTATTAGTTTTTACTTTAAAGATGATTGTCTTCAGTAAGTTTCACTGGGTTTGTGCTACCCCCATCCTTACCACCCATCTCTCTCTCTCTCTGTCTCTCTCTTTTTGCTTTTTCATTCTTAGTTGTATATCGTCACTGTCGGGCAGAAACCTTGTATCTCCAAGTTTCAAGTTTGTACGTTTTTTCACCAAGTAAAGCCCTGCTTCATCATAAGACCATCGCACAAAACTAGTGAAAACAGCAGATCTACAAGCACACAACGCCTCGCGGTGCGAGGCTTTGTGTGCTTGTAGATCTGCTATTTTCACTAGTTTAGATCATTTTTAAAATGATAAATACAAAACGAACAGTCTTGGACTTACAAGGTTTCCACGCGACAACGACGATATCTTCTCCTTTTTCTGTATCCCTCCTGTCTCTCTAACTGCAGTACTGCCATGACAATTCTCTCCGTCTCTCCGTCTCTCTCTCTCTCTCTCTCATTGCGTGTTAACACTATCACAGACGACGTGAGGGGGTGAATTTGGTTCATTTCTTTTGGCAACGGTTAAAAGATGCAGGGAGAGTGCAAAAGGCCAGCTATCAGCAGGGGTTAGAGTTCACGTCGTTTCCCCAGCCTGTTTGCATGCTCTCAACCCCTGCCTCCCCTCTCTCACCTCCCTCCTACTGCGCGCTCGCTGTAGTAGCATCTGGTTAATGGTCCTCCTCCCAGGATTGGCTCTTCCATCTCTGCGGAACACACACACACACACACACACACACACACACACACACACACACAAATAATAATGTCTGATTTATACTTGGCCGCGCATCGTGTCGTGCATCAAACATAGCAGATCCACAAGGTCACAACGCATCGCAGAACTAGCGTGTCACGAGCTTGTAGATCTTCTATTTTCGGTGCGCGACACCGACACGCGACAAAGCATAGATCGGGTTTCGTGCTCTGCAGTCTGCAGTTCAGCACTTGTGGGTCTTTTAGCTTATTCTTCCATTCAGAAGGCTTTTCAAAACAAAAAATTCTTGATAGAAAAACACTCTGCCGAGAATTGACTGCACCCACGCATTGTACTGTATGTTGCACAATTTGAGTGCAAATGTATTTGCACTCAAAAGGTGTGTGTGTGTGTGTGTGTGTGTGTGTGTGTGTGTGTGTGTGTGTGTGTGTGTGTGTGTGTGTGTGTGTGTGTTTGTGTGTGCGTGCATGCATGCGTATGTGTGCACGTGTGTGTGTGTGTGTGTGTGTGTGTGTGTGTGTTTTCATGCACAAGCTTGTGTGTATATTATTGCGGCCGGATGATCTTGATGACAGAGAAACGGGGGGTCTCGCTCAGTGTTCAGGTTCACATACACTATACTCTCTGTTGAGACCTCAGTGGAGTCTGTCCAGCTGAAAGTTGTGCATAGTGTGCACTAACATTCGCTTTTTTGGACTGCTATCCATGCCCTAAAGCCAAGGAGCAAATGATAATGAATCCCAGCAGTCATCTCTAAACGTGTACGGAATAATTGTCTCCTGGATGCTATCTAGATACGCAATTAGGATATCTAATATGTAATTTATCCCATTAGTTTGATGGGAAAAAGTTTTTTGCGCGCACACTAGCCTGCGTGTGGGCTTGCACTGCACGTGTTTGTCTCCATCCCCCTGGATTCCACTTTGTAAACTCAAACTAGGTTTGCATGCAGCAAGGTAATCCTAGTGAATCAAAGACAACAGAGCCAGAGGGCTTGTTTTTCAGCGGGCTGGCATGAGGGGACAGCTAGCTGGGAATGGCATGACAGAGAGTTGCAGGGCATTCAGATTTAACCCGTCCCATCCTAACAAACGAGCTGGGATCAGGGACTTAGAGGGACATTATTGAAGGCAGCTGGAGTGCAAAGGAGATGGGAGGCAAGGCATGCTAGCATTTTACTGTCTATTAATGCTGCATCTAGTCACATGGCAGCATACAAATAAGGAGAAGAAATTAAAAGGTTGTTCGGTGAAGGATAGCTGTCACATAAAATATTTTGTTGGTTTGCTTAATCCTTGTTTTTATGAGCTTCAGAATTGATTGATATGTGAAAGAGGACGTTTTAGATATCATTGATGTCAAATGGAACAAAATGTTCTAAACTGTTACCTTTCAGGATTCAAAATACTTTTGATGCTTTGTGACACTGTAGTATGATCAAGTATAGGCCATTAATTTACCCCCAAAAAAGAGAAAATATGGAAACAAAAGGTTTCTGCCTGACAGCAATGATATACATCCATGTTGGGTTGTACAATGGTAATAGTGGGACAATAGAGCTCTAGGAAAAGCTCAAACATAGTTTTCATGACGTTCCTGCCCACTCCTGTCCTGTGGAGACTACGGTTTGACTCCTCCACGGCAGAGTCGTGCCACTGCGGGGTCAGAAACAGCGCTGGTCACGTGGTTCATTGTCACTTTACACCTCATAGACTTCAATGCATTTTGTAAACTTCCGGTTCGCCGTTTGTCGCTATACGCCAATAGATGTGTGCGTAGAAGACCTGGCCCCATGAAGTGAACGGGAGTGACGCAACTCTCCGTAGGTAGAAGGCTCTGCTCCATGGTGCGTCTTGCTTGATGGCCTAATGTCGCACACCTGTGTGTCTGTGTCTCTACTGAAGACGGGCGTGTTGTGATTGCATCACTTATACTCAAACTGCGATGCCTTCTTTAGTCAAGCCAAAAATGTGATCCTACGGTGTTGTTGTGAAAGACGGGGCTGGAGTTACGGGACACACCATTTGCCATGCCAAGATGCTCTGTGCATACTGCATAAACATCCTTTTGGCTGATGGTTTCTTTCCTGTGGAGACATCCAGATGATCATATCACAGCAGAATTTTATCTGTGTGACTTTCAGTCTTTAACAATTATTTTAAGCCAATTGTCTCATTTTGTTCGCTAATCTGTGGTATTGCATAAAGCCTTGTGGTTGTGTTGGAATGCCAAAGCCTGGCAACGGTTCACTGACCGTGACAGCCCCTGCAGATACCTCTGGATTTCATCTCAACTCATGGAAAATAACAGGCAAAGCCTCTTAGACCAGCTCAATTGACTTACGCAGAGGATATATCTACTGTATCTAGCCTTGTTGCTATGGCTCCTGAAATTATAGGTAGAATTAAACAAAACCAATTATCTACTTAAACTTTAACTTTTCATTGCTCCTGTCCCTCCGTTTCATGTCCTCACATATAGGGGACGTGCTGTCTGATCTTCTATTGCAAGCCAGAGGAAACGTGTTATCCAGATAACATTACAGTTGTGAATGTGGCTTGGCTCGGGCTGAGATTGAAACAATACCGTGCCTAAGCCGCACTGAGCCCACCTGTTTGTTCTTTTGTAATTGGATTCTGCTCCATTCCATTTGCCTTAATGCTGCTGCATAATGCAGTGCACTGAGGGGACCGGCCATTACTGGCCAGGGGACATGGGTCGGAGGAGTAACCCAAGTCGCCCTCCTGTTTTCGGGCCATCTCTTCGGGGCTCCTGCCCTTCAAAGTGGCTGGTCGCCCGGGCCAGACGGATTGATGGCTGAGGCTGTGGGCCCTGATGGGAACCAGAATAGCAGGTGTTGATGTTACGGGCTGACAAGAACAATAAGCTGGCCCGCTGCAGCATGCTAATCCAAAATAAACGGGCACTGGTGCGGACGGCTAGGGTTGGGGTGCCTCATGGAGGCCTGAGAATGCAGGGCAGCTACCATGAAAGGAATGTGGTGCTGAAGCTGAAGCTCTTTTGTAGCTGAGAATATACTGCTGCTGCACACCTCTACAGTAGCTATGCAATGTTTCACTGTTGCTACACTACAAGCTCCATTTTATCTCCCTAACTTGGCTTCAACTACATTAATTAGCGATGCAGATTTGATGTGTTAAATAGTGTAGTCGCAAGGTTTACACTTATTACATACATACTGTATTTACTGCCTTCCCAAAGAAACTTGGAAAAATACACAAATTAACACGGCTATTGAGGCCATACTGCGCAGCACAAACGAACAGTGAACCGTTGTTCACTGTTTGCGAACGTTAGTGTTTCTGTAAAATAGCCACTATTTCTCTTTTGTGTAGGAGGCGGACAGCCTGTTAATGAGTGGCTGAACATAGAAACATCAGGTCGGCCCCCTGACTGTCATCGTGGCGGAGCCTTCCACATGCTCACTGCCGTTTTCATCAGGCCCGTGCTTCTCCTTGATCAGCTGCCTCTGCTAAGTGGCTGGTGTCGATAGCCGTGACTCTGCTCTGCCCACACCGGTGATGAAGATAAGACATCTGGAGATGTGTGTGTGTGTGTGTGTGCACGCGTGTGTGTGCGTCCGTGTGTGTGTGTGTGCGTGCGCGTTCGTGCATGTTCATGCACAGTGCAAGCGGACAATGACATGACTTAACGGATGGAGAGAACGGGAGGAGAGGGCAGTCGAGTGAGAGAGAAGTAGGGCAGTGTGAGAGGAGAGGAGTGATGTAAACTGTGCGCGTGCGTGGGTGAGGGAGCGAGGGAGGGCGGCCAAGGTTCATTAGAGTGTCACCGGCTGCCTCCGCACCAAATTAATAAGGTTCTCTCTGTCTCTCCCTCTCTTGCTCCCTCTCCTCCTCTCCTCTTCCCCTGCATCTGCTGAATATGAGCGGAGATGTGCAAAAGAACATCTGATCTCCAATCACCTCAACCCGCGCACACGGCTTAAAAAGCAGATTACAGCTGATGTACCGACAACATTAAAGTGGCCACGGCTGGGGTCGTGAGGCGAGCGAGGCAGCGAGGGCTGGAGAGGAGGCGGCGAAACGAAAGACAGACAGAGAGAGAGAGAGAGAACATGCGGTAGGCCGCGGAAGGGCGCTAGGCAACAGGGGGAGAGAAAAAAAAGAAACTAAACGAAGGGGAGAGAGGAGTGCGCAAAAAGGAAAGAAAAGTACAAGCCAGAAGGAATAGATTTCATCTCTCGTCCGTCTCCTTTCCCATTGTCAAAATGAACACGTCCCCTGGCTTTTCCACTGCCTCAACATGTTTTCCCTTTGTCAAACCAAATGAATGCACGGGCACGCTGATTACATGCCCAGAGCACCGTGTGCACAGAAACTGTATGAATGTTTTAAAAAACAACAACACAGACAAGGAGAGATGGGGGAGCAGTTAAAGCCAACGTGACTAGACAGTTCTGTCCTGGAAATGTGTTGGGTTTGTGTGTAGGGATGGGACGATATGAAAATGTCATATCACGATTATTGTGACAAAAGAAATTGCGATTTAGGATATTATCTCGATAATCAAAATCCATTATCCTGGGGCCGAACATTTGCCAAAAAATAGCAGATCGGTTATTTTTTGGCAAAGACATTTGATAGAGAGTGAAAAAAAAGACTGTATACTATCAAGTACATACATATTATAAGTACGTTTTACTTACCGTATTATAGAGGGTTTAAGTGGTACTAGATATGCAGATCGGCAAAAATGGTGAATTGATCCCAGTGCATGACGGAGGACTATATCACGATAAATGAAATCTCCACGATACGATTATCGCGAGTGTTTTTTATCACGATAAACGATAATATCGCGTATCGTCCCATCCCTATTTGTGTGTGTGCGTGTGTGTGCGTGCGTATGTGCGTGCGTGCAGCGAGGGCACCGTCTTGCAAGTCATTTGAGCTTTGATGAATGGATCTGGCCATGCTGACAGAAGAGCAAAGAGGGGACGCAGCTGGGAGTGGAGGGAGGAAGGGGCTGGGGGCGGGGTGGGGGTAGGTTAAGGATCACTGCAGAGGAGTTGACAGATCCCAAATGGTGGCCCTTGGAAATGCTTGGCTTCACTGCTGCTGCCAGGGGGAACGGTCCACAGAAGACACAAAATGGTGCCCAAAAGACAACTTTAGTATACAGTAGTAACGGCTGCTCTGCTCTCAACGGTCGTAGCGAAAGAAAGAAAAGAAAAAAAAAGATAGAAAAACTTCAAACGTAAATTTCGGCTGTCACGAAACGAGTGTGGGAAAAGGCGCTCGGAGCTGCTCCCCCCATTTGATATGGGGTCCTGACACGAGACGGCAACGTGTATTTTTAAACCGTGTTCCCTGGCCGTGATGGATGGGGTCTGCGCACAGAACGCGGCCCGACTGACTCGTGTTTGACCCCAATCCTTGTCTACAGGAGACGGCACCTGGTGCCCTCACCGCAACGCCATTAGCGGTCAACCACACAGGCGTGTGCACACGCTTACGTATATACAGTACACACACACGCACACACACACATACACACACACACACACACACACACGCACACACACACACACACACACACACACACACACACACACACACACACACGCACAGGGGTGTCGCACCAAATTCTGGGCCCTGTGTACAAGGATTCACTCACAGCGCGGCACCGAGTGCCGCACTGCGAGCTTGTAGATCTGCTATTTTTGAAGTTTTTGAAGTCTTTGAATGTTTTAAATCCTTCTGAGGTTTTTTGAAAAACCTACGTTTCTATGTCAGTGGTGCTCAAACATTTTCATGTGAAGGACCCCCAAAATGTATATAAATATGTATATGGCCACGGACCCCCATCTCAAATTATTTAGTTCCAGGGACCCCCCAGAAGCAAATTTTGAGTTACAAATGTTCGCTTAAAAAGTACATATATTCAAAGATTTGCACACACTTTCACGACTTTTCAAAAATAGCAGATCTAGCTCGCAGCGCGGCACTTGTGACGCCCCTGCACACACACACACACACACACACACACACACACACACACACACACACACACACACACACACACACACACACACACCCATGCACACACAGTCAAAATGCTATAGACACAGACGCAAACACCCTTCCGCGGTGGATATTTTTAGGGGACTGGAGGATGCAGCCACTGTGGTTGCTAAACCTCTGCATGCTGCCGGCAGACGCTCAAGAGATTCACACCCCATGGGTCTGACAGGAAAGGAAGTTACTTCCTGACAGCAACCACAAACCGTGTCTGTGCATGCACACACACACACACACGCACGCACGCACACACACACACACACACACACACACACACACACACACACACACACACACACACGCACACACAAATCTCAAGAGTCCATGTCTTTTTGTCGAAGAAATCAGTGCGTTATGGAACAGGTCATCCAGGAACATACCTACGAGTTTGTGTGTTCTCCGACTGTGGTTTTTGACATGGCACCTACTGTACCTATGGCAGCTACATAGCAGCCATGATCAGGTGTAGTGTCTTACCGTTCCAACAGTTTGACTGTGTGTAGCAGAGCTCTCTGCTTGCCCCATGAGACTATGTCCCAACACATCTGTAAATGCTTTGCCGGTATCAGTGGTGGAGAAGAAGTACTCTGTTTTTTTTTGTTTTTTTTTACTTAAGTAAAAGTATCAATACCACAACGTAGGAATACTCTGTTACCAGTTGAAGTTTGGTATTGAAAAATTTACTTGAGTAAAAGTCCAAAAGTTTTGGCGTCAAAATATACTTATGTGTATTTATATTTGTGGATAAGAGTGAATATTGATGACAATATGGGGGAGAGTTGGTGAAGGGGAAAAAATAGATGGAATGTATACTTGCTCAGCCTGTCTGACATGAATAAAGATATTTAAAAATATCTTTTTGGCAACGCTCAAAAAAAGAAAAAGAAAAAAAATATATATATATATATATACTTCAAGTGTCAAAATTAAAAGTACTCTTTAATATATCACCAAAATGTACATGTATAAACTTTTTTTTCCTTTTGTAGCAGATCTACAAGCTCACAATGGTTTGCGTTGTGAGCTTGTGGATCTTTTCTTTTCATATAGCCATAATATATAGGGCTGAAGTGGTTAATGTATGTTTTGTAAAAGATAATCAAAATCTTGGAACTAGTAGTAGTAACTAAAGCTCTCAAATAATTGTAGTAGGAGTAAAAATAAAATATTTTCCTCTGAGGTGCAGTGGAGTGGAAGTATAGTTTCAAAAACCCGAAATACTCCAGTAAAGTAAAAGTACCTTTACTCAAGTACAGCACTTGAGTACATGTACTCCGTTACTTTACACCACCAACACATCTGTAAATGCTTTGCCTGGATGCCATAATTCGTCAACCACCATGACTAACCCTACCAAATCCACTTAAGAGTCAGCATGACCGTAATTAAGTATATGGGCGATTTCTCTCTCTCTCTCTCTCTCTCTCTCTCTCTCTCTCCCTCTCTCCCTCTCTCTCCTCTCCGGAGACAGACTGAGGGTTGAAAAACATGTCTCGGTTTAAACTGTTGTGCAGAAATGAAAGTATGTTGAACACAAAGTGACCTTGTAAGTGAGAAACAAAAAAAACGTAATTCTTTTATTTGTATATCTCTCTGAGTCCTGTGTAACACCCTGATGTGTTTGTTTTTCAGCCTCCACCATCTCTGAAGGGAGGAAAACGTGTCTGAAGCTCAAAGTTTTCGTCCGACCAGCAAGTAAGACTTTGGCATTCGAACGAGGCTTTTTGGAAAAGCCTGTTGAATTGTGTCTGAACGGACAGAATGATGATGTTGACGTGTCTTATCTCTTTGGTTACTTCAGTGCCTCCTGAATGACCTCTTGCTTAATTGTTCAACATGTCCCACTCATTTGTCACAACTTGCTTTTTACCTGCTTTTGATATGGACAAGAAAATAATTTGACCAAACATTTTGTTGGAAACATGAACAGTATCATTTATATCACTGGTGTTGGACAGAAACCTTGTATCTCTGCATTTACTTCATTTAGTTTTGTTTTTAATTTTTTCTTCATAAATCGATACCCTATTTTCTACTTTGTCGTATGACTGTCACAGAAAGGGAAAATAGTAGATCTTCAAACTCTCAAACATGTCACATTTTGACACACTTTTATTTGTATAGCGTTTTTCCAAACATCGTTACAGAGTGCTTTACACACATGTGAAAAACAGCAAACATCAGCGAAAGAGAAAGAAAAATACGAGAAAATAAAAACATTAAAACCGCATTTGTAGTCAGCCGATAAAACCAGTGAAGCAATCAGAGCTGACCTAAGCACATATCCTTAGGAAAAACACTTAACATACAGATGTGTTTTTAAAAGAGGACACTGACTCTGCTAGCCTAATAGATCCAAGGGCAGGGCATTCCAGAGCAAAGGTGCCCCGGCCGCACTTGTACTATTAGTAGATCTGATCTGATCTGATCTGATCTGAAGATTTCCACCTAGAATGGCTGGCACAAAATAGGGAAGCCAACGATGAAAGTGGTCTCTCAGTGAATTTGAAATTTATATAACTAATAATAAAAGAGCAGGTTACTAAATAATAAGTATCGTTCCATCCGATTAAACACATGCTCTTTTTTTTCCATATCCTGAAGGGTAATGATTTTGGACACACAGTACAAGGTTTCTGCCCGACCGTGTTGATATACAGTATATCGTTGTTGTCGGGTGAAAACCTTGTATGTCCAAAACCGTTCGTTTTGCATTCATCATTTTAAAAGTGATTTAAACGATTGAAAACAGCCGATCTACAAGCACACAACGCCTCCCACCGCGAGGCGTTGTGTGCTTGTAGATCTGCTGTTTTCACTACTTTTGTGCGATGGCCTTGTATGATGAAGCAGGGCTTTGCTTTGCGAAAGAACGTACAAATTTGAAACTTGGAGATACAAGGTTTCCACCCGACAACGACGATATATTATTTACAGTACACATTGAGTAAAGATCTTTTACACTGCATACTTCATGTGAATGTTGCCATGAGCTTTGTTGCTTGGAATGTTTGATTTCAAGGCCGAGGGTGGGAGGGGAGGGGAGGTCAGAGGGGAAGGGGTGGGGCTTCAAATGTCACTAACCTATTTGGCTTACCTCTAATGATCTCTTACTCTCCCTATGTTCTTCTATTGTAGACAACTGTGTGAAAACTATAGGCGTACATGACCGCGTTTTTGACGTAAACGACAAAGTAGACAATTCATTAGAACCACGAGGTTAGTATGGCTTCCTGCTCCTATGATTCCTGACATTATGTTTTCCATGCATCTGTTTGTCCTCCTTTTTTCCTGTACTCCATTTCTCTATGAGCCGATCCCTGCTCAGCAGCCCCTCTCCTGCACCTCCTGCTTGCTTATTGGTGATTGATCCCATCCTCCCATTGCATGGTGATAAATACGTAACCGCATCATGCATTTCTTGTCAAAACTCACAAACGGCTTTGTTCTTTGTTTTTTGTGACCCTCTTGGGAATGTGCAACATTTTCCAAGTTTTTTTCTTTTCTTTTATTTGGTGTCGGTAAAGTCGTTTACTACAGTGGTTCTCAACCTGTGGGTCGGGACTTATTTTGGGGGGGGTCGCCACTCGCCAGATGATTAGCTTACTGTGAAACTGTTTTCTCACTCAACAGTAAACAAACCAACATACAGTATAAGTGTATCCACCTGTTTCCGCGAGAATTTACTGTAGCATTATCTGCGGGACACTTCCGGTTAACAGCAGACATACAAGCTCACGTGGATACAGGGTATCTGCACATTTCTAAAGTGAAAATGTAAGGACTTTTAAGACCCATTTAATACCTCTAAAATAACACAATTAACATTGGCTATATTGTCAAATATTGGGGGCAGAAATTGTGAAAATAGCCTACATGCTCACAACGCCTCGGGCGTTGTGAGCATGTAGATCTGCTATTCTCACAATAGAACCGTGTTATATAAAATGTAATGCCTCAACTCTTAGTGCTCGTCAGGATGAGGGGGTCACCAGTTAAAATAAGATTATTGTGGGGGTCGCGGCCTGAAAAGGTTGAGAACCACGGGTTTACTACACAGAATGTTGTCGCTTTAGCTTGCCAGCTTGCCTGCTGCGCTCCCTGTCATTCCCATGTAGACAAACTGTTATTAGTCATTTCATGGCATCGCTTGAGCAAATGTCTGCTGCACTCCGAACGACATGGCATTATTAGGGCTTCCTACAACATGAGTCTAACCCCAGCCACTGAACTGAGACCCCCCATGGCTTCCACATGCTGCCTCCTCACTCCCCGGACCCCCAACCCCCCCACGTCCCCTCGGACTGAAACTACACAAACACTGCCTCAATGGGAACATACATCAGCAACTATCAAATACACATCAAAAGCACATGAATCACTTCAAACGGAGCTTTTTGAAATGTATTTGACACGGCATTAGTAATTATAGCTTTTTCCCAAAATGTTTTATTTTTTTTTTATTTTTTTGAGAATATGACATTTTCAGTATTTATTCATGGCAGCGGATTGGCCTCGAGTTCAGGGTTTATCACGAGCTGTCACCTCACTGATCGCGGGGGTGTGTGCGCGCACACACACACACACACACACACACACACACACACACACACACACACACACATACACACACACACACACACACACACACACACACACACACACACACACACACACACACACACACACACACACACTCGAGTGCACTTGAACACACATGCCACACACATGCACACATGTACACTTGCATACTCGTAACACTGGCACATACTGTACCCACATACTGTACACACCCACCCACATTCAGACACACGCACGCACGCGCACACACACACGCACGCACGCACGCACGCACGCACGCACGCACGCACGCACGCACGCACGCACACACACACACACACACACGCGCACACGCACACGCACACACAATGCACATGGCTTAAGAACATGCAGGGGGTTAGGTTGTGATTTATTAAGGCCAGATCCCAGGGCAGTTTGGGAGCCTGTGACTTGCCTGTCTGTCGTCCTGCGCTCCACAAGCCTGTTTTTCTCCTCTCTCGCCTGCTCTCTCCTCTTTGTGCTTGCTCCTCTGCCTCTCCCCTCCCGTCTCCCTGTGTGGCTGCTCCTCTGTGTGCTCCGCTATACCTGCCTGCTTCTGTCCACGGGTGTCGCACCAAATTCTGGGCCCTGGGGGTACAAGGATTCACTGCGTTGTTGTGTGCTTTAACTGTTGAAAAATAGCAGATATACAAGCTCACAGCGCGGCACTCGGTTCTTGTAGATCTGCTATTTTTGAAAAATCGTGAAAAGTTGTGCAAGTCTTTGAAGGTTTTTTTTTTTTTTTTTTTTGAAAATGTCAGTGGTGCTCACACTTTTTCATGTGAAGGACCCCCAAAATGATATGTATTTGACCACGGACCTCCATCTCAAAATATTTAGTTCCAGGGACCCCCAGAAGCAAAATTTCAGTTACAAATGTTCGCTTAAAAAAATACATATATTCAAAGATTTGCACACATTTTCATGACTTTTCAAAAATAGTAGATCTACAAGCTTGCAGCGCGGCACTCGGTGCCGCGCTGTGAGCTTGTATATCTGCCATTTAAATAGCTAAAGTATAGAATAATTAAGCCCCCCCCCCCCACCTTGGGCCCTAGTAACTCAGTCCCACTTTCCCCCCCCTTGTGACGCCCCTGCTTCTGTCTGAGCTCTCGCCTCCTCCCCGAATCCCACTTCACATAAACGTATCCATTCACCTCTTATCTTATTTCATGTGTACCACACATTGTGCCCCCTGAGTCTGATTATTATTCACATGTCCGTGTCCATTGAGATGTCCTCCACTGCCTGCACTTAATCTGTTTGTCATGTGTGCCGTGCGCGGTCAACCCTTTTCCCCATGGGTACAGCAAAAACACATTTGCAGTGCATAGGTAGGCTACTGATGGCGAAGCCAGGCAGACAGAGGACATAGCTCACCTTGTGTGCAAATTCATAATGTCTCTCACAGTGAGAGCGCTGGCTTATATAGGTTCACTGTCCAGGTCACGAGACAAAACAAACGCTGGGCCTGGGTTTCAGTTTACGTATCCTGTTTTAAGAGAATTTATGAGTACAGGCCCGAACAGCTTACTGCTGCCCAGGAGTCAGCATATACAGAGGATCAGCTTACTGTCTTATATGGACTAGAACAGCGGTTATGCATGCCTCTTATCTGCTGTCTTACATATTACACTAGGCAGTGATAGTTATCACAAGAGTAAGGGGAATAGTATTATGCTGTAACTTGACAAATGAATTGGTTACTCTTAATAAAGGGCTTGTCGATACCGTTAGCATTTACTGCACACCGTTACAAACCATTTGAATTGTAATCATTCATAAAAAGACCTGTGTGCTATAAATATTAGTCAATCATTTTTTTCCCTTGTTCTTGTTATCTTCAGACGACACCAGTCATGAATCGGCTGAGCCTTCCCGAAGCGACGCAACGAACGCTGCACCACACCTGCGGATAGCAAGTCCACTTCTGGCCGCACTGCTGGTCTGCCTATCAACACTCTTCACCTTATAGCGCCTCCCTCTCTCCTGGAGGGGAATTACACCCGGTGCGGCCTGAATCTGCCCAATGCTGAGGTTGCAGGGACAGGGTGGGATTCTGGTGAAGTGAATGGGGATTTACTGTAGATGGGACATCAGAGTGGGCTTCTCAAGGATCCCTCTATATATTTTTTGTTTTCATATAATATTTAAGTGGTCTTTCTCCGTCTGTGAGTTGAAAAAAAGAAAAGAAAAAAAAAAGCTGACGTTGGGAGTGGGAGAGACAGTTCCCACTCTTTAACCTCCAACTAAGATGCCAAATCCCTGTTTTTTGACACTTAGTGATTCTTGTTTTCCCGTGACTTTTGACATCCCTTTACGTCATGCCTATGCCATGTCATTGCAGCACTGATATTTACACACACTCACCTGCACGCACGCACGCACACATATGCACATACACACATGCGCACGCGTACACACAGTTACCTGTAGAAAACAAACCTGCCACTACACTAACAGTCTATGGCAGTAGCTCGTACTAGGTTGTAAACCATAGCAGCAGCAGCACGCTGTAGGAAAGTAAAACATGCTAGGTTGTAGAAATGGTTGTTGCACAAGAAGATTCAGATAGTTGTCATTGGGATTCCCCCAAGAAGCCTTTCCACCATCACCTGACTGGGTGTAAGGCTTTCCTGTGCTCCTCTGCTTCATTGAAAGACAAACGCAGGTCATGAGAACACACGTGTACGTCCGTCGATTCCAGAATGCCTTTGGTTTAACTTTCTAAATGATAATTCTCTTTATGGTTACAAGGTCCAGACTAGGGTTAGGACGATAATCGATATTATCGTTTATTGTGATAAAAAAAGAACACTCACGATAATCGTATTGTTGTGATGATTGTGATATCGTCCTCCGTCATGCACTGGGATCAATTCACCTTTTATTTGCCGAGCTGCATATCTGGTACCACATAAACCCTCTATAATTGGTAAAAGGTACTTATAATATACATACTTGATACAGTCTTTTTTTTAACTCTCAATCAAATGTCTTTGCCAAAAAATAGCCGATCTACAAGCTCACAACACGTTGCGTTGCATCGCATTGTAAGCTTGTAGATCTGCTATTTTTTGGCCAATGTTCCGCCCCAGAATAATGGATTTTGATTATGGCGATAATATCGTAAATCGCGATTTCTTTTGTCACGATAATCGTGATATGAAACTTTCATATTGTCCCATCCCTAGTCCAGACAAAGCTAGCGTGCATTAAGGAAAGAACACACTTGCCAGAGGGAGTTAAATTGCTTAAAACAGCCTTAAGCAACCTGTGGTCGCTCTGATGAGGGCATCTTGTCATTAGACGTCTTGTAGTGTGCAGAGCGTGCCGGCCCGCTCAATAAAACATTTCAAGGCTCTCGACTCCCACTGACTCACAAACAAAGTCAAATTAAAACTTTCTCAACAGACACTTTGTGGATAGTTACTGGGACTGAAGATCAATGTCTTTTGAAAGTTGATCACGCAATTTCACAGCCACACTTACTTGTCATTTTATGCTTTGTTCGCCGAGTCAGTCTGTAATTGCTCTTTTGTTCTAGCGGAATATTTGACAGTAATAACAACACTCGCATGAACGTATTGCGTCTACGGCTTTCTCGTTGTCTCTTCCAGTTGCCGCTGAAGTTATTCAGATTGTGAGGAAAAGGAAAGAAAAAAACTGATGGAAACGATTCGACTTAAAATATTTTAAACATCACACTCACTGGCGCTGCTAAACGCCGCAGACATGGTATTAGATATTTTCATCTCTCTTTTTTGGAGATGGATATCTTTTTTTGAGGGAGGATTATAATTGTGGTCTTGGGAAAGTACAGCGTGAGTATCCGTGAGCGCACATTTCCGTGAGCGTTTCACTCTCGAGCGTAACCACAGCCTTCAACTCTTAACCTCATGCTCATCAAACATTAGTCAAATGGTCCTCACATGCAGCAGCACACAGCGCCATGTCGAGTGCAGCCGACAGTCTCTGCAATGCCGGCTGGCACCATTAGCCTAACTGACACGTAGCCCCAATCAGCTGAGAATGTATTATGTTAAATGGATAAAATAACCTTTCGCGTCGAGGCTAGCGCACCGTTCAGTTTAGTTTGGCGAGGGTTTATGTTAGCACTCGCATTCACCGTGAGTTCGCCGTGTGATAATGACATTCAGTTTCCTTCAGCTTCCCACAGACCCACGCAGCACATTTGCATAATGGAAGACATGTTTTTTTTTTTTTTTAATGGGAGGACTTTTTGACCCTTCCCCCCCCCCCCCGCCATCCGAAAAAAAAGAAGAAAAGACAAGGAAACGGACGGACACATACACAAATCAAGGTTGTTGAAAAAGGCTTTCCCTCAGAGCCGCCCATTGTGTGAGGAATGGGGAACCGATTGGTTTGGAAAGGTAGAAATAGAAAGAGAAATAGAGGAAGAAGAGGATCACAGGAGAGATTGCGGTACCCGGGCTCCGGCTCCTACTTGTGTTACCGGTTTAAGTGACTCTTTAATGAGGTTCAAAATGACAGGCATGCGGACCCCATGTTGTGGCAAGGGGAGTTATTTCTGGTATTAAAAATAGATGGTGGAAGGCTTGGGGGGTCTCGGGAGGGAGGTGTAGATTTCACCACGGGGGGTGCACGGGAGGGAGGGAGGGGGTTTAAAGCGCCAGTGACCTTGCAGTTGGAGAGGGTTGGTGAGTGAAGGAGACAGGATGAAATGAGCGAGAGAGATGCACTGAGACAGAGAGAGAGAAAGACATTGGTAGGTAGGTTGTTGTGGGAGCGCGTATCAAGACAATGCAACACTAAACAAACAAACAAACAAACAAACAAACAAAAACCACAGTTAGGCTGCATTCACACTAAAGAGTGATATACCCTCTCCTTGTCCTTTGAGAATGAGGGTGGAGGAGGGTGTCGTCCAATACATTCCCTATGGAGGTCACATGGTTTCATGCCTCTTCCAAGCCCCTTGGCTTGAATCAAGGTTGATTTTTAAGCCAAGAGGCTTGGAAGAGGCATGAAACCATGTGACTTCCATAGAGAATGAATTGGACGACACCCCCCCCCCCCCCCCCTCATTCTCAAAGGACAAGGAGAGGGCATATGACTTTACTGTTTGCAGGAAGCCTTAGGAAATTCAGTCCAGGTCAATCTTAAAAAGCATATTATACTGTTTTGTTTTGTTCAGTTTGATTCCTCCTCCCTCTGCCCCCCCCCCCCTTTTTTTTGTCTGCTTTTTCTATTTCCCCCCCGAAGAGTTGTGTGTGCTTTTGGCCATTTGTTTTTGTACTATGGTAACAATGCTATTATAGTAGAATAGCAGCTCAGCTTTGGGGGTCATAGGAGATGAGGCCATTTAATGAGGTACTAATATTCAGGAGATCACCACAGGGAAATGAGCGTATGACTCTAAATGGACGCTTGTCAGCAGAATAAAGGCTAATTTATACGTTGTCGCAAGACCTTGTTGCTCGACAAAAATGACATGTTTTCGACGGAAAAGAGTGTAATTTCTTTCCCCCCCAGTTGAAAATCGGTCACTTTTGTATAAATTATCCTCAAACACTATACTTTTCTCAGAAAACCAGCTTCAATTGTACTCTTATAGTCACCGATATTACTCTTTGTCATTATTGCTCTTATATTACCATGGTTTATTCTGTACACACCCTAACCTGGGAAATGAGGATCTACTTTTAAACTGGATACCGTGTATCCTGAGGTAGTCGACCATATAACATGTAGTGTTAGGGGTTAGTAACTGTTTTTTGTACCTTTCTGGAGGGCAAAAAGAAAAATAGAAAAAACGAGACACTTCATTGTTAAAACTGTATAATTATTATTATTGTAATGATGATGACTATTATTATTATTAGCAAAACTTCTTGATGTAAATAGTGTTTGATATTAAAGTATTAATTTGGTTCTTATGTCTTTTCTAAAAAAGAAAAAAAGAAAAACGAATATGGTATTATCTCTGGATTTTGCGGAGTGTATACTGTCCTTAAACATTGCATTGTGTGCTTTGATCCTCAATGCCTAACGATCCTTTGAGCTATCACTGAGTTGGAAGACCTGTGGGAGCTGTGCACATGCCCGTGTACAGAATACTGGACTTTTTAGCCAAACGAGGGCCTCACCTGTAACATGTTTCAAACCCAATCACCAAACTTCGCCATCTCTTCACACAAGGATCCATCGGGAAGGACAAGTCATGGATGGACTAGACCGGACGGTGTATTTGTGCTTTTTTGCCTTCGGTGTTTGAAAGCATGTTCTGCCATGAGTGGACTGTTGGCTTTTTAATTGAAGGATCTTGCCAGTTTCATAATGTGGCATGCGCATGAACTTGATAACATGTAAAAAAAAAAAGGAAGAAAAAAAAGACAACAAAAATGTTCAAAAAAGATGAGTGCTTTTCTTTTCACACGTTAGTGTTATGTTTCGTTTTTTTTTTCTTTTCTGTTAAACTGTGTTAGATTTTCTGACCACTATCATGTCTTGTGTGTCTGCATCCCCATTTGAGAGTGGTGTCATTAAAGCTGTGTAGTTGACAGACAAAAATGTACATAACACAAACCTTTGTTGTGAAGTAAACGGTGGGGGTCGGTCATTTTATAGTTGAAAAGAACCTTCATAGTTTTTTCCTAAGAATGACTCTTTCTGTACCCTTCAACTGAATTCATCCCATGTAGTGGCAGTCTGTCTACTTCTATTCGTTTTCTTCTTTTCTCTCTACTAAAAGAGGTGTTTGAGTGTGTGTGTGTGTGTGTGCATCGGTGTGTGAATGTATTTCAGTGTGAGAATTTGCTGTGAGAGAAAGTGCGTGTATATAAGCGTGTGTATGTGTGTGTGTGTTGTTGTCTCATTTGCTGTTGCCGCAGTGAATGGGAAGCGGCAAGCCCTCTTTGGCAACGAAGAGTGTTTCCCATGCCTTAGCCCCCCATCCCCAGCCTTCGACCACAGCCACTTCCACTCTGTGTAGGAGGTACGCTCTCTGCCATTGTCCTCTTACACGGAATGGCTGCTGCTGGCGTCTCACAGAGGCCACGACGGGGCCTTTCCGCTTTTCTCTCTCGTTTTAAACACTTGTCCCACCGGGTAGATGTCGGTCCTGGGCACAGTTTAAGGCAGTGTTTCTCAACCTTTTTCAGGCCGCGACCCCCAAAATAATCATAATTTGAACTGGAGACCCCCCCACTCTGACGAGCACTTAAAGAGTTGAGGTTCTATTGTGAAAATAGCAGATCTAGCATGTAGATCGTCTATTTTCACAATTTCTGCCTCTAATATTTGGCAATTTGGCCAGTGTATAATTTGTCATTTTAGAGATATTAAAAAGTCCTTAAATTGTCACTTTAGAAATGTGCAGATACCCTCGAAACTTTATGTTGGTTTGTTTACCAGTTTTTGTTGTTTGAGTGAGAAAACAATGTTGCACATTAAGTTAATCATCTGGGGACCCCACGCAAATCGGGGGTCCCGACCCACAGGTTGAGAACCACTGGTTTAAGGATTATCGCATCCCCCCTCCGGTTAAATCTTATCATTGATCCAGGATCTCTGCTCTTCTCACCAGCTCCCCTCATGTGCTGAGGAACGACTTGTTAATGTGTTCATGAGTCTGTGTCCAGTTCCATTCTGCCCGTGCTTCTACAAGCTCCACCACCAAGCCACACCAACCCCCCGACCGCCCTGCTTTCTCCCCATACCGCCTTGAAACCCCCCCCCCCCCCCCCCCCACCAACCCCCACGAATTCGCCCTGGCAGGGAATCATTTTTGTCCTGCTCTTTTCCAGTATATAAACCTGAACAAAACAAAACAAAAAAAGAAAAAGAAAAATCCAACAGTCTGTATTTGTATATACACGTGTCTGAGCAAGTATGAATAATATTAATAAAAATGGAAATACATTGCTTTGACGGGTGTATCGCTGTCTTTGCTTTTCGTTTGACTCACTTGACATTGGGAGGAGGGACAACAGACACTTAAACACAATACATCATAACAAACCTTGCCATATTTAAGTCTGATTTATTCATTGTGTGACAGTGTCGTTTTGGCAAAAAATAGCTGAACTATACAGTACAGCTCGCAAAGTGATGCATCATGAACTTACAATACATTTGAAACATTTTTAAGCTTTTTGAAGATGTTTGACTAAAAATAGTGCTCAAAATAGTGACACCAGGGTTAATGTGGTGGCGTTCACATCAAGTAAGCACGGGTGTGGACCAATTTGTGATTGCGTATGAAGTGATAGCCAGTAGGAATGGCACGATACGCGATATTATCGTTTATCATGATAAAAAACACTCACGATAATCGTATCATGGAGATTTAATTTATCGTGATATCTTCCTCCGTCATGCACTGGGATCAATTCATCTTTTATTTGCCAAGCTGCATATCCAGTACCACTTAAACCCTCTATAATTGGTAAAAGGTAATTGATACGTACTTAGTCTTTTTTTCACTCTCTATCAAATGTCTTTGCCAAAAAATTGCCGATCTACAAGCTCACAACGCGTCCCAGCTTGTAGATCTGCTATTGTTTGGCAAATGTTCAGCCCCAGGAAAATGGATTTTGATTATCGCGATAATATCGTAAATCGCGATTTCTTTTGTCACAATAATCGTGATATGACATTTTCATATCGTCCCATCCCTAATAGCCAGTGAACCCAGGCTAGCCACGGTAACGTGCAGAGAGAATGAACGTAATCCCCTGACAATGGAAGTGCTAATTATTTTTGTCATCCCAAATGGTTCAAACCGTGACGGATGGATGCTATGTATGTAAGCACACAAACATCAAAAAACCCTTTTCTCCCTATGTTTCTCATTCTCTTTCATAATTCTGTTTGGGTAAAAATAAAATGGTCTATCTTTAGGAGCCACGTAGACGCACAAGACAGACTGAGATAAGCGACATCCATCAGTACCAGAATAAGACCTAAGACCTGCTTTCAATTCATTTGGGCACTAATGAGGACACCTAATAACCTGCTGGACCCCGTCAGCGCCATTTAGCTTCACCCTCCATTATCTCTGGTAATTAGACTCACATCCAGACGGCCCAGAGGACCAAAGATGAGGGGGGGGGGGGGGGCTGGGGGCTGATATACCAATAGGAGGTTAAGAACCGTCTTGATCAGGGGTCTTGAATGTTTTCAGGCCAAGGAACCCTTAGCTGAGAGAAAGAGAGAGATAAAGCAGGGGCCCCCACTACATGTTGTACAAAAATGTGTTGCAGATTTTCCTCGATTTCATAGATAGATTCATAGACTTGTTTGACAGCACTGTCATCAGTCCATGTTGGATTTGTGTTAATGTGTTTTTTTCCAGACATTTAAATTGTTGATACTAAGTAAACTTGACCTTTCACTCTGTACTTTCACTCTTTTTTCCCTCTACAACAAACGTATTTTCTGAAAATAGCAGACCTACAAGCTCTCAACGCCTCACAGCGCGAGGCGTTGAGAGCTTGTTGATCTGCTATTTTTGGCTAAAGTTCTCCTCAGAATAGGGATGCGAGGGTTCAAGTTGTTATTTTAAAACAATTATCCTATCAATCAAAGATTTGGAGGCCCCCCCTGTAGTAACTCTGAGGATCCCCATACGGGTCCCGGACCCCCTGTTGAGGACCCCTGGTCTTGATGAATTAAAGCTCCGCTCTCTGTCTGGGATCTGAACATTGTGGATTACAGAGTAGGATTATATCAAATGAAAGCAGCCTGGAAGCATGTACGGCACATGTTAGGGTATCATTATGTCTTTAACGTCAAAGTCTTTTCTCTCCCCCCGCTCTGGGCTATGTATAGGCAAGTATGAAACGCTATTGGATCTGGGGCAGGATGTGATCCTATCACGTCTTTCTCTGAACCCGGTGGGGGGTTCTTCTTTCCGAGCTACAGAAAGTGCTGGTTTTATGCGCGAACACACTCGACAAGATGGAGCCAATTAGCATCAAGTTGTTCTTCCAGAAGTCATTACTAAAAGGATGGCGTCCCTGGAGGGGCAGGTGTGTGTGTGTGTCTGTGAAGGCCAATAAAGACAAATCACTGCGCCTGATCATTAAATCTGCAGTAATGATAGCTTTATGTGACGATATGTCCCAGGTGTGCTATTAAGCTATGAACATAGCTAGGCTCTGTGACCAGCATGGAGTGAAGGGAGGGCACAGGAAGGAGAGATAACTTTCAATTCAAACCATGTCACACTCGAGATGACAACTGTGCCTTGGAGAAAGAAGTTTGATACACTCATCTTTTTCTCTTTTTTTGTATGCACGCACGCACACACACATAAACACGCATGCATGCACACACATACTCACACACAAGCGCACACCTGAGCCTGTGGGTCTATTTAAAGCCACCCTTCACTTTATGCCGATGCAGCCCTCATGTCAGTTGAAGTTGTATCTCAACACAACAAGCTCCGGACTGACAGGCTTGAGTCGGGGGGAGGGAGGGAGGGAGGGAGGGAACGGGGGCACTTTAATGGAATGCTTTTGAAGGCAACAGTTGCTAGCTTGGCCGCCTCCCTTATTGGCTATGTTTGGTGTTTCGTTTCCATGCGAACAATCAGTTTGACTGACAGCTCCGAACGATGTCCTCAGTTAATCGCTCCGGCAGTGTGAAAAGGTCATAAATCAGCCAATTACGCCGCCTCGCTCTATGAATGGATACATTTTGGGGGGGAACGTTTAAAACGCCTCGGAGGCATTTTGGCTTAGCGAACCCCCTTGTGTACTCGGAGGGAGTCGGGGATGCAGCTGGCTGTGCAGGAAATGACAGATAAAGCTGAATACATTTTAGAGTCTCTATCACACGGTATAGTGTATCATGTGTTATTGCACACTGAGACCTTTTGAAACGTGTTGAAAGTCAGTGAAAGAGAAAGAGTGACTCCGAACGCGAGGCATCATCATCAGTGCAATACATTACGGCATGGTTTTCTCTGAAAAGCACCCGAGTGAAACGTCTCTCTCACTCCTCTCTCTGTGTTGCTCAAAGAGCACACAAAATGTGATGGCACTGTGGGGAAATTCTGTACCGCATAGGAAAATATTCATATCTCCTTTATGTGTGGGGATTTTATATCCAGGGTCAGCTTGCCAAGAAAAGCAAGCGCTCTGTCTGTCTACCCCCTCCCCCTCTCCCCTCTTTCTCTCTCTCTCTCCCCAAGGTGGACAAGGGGCTCAGGCAGCGGCCATTCAACTGTATTTCATGCACTGTGTATCACTGTGGTCGACGTCGACCTTATGGGCTGAGAGCGGCCCGAAGAGATGAAGAGCGGCAGCCAATCCAGAGGAGGATTACTGGAGGATGTGACATCACTGCAAACTATAACATCTTCACAGCAGATGACATGCAGGCTGGGAAATAGAGATGCCGGGGGTTGACTGATACATAATGCTTACATGTGTATACATCATGTTTCATGCATTTGCCATTGAGCAACCTTGCATCCCTGACACTGCTGTTAGAAAAGACGTGTGCGTGCGTGCGTGCGTGCGTGCATGCGTGCGTGCATGTGTTTGTGTGTGCGTACAACACATTGGGATGCAATGCTTTTGTTAGTTTGAGATCTCCTATTTTATAAGTAATGAATGGTAATTTCGATACTTAGATGTTACTGACATGATACTAACCATGATACTGACATGATACTAACCATGATACTCACATATACTAACCGATACTCACATGATACTAACCATGATACTCACATGATACTAACCATGATACTCACATGAATACTAACCATGATACTAACCATGATACTCACATGATACTAACCATGATACTGACATGATACTGACATGATACTAACCATGTTACTCACATGATACTGACATGATACTGACATGATACTAACCATGATACTGACATGATACTAACCATGATACCGACATGATACTAACCATGATAATAAACATGATACTAACCATGATAATGACACGATACTGCATGATTTATCTGTTGACCATCGCCATACCTTGGAAGAGCTTGCTGTTTTCAAGGATAATTGTAAGCCGTCATCTGCTATGCAAAGAGCTGTGTAACACTGTGTTTCACACCTTGTTTGTTGTAAGTGTTAAGCCTCTATCATAGTCCAAGGTGAAGAGCTATCACCTCACCGTGGTGTCGTTTTCTAGCTATCACCTTGTCCCTGTCGTGTGGAAACCTCATATGTGCAAAACTGTTAGGTGATAGCTAGAAAACTACGTTGTGCCGGCCGCAGTGAGGTGATAGCTGGACTATGATGGAGGCTTTACACAACATGTTCACCCTCATTAGCTATTACCTATTTTGCAGGGAGCTGTGCAAATAATGGCAGACCCTCATGTTACGATAAATGGAGGGAAAACAGTTGAGCACTATTCGCTTGGTTTGCAGTGAAGAAGGTGGATGTATACAGCACAAAGGAAGATAAATCAGTCCCCAGAACAAATTCCTGCCTGTCCGCCTATTTGTCTGTTTCCTTCCAAAATGGATCTGTGAAATTTGTGGCCCATGACGATATGGGATTTGGGTATACCAGCGCTTGCAAAGCATTGCCATTGGCCATCTCTGAAACAGCTCCACCCGGTTACAATATTTGTGTGGCATTGAAATGGGATTAGTTCCTGCATGGCTGCCAGTGTTCCTTTGAGTGGATGAAGCTAAACTGGAAGCTGGAATATTACATCGACGTGCCAACACTAGATCATAGAAAGGACTTTGGCCCCGGGGTCATAAATTAGATTCTAATGATTTTGTCATCCTGTTAAAACAATAACTTTGAAACCCGGACTGTTTTTTTCCTCCCTGACCCCTGATTTATGATTTTAATTTTTTGATGGCATAAAATAGTCGGACTCTTGTGCCATAATGATGTTGAAGGGTGGGATGAAATATTGTCACGATTCATTTCCCTTTTCAGATTTAATTAGTTTACTTTATAATGCCATCCATCAATACGGGTGTAGATGAAATGTAGAGAGTGTAGGAGAGCTGGGAATCTGGACGAGCGGAGTATGTTTTACAGTTGACTTCCCGGGAAATAAACGGTGTCTGCATTATTCATGAGGCCTGTCATAACTTTAATCTGATTCTTAGCTTAATTATTAAAGGCCTTCCATCGACGATGATATTTCATTTCACTCTTTCACCTTTCCTTTTGAAACCCCCACTTCTGGAAAATGTGTCTTCACGTTTTACTGTCGATGTTAAATCCTCCGTCGTAATTTATCCGTTTTGTAACTCTGCGAGTGTACAAAATCTACATTTTGTTCACTCAGTTAAATTCACAAGTGTGGCATAATATTCTATTTCAAATTAGCAAGCTGTGCCTATGAGGTAGCATGACAGCTCCGGGTTTTCATTAAAACTGTGAAACGTTACAATTATTAGAATTTGGGCGAAATACAGAGCTAATTATGAGAAAGCTAATTTATATTTTAATGCACGGTGGAAGCTCATGTATTTATCCTGAACAGACAGGGGAAGCCAGGACTGGAAATAACTCCCGTCTCTCCATCGGTTCGGTGTTATTACACAAGCCTGGGGCAACTGCAATATTTCCAAAGATCATGCAAATGGAGTCCGGCTTCTACCTCCCTCTCCCTCTCCCTTTCTCTCTTTCAATTTAATACCACATGCAAGCACACACACACACACACACGTACACGCGCGCACGCACGCACGCACGCACGCACGCACGCACGCACGCACGCACGCACACACACACACACGCACACACACACACACACACACACACACACACTAACCACACATGGTCTGATTGTGATAAATTCACCATTATTATATTCCCTGGCCGGCTTTCTTTTTTATCAACAGGTTGGCGGTGGTAAGCGCCTGTTGGGTAGAACATTGCCCAGGGACTATTCAATACTCTAATTTAAACTATACTTCACTTTACCGCGAACATACACAGCTGCAATGCAATAAAATGCACAGCATGGCGTGCTAGATTGTGTTACAGATCGGTACGCGATGAATTAGCCAGACAAAATCACCCGCTGTTTCCCGAAGCAGTTGGAGTCATTACACCGTCATAACTTTGAAATTGCCCGAGTCTACGTTGACTTCATTTATAGGGTTCAGATTGATAGCGGGGGGTGGGATCAGGGCCTCTGCTTCTTTTGATATCCCCACCTCCTTTTTAGTGTAAAACATGAGCTCTGTTTTTTCTCTTTGTTTGCTCTCCTCTCCTTTCTTAATCCACTTCATTCCGGGTGGTTGTTTATGTTTGTTATTGCAACCGTTGGTCGCAGTTTACTATGAAACCCAGCAGATCCTGTCCGTGCGTCAGTGGGTAACGCCTCAATGTCTATAGCTGACCTGTTGTGACATCACATTGTTGACTCAATGACCAAGCCATCCTGTTCTGGCAATCATATATGCATGGAGATCCCTGATGTCATCAATATTAAGCCCATATTTGGCAATGCCCATATATGGACTCTCCATATGGCCAAGACAGAATTCATTTGCAAATCAAGGCTGCTGACTATCATCACCTGGATATCCATATATGAAGATCACAACACTGACCTGATCAAACCCTGGGTATCCATACATGGAGACGACTGGATCATCACTTAGAACTCCATATATGGAGCTGACCTCCACATCTGATTCCCATGATGATACCCTGTTAGGCCAACTACACTAATAGAATCCATTTTATGCTCATCAATATTAAGCCCATATCTGAGAATGCACATATATGGACATATTGTGTCAGTCTAACCTGCAAATCCCACACCTGCAAATCCCTGTGTCCTTGTCCCTTTTATGCCCATATTGAGATCCCTGTCCCGATGTCATCAATATTAAGTGCTTATCTGGGAATGCCCATATTTGGCAATGCCCATATGGCAATGCCCATTTATGAACGCTCCATATTGCCAAGACAGAATTCATTTGCAAATCAAGACTGCTGATTATCATCCTAATTCCTAACAACATTACATGTTTAAGGCGATAGACTGATCCATGACCGGTTGAAACAGAGTAAGACAGCAGGTAAGGGGCGATCCATGACAGGCTGATCCATGACAGGCTGATCCACGACAGCCTGAATCCTTTCATAAATTTTGGTGTCATGCTGCATCCTAGATACATACGTCATTGACTGTGGTGTTGGTCATGTTAAGTCTGAGATCCACTCAGGAGCGCCGTGAGCTTGTAGATGGTCTATTTTCGCTTTTCATCTGTCGTCACAAGTTTCAAATTTGTATGTTTTTGGAGCGGTGAAAGCGCTCCCAATGAACAGGTATATCCGTGGGTATGTGGCTGGCTGGCTGGCTGGCTGGCTGGCCCTGTCCGTAGCCTGGGCAATACCTTGAGTGGCCACACACAACACACTAGTTAAAGGAGGGGCGCTGTTTTGTGCAGGCCAGGCACACTCACCACTCACTCACAGGCACAGTTTACACTCACTCACTCACTCACATAGGGTACAGCTGCTCAAATTCACCGCTCCACTTCGAACCGAGGTTTGATTTTTTCGTAAAGTATAGCCCTGCTTCATCATACAAGACTGTCAAAACGAGTTAACATAGCAGATCTACAAGCACACAACGCCTCGCGATGAGGCGTTGTGAGCTTGTAGATCAGCTATTTTCACTAGTTGAAATCATTTTTTTAAATGATGAATACAAAAGGAACGGTTTTGGACATACAAGGTTTCCCCCCAAGAACAACGATATAGGGCTTAAGTGCTTAAGCATTCTGCCTAGTCAGATCTTGCTGTTACATGACTGACACCTGTGTTGACCCCTGACCTTTCAGACTGTGAACTGATGTGGCCCATGCATGCAGTCTGGCTGCTAAGTGCCCTTGTGATCCCCTCGGGCCAGCGGCGGAAAAAGTACTCACATTTCTTACTTAAGTAAAAGTATCAATACTGCAATGTAGAAATACTCTGTTACAAGTAAAAGTCCAGAATTATTTTTTAAATGTACTTGTACAAAGGTATTGATATAAAAAAAAAAAAAAAAAAAGTAGAAAGTACTGCTCTCATTCATAGCCCGTTTCAACCAAAAGTAGAAAATACTCATTAAGCAGAATAGTATATAAAATGTATAAAAAACGTTTGGAAAATAGCAGCTCACAGCTCAATGCGTCGTATCGCGACACATTAGTGAGCGTGTCGATCGTCTACTTTCAAATGGCCAAAATGTAGATATGGCTGAATGTATGTACAGTATGTTTTATAATAATAATCAAAATCTGCTAAATAAATAGTAACTAACGTTTTTGAATAATTGTAGGTGAGTAAAAAGTAGGCCTACAATATTTGACTCTGAGATGTGGAGTAGAAGTATTGGAAATTGGAAATACTCCAGTAAAGTAAAAGTGCCTCAAAATTGTACAATGCTTGAGTAAATGTACTTATTTACTTTACACCACTGAGCCCCTTTTCCACTGGCCCAACACCACACCACTCCACACCACACCGCCCACTTGTGCCAGGTTTTCCACAACAAGGACATGGGTAGAGTGGTGTGAAAGTGGTACTAAACATGGTACTAAAAAGTATCCAATCTACAGTAGGTCTGAGCTAGGCCAAACAGGGCCAAACACTTCATAATGACTGATCACTCACTGACTTTTCATTTAGACCACCAGGATATAGTTGTAATACATGATAATAGATTCTATTGTGTTATAACCACTATTATAATCTATTATAGCGTATTATAATTATCATAGTAATACATTAATACTTTATAGTGTAATATAATCACAGTTATAATCCATTAGTTGTAATGTAAATGTATATTGTATTATAATCACAGTTAAAAGGGTCAATTTGTTTCTTATCGATAGGGGTGCTGTTGTGTAATGGAAAATGTAGATATTCTTATGTGGTGCGGTGTGGTGTGGTGTGGTGTGGTGTAGTGTGGTGTGGTGTGGTGCTAAAGCTGCAGTCGAAAAGGGGCTTTAGACTGTGATCTGATGTGGCCCTGTCTGCCTGCTAAGCAGCCCCCCCCTCGTCCTAAAAGGTCAGAGGCTGCCAGGTCAACATTCAAATGTAGCCTCCTGTGCTTCCCTGCATGTCAAATGTCAAAGTAAAGCGTGTTTACCGAATACATGAGTCGTCCCCGTTGAGTTCACTGTCTGGCTCCCCAGCTGCATGTCACACTGCGGGGCTTGTACAAAGTGTGTGCTGTGACAGGTGTATAGGTTATCCCAAATCAGAATAAATAATGCAGTAAGTCTGCGATAACGGCAAAGGTAATAACGGCGGTAGTGATAGAGAATGCACATAATACTACTTTACAATGTACTCTCCTGCAGGCTCGGTTATCCTGCTGTGGATATTAATATTAAAATGATGCAGTGAGAGTGAGCTGCAGAAAGAAAGACTCAGATTGATAAAAATAGTAAGGGAACACATTCAAGTGAAAGTTTGGACACTTTGGGGCACAACACGAGGCTTACTTAAGGTGTCTTATCTCGCAGGGCTGTTTAAAAATCAAACAGGATAAATCCATGCGCATGTCGGCTAGCACAATGTTTGAAACCATTTGAATGTGTTGCTTGCTCATGTCTGGTGAAGTGCAGAGAATCTCTTTGCTCAGAGTCGAGGCTGATGAAAGGAAGGGCAAAGCCACACAGTATAATTCTGGTTGAGGGGCTTTGGCCTTTTGGACTAGACCAGGGGTCTTCAACAGGGGGTTCGGGACCCCTAAGGGGTCCTCAGAGTTACTACAGGGGGTCCTCCAAATATTTGTGTGATAGAAGCTTTTCTCCTTTTCTATAGCCACTTGAACCCTAGCGTCCATATTCTGAGAACTTTATCCAAAAATAGCAGATCTACAAGCTCACAACGCCTCACGCTGTGAGGCGTTGTGAGCTTGTAGATCTGCTATTTTTGGCAAAGGTTTGGTGTAGAGGGGAAAAAGAGCACACCAAGTACAGTGAAAGGTCAAGTTTATTAAGTATTGACGGTTCAAGTGGTTAAATATCTGAAAACACAAATGGACATGAATCCAAAATACACGATGATTGTGCTGTCAAATGATGAAACGATATGGAATCTATGGAAAGGTTGTGGGGGTCCCTGGTTCATCTCTCTCTCAACTAAGTGGTCTGAAAACGTTGAAGACCCCTGGACTAGACCTGTTTCCCAAACATATGGATGTTACACATTTTCTTTACCTAGATCTGCTATTTTTCAAGTTTGTTGCACCACGTTTCTTTTTTGGGTCTCAAGCTGAAAACTTTTGGGAACCCCTGGAATAGAAGACCGCCTTGAAGAATGAGATGCTTGCAGCGCTCATGAAATACCAGATGCCTCAATAAATGACGCTGCCAAATGAAGACAATTCTTTGGAACATCATCCTCTTCTGTACACTGAGCCCTTATTGAGTGATGAGCCAATGTCATCTTATGACTACATTAGTGCTGTGTTTGCTGTGGGGTTGTCCTGGACTTGTTTGGGATTCAATTATCAATACTTTGTGCCCAGTATGACGCTATCGTAAACCACCACACCGGCTGTTGAAACAGCAATTATCGCATCACACCACACTCTATTATTTAGTTAACTAAAAGCCCTATCAGTTCTGAGAGGCATGTTTACATTGCAACGGCAAACAATACTGACTGCCATCACAGGTGCTCTGCAGGGCCCGTTAAACGTAGTTACATGCCTGCAGTGTTCAGAAAATAGCAGCTCTATTAGATCACCACATGCCATGTTGCAACTAGGGGTGCAACAATACTGAACCAAACCGGTGTACCGAACCAAATAACCCTGTCCCGAACAGAACAGCCCATACCGAATGAACCGACCGAATTTCTTAATTTTTTTGGGTGTCTTTTTGTACACTTTTTTTTTAGAAAGTCCTAGTATAATCATAATACCTGATTTTCATGTTTTAGGGAGGAAACAAATCATGGCACACCATCTTTAAAATGAACTGAACATTTTGGATATATTTTCAAATAGTTTTCTTTTTTTTTACTGTACCCAAACCGTGAGCCAAAATCCGAGGTTCGAACCGGAACGTGGGCTGACTGAACCGTTGCACCCCTAGTTGCAACATGTTGTGAGCTTGCAGATCTGCTATTTTTGGTGCGCGACACACCACGGAAGCAAGTATAAAATCAGGCATAATCAGGCCGGGCAGAACGGCAACCGTCTCAGTCTGAGAGTTCAAAGATATATGGGTTTCTTCTGGTTATCAAAAGGACGTGTACTGTAGATATGAAAGTGGGAGTGAGAGCGAAGGAGAGAAAAAGAGGGGGGAGAGAGAGAGAAAGAGGGAGAGAGAGAGAATGCATAAAAAGTGTGGACAGATGAACAGATGTTACCTGACAGGTGCGGTAGGCCCAACTAGGTGTGTGGGCTGCAGGTATGACAGGGATTTTGCATACGGTCTATGAACACTGTTCTGCCTCGACATCACCTGTCATCACCGTAACCTTACAGTCACATCCAGGGGCGTCACAACAAATTCTGGGCCCTGGGTACAAGGATTCACTGCGGGCCCCCCATGAATGTTAACTGTTGAAAAATAGCAGATATACAAGCTCACAGCGCGGCACCGAGTGCCGCACTGCGAGCTTGTAGATCTGCTATTTTTGAAAAATCGTGAAAATGTGTGCAAGAAACCTATGTTTCCATGTCAGTGGTGTTCAAACTTTTTCATGTCAAGGACCCCCAAGATGATAAGTATTTGGCCACGGACACCCATCTCAAAATGTTTAGTTCCAAGGACCCCCCAGAAGCAAAAATGTCTGCTTAAAAAATACATATATTCAAAGATTTGCACACATTTTCACGACTTTTAAAAAATAACAGATATACAAGCTTGTTGCGTGGCACTCGGTGCCGCGCTGTGAGCTTGTATATCTGCTATTTTTCAATAGCTAAAGTTACTAGGGCCCCTCCACCTTGGGCCCTAGTAACTCAGTCCCACTCCCCCCCCCCCCCCCCCCCCCTTGTGACGCCCCTGGTCACATCCAAAAGTTTAGTGCCTGGGATCTGGGAGGATTAGCATGTAGGTACTTCAGGATACTGATGTAATCCCTCCAAGTCAACAGCACCACTAATATCCCTTGAACAGAATGCACTTTGACAGGATTTGTTGTGATATCCTAGTGGTTATTTTATCCTGTTTTTTGAAGAGCCATTAATGCGATGACACTTGTGCTGGTTAGGTAATAATGAACTGTTTCAAACAGCAGGTTTCAGCGACATGGGATGACAGGTTGAATCACAGGGATCACAAAATGTTATTTTTAGGCGGAACACATTTCAAAAGCACTCTCCCGTGCTTCCGAACCAACCACGGGCACTGGTGTGTGTGTGTGTGTGTGTGTGTGTGTGTGTGTGTGTGTGTGTGTGTGTGTGTGTGTGTGTGTGTGTGTGTGTGTGTGTGTGTGTGTGTGTGTGTGTGTGTGTGTGTGTGTGTGTGCAGTGTGTGTGTGTGTGTGTGTGCAGTGTGGGTGTGGGTGTGGGTGCGTGTGCGTGCGTGCATGCGCGCGCGTGCGTGTGTGTGAAATAGTTTTTTGGTTTATTTTTTTATATACCAGTAATCTAAAAGTAAATTAATAAACTGCAACTGCACTGCACACAGACTCAAAATTGGCAACATTATTAAGAAGTGGAAAACTCATCTTGAATATGTTTTATCACTGTGATTAAAGTTAATTTAAAACAAGTATTGCTCACTGGCAGAATCTATCAATTATAGACTGTGTGTGTGACGTGTGTGTGTGCGTGTGCATGTGCGTGTGCGTATGCATGTGCTATTGACTATGATACTAACCATGACACTGACCTTGATACTGACCATGATACTGACCGTGTGTGTGTGTGTGTGTGTGTGTGTGTGTGTGCGTGTGTGTGTGTGTGTGTGTGTGTGTGTGTGTGTGTGTGTGTGTGTGTGTGTGTGTGTGTGTGTGTGTGTGTGTGCGTGCGTGCGTGCGTGCGTGCGTGCGTGCGTGCGTGTGTGTCATATCTAAATCTTTGTGTTTTTATTATGCATGTGATGTGATGTGGTGTGAGTCCTCTTGTCCCTCCTCATCCACAGTTATAAATACAGTGTGTCAGACAGGCAGGGGACGGCCACCAGCAGCAGTAAGGTCAAGGACAGAGGAGGCCTAAGCTGCTAGACGCTAAATTAAATGAGGTAACCCACCTGGAATGTTGCTGTGTGTGTGTGTGTGTGTGTGTGTGTGTGTGTGTGTGTGTGTGTGTGTGTGTGTGTGTATGCGCGCGCGCAGGTATGTGCTTGTGCGTGCGTGTGTATGTGTGTGCATGCATGCGTATGCATGTGTGGAGGGTGATGGTACTGTAGGTACTTTTACTTTACTGGAGTATTTCCAATATTCTATACTTTTACTTCTACTCCATTACATCGCAGAGACAAATATTGTACTTTTAATCCACTACAATTATTTTAAAACCTTTTTTCAAATAATTGATTGTGATTATTATTACAAAACATACATTATACACTTTAGTCGCAATGCTATGCGTTGTGAGCTTGTAGATCTGCTATTTTCAAACGATTTTTATATATTTTAGACATATAATGTGAAACAGGACATTCTGCATAATGCGTACATTTACTTCTGTTTTTAGTTTTACTTCGTTTTTCTATATTTCTGTATTAGTTAAAAATATGAGTACTTTTTCCATCACTGATGGTAGGTAGAGCAAAGTTAGGAGGGATGTGTAGAGAATGTGAGAGAGGCAGGGGCTGACATTTCTAAACGGAAAATAGCAGACCTCCAAGACCTCCAAGCTCACACGCGTTGTGAGCTTGGAGGTCGGCTATTTTCGGTACCTGATACACTAAACTAAGCATAATCAAGTGAAGTTTGGACACAGCAATTTGTGCCTTTATTATCCAAGCAAAAGAAAAATAATTGAGAGATTTTAGAATTAAAACACAGCAAAACAATTTAAACCACAAGCAAAAAACATATTTCCTATAAATACATCAAGAAGCAAAAGACGCTGGTCTGGCACTCCTGGTTTACTAGGATGGGGTTCAATTCCCTACTGTGTCCTGCTGATTGCACTTACAGGAATGTTGATTTGAGGGGTTGATCGTACAACTGTATTAATTAATGTTTTGATCATTCGTTCCGTTCCATTTAAATACATTTTTCTTTAATTCTAATTCTTCTGTCCTGGTTCTATGTAATCTATAAATTGTATGTAGATTTGTGCATTTATAGATATATAGAACACAGAATGTATAGCTATAGAACACAGAATCTAAAAGACAGATCTAGAACACATAATTTATATGAGTTTAATTCATTTTTTTCAGATTGTCTTCAAATCCCCCAAAATGAGATAAGACTAGTATGACGTCAAAACATAGATTTTAAGTCTTAATTTTCTGATAGTGCCTATCTTTTAGTATGTTGTATAGTTCATCGAGACGAACGTGTGGATGTGTGACACATTTCTGTGCGACCCCTGGAACCCTACTTTTTTCGACAAATGCTAATGCTAACAAATGCTAATGCTAACAAATGTCAATGCTAACACCAACCGCTACACAAGGTTGCACACACTTAGCGAGCTGCAGGCACACTTAAAATATCTTAGAAATTTTCTCCTTAATTCTAAATCTAATCCTAGATTTTTCAAAGTGCGATGACTCAGAAACTAATAGGTTTTAAGCGCCCGTCTTTTAGTATGTTATAAAAGCATAGCATAGCTTTATTCTTTTTTTTAAGATTGTCTTCAAAACCCCCAAAATTACATAAGACTATAGTAAGGCATCAAAACATAGATTTTAAGGCTTAAAAATCCGATAGTGCCTATCTTTTGGTATGTTGTATAGCTCGTCAAGACGAACGTGTGGATGTGTGACACATTTGCTGTGCGACCCCTGGAACCCTACTTTTTTTTTCGACAAATGCTAATGCTAACAACTGCTAATGCTAACAACTGCTAATGCTAACAAATGCTAAGGCTAACACCAACCACTACACAAGGTTGCACACACTTAACGAGCTGCAGGCACACTTAAAATGTCTTAGAAATTTTCTCCTTGATTCTAAATCTAATCCTAGATTTTTCAAACTGCGATAACTCGGAAAACAATAGGTTTTAAGCGCCCCCCTTTTAGTATGTTGTATAGCTCTTCGAGACGAACGCGTGGATATGAAATTAATTCATTGTTTTCAGATTGTCTTCAAAACCCCCAACATTACATAAGACTATAGTAAGGCGTCAAAACATACATTTTAAGTCTTAAATTTCCGATAGTGCCTATATTTTGGTATGTTGTATAGCTCTTCGAGACGAACGTGTGGATGTGTAACACATTGCTGTGCGACGCCTGGAACCCTACTTTTTTAGACAAATGCTAATGCTAACAACTACTAATGCTAACAACTGCTAATGCTAACAAATGCTAATGCTAACACCAACCGCTACACAATAGCGAGCTGCAGGCACACTTAAAATGTCTTAGAAATGTTCTCCTTAATTCTAAATCAAATCCTAGATTGTTCAAAGTGCGATAACTCGGAAACCAATAGGTTTTAAGCGCCCGTCTTTTAGTATGTTGTATAGCTCTTCGAGACGAACGTGTGGATATGAAATTAATTCATTTTTTTCAGATTGTCTTCAAAACCCCCAAAATTACATAAGACTATGGTAAGGCGTCAAAACATAGATTTTAAGTTAGCGAGCTGCAGGCACGAATGCGTGGACATGAAATTAATTCATTTTTTCCAGATTGTCTTCAAACCCCTCAAAATTACATAAGACTATAGTAAGGCGTCAAAACATAGATTTTAAGTTAGCGAGCTGCAGGCACGAATGCGTGGACATTAAATTAATTCATTTTTTTCAGATTGTCTTAAAACCCCCCAAAATTACATAAGACTATAATAGTAAGGCGTCAAAACATAGATTTTAAGTCTTAAATTTCCGATAGTGCCTATCTTTTGGTATGTTGTATAGCTCGTCGAGACGAACGTGTGGATGTGTGACAAATTGCTGTGCGACCCCTGGAACCCTACTTTTTTTTTCGACAAATGCTAATGCTAACAACTGCTAATGCTAACAACTGCTAATGCTGACACCAACTGCTACACAAGGTTGCACACACTTAGCGAGCTGCAGGCACACTTAAAATGTCTTAGAAATGTTCTCCTTCATTTCAAAACTACTCCTAGATTTTTCAAAGTGCGATAACTCGGAAACCAATAGGTTTTAAACGCCCGTCTTTTAGTATGTTGTATAGCTCTTCAAGACGAACGTGTGGATATGAAATTAATTCATTTTATTTAGATTGTCTTCAAAACCCCCAGAATTACATAAGACTATAGTAAGGCGTCAAAACATAGATTTTAAATCTTAAATTTCCGATAGTGCCTATCTTTTGGTATGTTGTATAGCTCGTCGAGACGAACGTGTGGATGTGTGACACATTGCTGTGCGACCCCTGGAAGTTGAACCCTACTTTTTTTCAACAAATGCTAATGCTAACAAATGCTAATGCTAACATCTGCTAATGCTAACAAATGCTAATGCTAACACCAACCGCTACACACGGTTGCACACACTTAGCGAGCTGCAGGCACACTTAAAATGTCTTAGATTTTTTTTTCAGATTGTCTTCAAAACCCCCAAAATTACATAAGACTATAGTAAGGCGTCAAAACATAGATTTTAAGTCTTAAATTTCCGATAGTGCTTATCCTTTCTTGGTATGTTGTATAGCTCGTCGAGACGAACGTGTGGATGTGTGACACATTGCTGTGCGACCTCTGGAACCCTACTTTTTTTGGACAAATGCTAATTCTAGCAACTGCTAATTTCAACAAATGCTAATGCTAACACTAACCGCTACACAAGGTTGCACACACTTAGCGAGCCGCAGGCACACTTAAAATGTCTTAGATTTTTTTTTTCAGATTGTCTTCAAAACCCCCAAAATTACATAAGACTATAGTAAGGCGTCAAAACATAGATTTTAAGTCTTAAATTTCCGATAGTGCTTATCCTTTGTATGTTGTATAGCTCGTCGAGACGAACGTGTGGATGTGTGACACATTGCTGTGCGACCCCTGGAACCCTACTTTTTTTGGACAAATGCTAATGCTAACAAATGCTAAGGCTAACAAATGCTAATTTCAACAAATGCTAATGCTAACACCAACCGCTACAAAAGGTTGCACACACTTAGCGAGCTGCAGGCACGAATGCGTGGACATGAAATTAATTCATTTTTTCAGATTGTCTTCAAAACCCCCAAGATTACATAAGACCATAGTAAGGCGTCAAAACATAGATTTTAAGTCTTAAATTTCCGATAGTGCTTATCCTTTGGTATGTTGTATAGCTCGTCGAGACGAACGTGTGGATGTGTGACACATTGCTGTGCGACCCCTGGAACCCTACTTTTTTTCAACAAATGCTAATGCTAACAAATGTTAATGCTAACATCTGCTAATGCTAACAAATGCTAATGCTAACACCAACCGCTACACACGGTTGCACACACTTAGCGAGCTGCAGGCACACTTAAAATGTCTTAGATTTTTTTTTTCAGATTGTCTTCAAAACCCCCAAAATTACATAAGACTATAGTAAGGCGTCAAAACATAGATTTTAAGTCTTAAATTTCCGATAGTGCTTTTCCTTTGGTAAGTTGTATAGCTCGTCAAGACGAACGTGTGGATGTGTGACACATTGCTGTGCGACCCCTGGAACCCTACTTTTTTTCAACAAATGCTAATGCTAACAAATGCTAATGCTAACATCTGCTAATGCTAACACATGCTAATGCTAACACCAACCGCTACACAAGGTTGCACACACTTAGCGAGCTGCAGGCACGAATGCGTGGACATGAAATTAATTCATTTTTTTCAGATTGTCTTCAAAACCCCCACAATTACATAAGACTATAGTAAGGCGTCAAAACATAGATTTTAAGTCTTAAATTTCCGATAGTGCTTATCCTTTGGTATGTTGTATAGCTCGTCGAGACGAACGTGTGGATGTGTGACACATTGCTGTGCGACCCTTGGAACCCTACTTTTTTTCAACAAATGTTAATGCTAACAAATGCTAATGCTAACATCTGCTAATGCTAACACATGCTAATGCTAACACCAACCGCTACACAAGGTTGCACACACTTAGCGAGCTGCAGGCACACTTAAAATGTCTTAGAATTTTTTTTTTCAGATTGTCTTCATAACCCCCAAAATTACATAAGACTATATAGTAAGGCGTCAAAACATAGATTTTAAGTCTTACATTTCTGATAGTGCTTATCCTTTGGTATGTTGTATAGCTCGTCGAGACAAACGTGTGGATGTGTGACACATTGCTGTGCGACCCCTGGAACCCTACTTTTTTTGGACAAATGCTAATGCTAACAAATGCTAATTCTAACAACTGCTAATTTCAACAAATGCTAATGCTAACACCAACCGCTACACAAGGTTGCACACACTTAGCGAGCTGCAGGCACACTTAAGTCTTAGATTTTTTTTTTCAGATTCTCTTCAAAACCCCCAAAATTACATAAGACTATAGTAAGGCGTCAAAACATAGATTTTAAGTCTTAAATTTCCGATAGTGCTTATCCTTTGGTAAGTTGTATAGCTCGTCAAGACGAACGTGTGGATGTGTGACACATTGCTGTGCGACCCCTGGAACCCTACTTTTTTTCAACAAATGCTAATGCTAACAAATGCTAATGCTAACATCTGCTAATGCTAACAAATGCTAATGCTAACACTAACCGCTACACAAGGTTGCACACACTTAGCGAGCTGCAGGCACACTTAAGTCTTAGATTTTTTTTTCAGATTTCCTTCAAAACCCCCAAAATTACATAAGACCATAGTAAGGCGTCAAAACATAGATTTTAAGTCTTAAATTTCCGATAGTGCTTATCCTTTGGTATGTTGTATAGCTCGTCGAGACGAACGTGTGGATGTGTGACACATTGCTGTGCGACCCCTGGAACCCTACTTTTTTTGGACAAATGCTAATGCTAACAAATGCTAATTCTAACAACTGCTAATTTCAACAAATGCTAATGCTAACACCAACCGCTACACAAGGTTGCACACACTTGGCGAGCTGCAGGCACGAATGCGTGGACATGAAATTAATTCATTTTTTTCAGATTGTCTTCAAAACCCCCACAATTACATAAGACTATATTAAGGCGTCAAAACATAGATTTTAAGTCTTAAATTTCCGATAGTGCTTATCCTTTGGTATGTTGTATAGCTCGTCGAGACGAACGTGTGGATGTGTGACACATTGCTGTGCGACCCCTGGAACCCTACTTTTTTTCAACAAATGTTAATGCTAACAAATGCTAATGCTAACATCTGCTAATGCTAACACGTGCTAATGCTAACACCAACCGCTACACAAGGTTGCACACACTTAGCGAGCTGCAGGCACACTTAAAATGTCTTCGATTTTTTTTTTCCAGATTGTCTTCATAACCCCCAAAATTACATAAGACTATAGTAAGGCGTCAAAACATAGATTTTAAGTCTTAAATTTCCGATAGTGCTTATCCTTTGGTATGTTGTATAGCTCGTCGAGACGAACGTGTGGATGTGTGACACATTGCTGTGCGACCCCTGGAACCCTACTTTTTTGGGACAAATGCTAATGTTAACAAATGCTAATTCTAACAACTGCTAATTTCAACAAATGCTAATGCTAACACCAACCGCTACACAAGGTTGCACACACTTAGCGAGCTGCAGGCACACTTAAAATGTCTTAGAAATGTTCTCCTTAATTCTAAATCTACTCCTAGATTTTTCAAAGTGCGATAACTCGGAAACCAATAGGTTTTAAGCGCCCGTCTTTTAGTATTTTGTATAGCTCTTCGAGACGAACGCGTGGACATGAAATTATTTATTTTTTTCAGATTTTGTTCAAAACCTCCAAAATTACATAATTATGTTGTATAAGAGAAATTATGTTCTAAGAGAAGTATGTCGTCCAAACATAGATTTTAAGTCTTAATTTTCCGTTAGTGCCTATCTTTTAGTATGTTGTATAGCTCGTCGAGACGAATGTGTGGATATGTGACACATTGCTGTGCGACCCCTGGAACCCTAACCCTAAATGTAACATTCCAGCTACTTTTGAGCTAATTTTTAGCTACTTTTAGCTACTTTTTAGCAATGTTTTGCTACTTTCTCCTAAATTCTAAATCTAATTCTGCCTGACTCAACACAAAGATGATAGTATTCATAACTGATAATATGATACAGTTTGATAGACAACATGACAGATAGATCACTATCTGACAGCAGGACACCGCAGGGAATTGAACCCCATCCCAGTGAACCAGGAGTTCCATACCAGTGTCTTTTTAAGGTTGTCTTAATGTTGTTTGTGTTCCCCTTGTATTAGAGGATACTACCATATTTCCTGTTATTACACATCCGCTCCTTCATTACGGTAAATGCATGCGTGTTGTGCGATCATCGACGTGAATGATGACGGGCGCACATGTTAGCTTTAGTGTGGTGAAGTTTAATCCAAACGGCAACTGAAGCTAACGTTGACTAGCAGCCTAGTCAATAACATTGATCCCGTTGACAATGGATCATCTATCGCTATCATGCGTCCTGCAGTGTAGAGAATGGAGCACAGAGACACCCGATGAATGAGGAAACTGGGCGGTTCGTCCGCTAAGCTTGATGGGAAATGTAGTGTTTCACACACTGATGGCAGAGGAAACCATGCAAGGCACCAACCTGCTCATCAGGAGCAGTTAGGGGTTCAGAGTCTTGCTTAAGGACTCTTCCACACTAACTCTGGGGGAGCCCGGGATCGAACTGGGAATCCTTCGGGAACCCTCCGTGTTCTAATGACGGTTTCTCTACCCCAGATGTTTAATGTATATTACATGTGGATAAACTCCAGTCCCACAGTGTACACAATACACTATTCTTTGTTAGTGGTTATTATTAAATATGGGTCTTTTATGCTTATACCAGTGTTTCTCAAACTTTTACATTTCAAGGTCTTCCCCTTACCTCTGACAGAGTACAAATGGAACCATGTACATATATTCTGAGAACTTTAACCAAAAATAGCGGATCTACAAGCTCACAACGCCTCACAGCGCGAGGCGTTGTGAGCTTGTAGATCAGCTATTTTTGGAAAAGAGATTTGGTATAGAGGGGAAAAAGAGCACAGTAAGTACAGAGTGAAAGGTCAAGTTTATTAAGTATTGACAGTTCAAGTGGTTAAAGATCTGAAAACACAAATTGACATGAATCCAAAATACACTGATGATTGTACTGTCAAACAAAACTATCTGTTGTGCTTCATCTCTCTCAGCTAAGGGGTCCCTGCTTCATCTCTCTCTCAACTAAGGGGTCCCTGCTTCATCTCTCTCTCAGCTAAGGGGTCCCTGCTTCATCTCTCTCTCAGCTAAGGGGTCCTTGGCCTGAAAACGTTAAAGACCCCTGGCTTAAAGAGGCGGTGCCATAGTTTTGTACTTTTTCTGGTTTTCATGTGTCTAGGAGGTTGACAGTACTTCATTAAACCCCCTGGTGTGGTTGTTATGAGCAAATATGTATTATCTTTGTATTTGTTTTTTTTCCCTGGAGGCTGCTTCCTTGAGGGTCAAAAGTGCCGGTCCAAAAACACAGATACAGTTACATCACAGAATCAACTCCTCCCCTAATTATTACCATTCACCCAACAATGTGGGATGTGGCTAACTTCAGCTGGGTCACCACCCACCATGACAACCAGGCATATTTAATGAACTGGGGGTGTGGCCACATAAAAACCCAATTTAACTTTCTGTACACTTTTTTGGAAAAAAATCTTCCTCCTAGTATATCATAATAGTTGATAATCATGTTTTAGAGGAGGAAAAAATCATGGCACCCCATCTTTAATATGAATTCAACACACCGTTACACATTGATAGGATTAGGCCTGTCACCATTACGACATTCTACATGACCATTAATTGTCACTCAAATAATTGCCATTAATGATTTAATTGTGTTTCTGTTGTTGACAATTGCATTTCTGTTTGGCTTGTAGGCTTTGAAGTTGCACATGGCAGATATGACACAACCTAAATATACAAAGAAATGATTTGACAACTTTATACTTAAAAAAATAAATAATAATAATAATAACATTGATAGTGGAAATAGCCGATCTACAAGCTCACAACACGTCACATTTGTACACTCTCAGAGTTACAGACCTGGTTTCACTTGTACACTCTAATAATTATTATTAGTTACCTACTCCTCCCACGATGGAAATTCAGTATTTTCAGCCTAGCCCAGCTGATTCGCTGCCCACAAGGAGCGCGTGAGCAATTAGGGGTTAAGAGTCTTGCTCAGGGACACACATCGACATTGCTACCCTGGCCCGGAATGGAACCTGGGACAACCAGGGGCTCTGGTTCCCCAGTGCCACCCTGCAGTCCGAGGCCAAGGCACAATATGACGACTACACTGTACATCCACTATCACTGCTGCCTAGGGTTGCCACCTTTCAGAAATTGAAATAAGGAACACCTCTTCTGGGCACGCGGTGCGTGCGTTCCGTGCGCGTGGCACAGCCGCCGGCCGGCGAAAAAATGCAGTCCCAAACCCATGAAATGCATACCACAACATGGTATAACCTATATTGTTTTGCAGTTTGAAGTGGCCAATTGTTTCTAAAATATGAATAAGTTAATTTTGTATGAAATAAAGCAATGAATGATTTGAACCTGGCTCTTGTATTGGGTCACTTGGTGGTCAGTAAAGAGAAGGTAGTCAAGAAACCATTAAGTCATATACTTAAAGTTTAAAGTGCTTTATTAGCAACGAAGATTACAAATGTTTTACTTTAGGCTGAATAGGCTTCACTATAGGCTTCACCTGAGCAACTTTACAGAAATAAGAGCCCAAAATACTTATAATAGTCAGATTTGGCAACACTGCATGGAATTTCTTCCAACCTAGCCCAACATGGCTTATATTATCAGACCTGGCAACTGCATGTTATTTTTCTCCACACACTGTAGGCTCTTTTCTCTTCGGAGATGAGTAAGCCTGGCTACGCAAGGCTACTGTAGGCTAGGTTGCTTGGCAAGCAACCTTCACTGACGCTGTCAAGCCACGGGTTTGTTTCTTCCCACTCGCGTCTGTACCTTTGTAGGCGTCTGTCCTTTTTTGAGGCGGTGGAGTATAATTGTCTTCAGACGACATTTTTAAAGCGCGCGGTGTGCGCTGACTGTAACTAGGCAACGGTGATTGACAGCGACATGCAGTGCATAATGCAGACAGGGGCCGGCCGGGCTAGTGAGAGGAGAGGAGAGGAGAGGAGAGGAGAGAGCGACTGCGAGGCGAGCCGCCTCACCCTCTCCCTCCTTTTGCTGTCTTTTCCTGTGTTTTATTTCATTCATTATTGTTAAATTCTGTGTTGAGGTTTGTGTGACAGACCTTTATGGGGCATTTGGTTAAATACGGAACAAACCGCGTTCCGTATTGGTTCAATACGGAACGCATCTTTTAATTGTCCAATACGGAACGATTCCGTATTATACGGAACGGGTGGCAACCCTACTGCTGCCACCAAAACCGGAGCAGTGGTGGCCCAGAAGCCAAACCAGGAAAGGTTAGCTGCATACAGCCTCTACAATGTCTGTGTGCATAATATATGTATTTATATTTTATTTAATATATAAAAATAATGGATTAGTCAATTCGCCATTGACTGATGCTTCTAAGTCAAGATATCGTATGGATATATGTATGTATAGCTAAACTTATAGATTGGAAAGCCCAGAGAACTCACTTTTAGCAAACATGGCAACCCAGCGTAGGCCCTGCCTTCCGACCTTTCACCCCTCACACAAAAAGAACTGCAAAAGCAAAGGGAAAAGAATCGAGAGCAAAAACGTAGAATCTGAGCGAGGAGACAGAGTTTGAGAGAGAGAAGTCGTTTGCAATTGCAAAAAAGGAATCACAAAGTAGAAAAACATATTCAAACAATTTGTAGGCCTAGCACAACACAACACAACACAACACAAGTATTTTGTTGAAGTCTAAAAAGATTTTGCTTGATTTCTTTTTAAATGTTTGCTTATTTTTAATTGTTTTACTCTAGAGTTGTAAAAGTTTGTTCTCGTTTTTTGTTCTTTCTTTAAAATATATATATATTTTTTTGCTTGCAACTATTATTATTTTTTTATTGCTGTTTGAATCTTTTAGCTTGGTTTATAATTTCTTTTGCTTGGAAACATGTTTTTTTGCTTGTGGTTTAAAATGTTTAGCTGTGTTTTTATTTTTATTTTGCTTGGATAATAAAGGCACAGTTGTCACTCCCTATTCATGGTCTGGAGAGGGCACTTTTTTACAGAGGGCTAAAAGGGCAGGGGCTCAAGCCCCCTTTGATGTTAATGTGTGCACGTGCCTGAAAGTTGGAGATGGTGATATGTTTTTAGCAGGAATGAGGTCAACCCATTGTGGCTTAAGCTGCTAATTCCAGATAAAAGCACAGGACTGATAGAGTGAGACTGAGATGCCCCATTGTGAGTGTGGAACGACAATGCAAAAATTAAGAGAAAGATCCTTTCAGAAATAAATTGACAAAGATTCTGCATGAACATGATCTTCATATTCCATTTCCATATAACCATGCATTTGTTTCTGAAAAAAAAAGGTCCCACAATTGTTTCTTGTATAAATTACCTGCTTGTATTTAAAGTACAGGTTTAGCATGCAGGTATAACACTATTGCTCATTAAACAAATTGTCAAGAGAGAAAACACAACATAGAGAAGAATAAATTGGCAAATCCAAAAACAACCACCATTCATTTAAGTATGGAATGAAAATCCATTTACAGACTTAAAACTTGATTGAGGTAGGTAATCCAACAGATTAAATATGTTTTAGTTTTTTGGCAGCGTTTCCGTATAACTTTTGAAGTGCACATTGTTTAAAAACCTTTGTTTTGCTGAAAATAGTCCCTGTGGAAAAGATGTATTCCCAAACTATAAATTCAAATGTCCATGACTTACAAGTTTATCAAAACAATAAAGACAAGAATCTATTAGTTTAGTACTGTATGTTCCATATGGTCAGAATCAGAATCAACTGTATTGTCACATACAGGTTTACTGGTAGTGACATTTGTTTTTGTAAAAGATTAATCGCTTTTGTTATTTTCATAGAACATAAAGGGCAGAAGAGGGGGGCAGGGTGAGCAAGGGGAGGGGACAGACATAAAAAATAAAAACAACAATGTATCTACATATTTACACATACCGTATGCCTACTGTAGGTGTGGTACAGAATGTATGTTAAAAATAAACATAAGGTGTATGAGCATAGCAGCAGATACTGTAGTTACTGTATGATATGGATGTTAGTTAAGGTGCAATAATAATACTATGGTCTGTGTTTATGAATGATAATGGTCAAAGTGTATGTATTGGAACTGGTAAGTCTTCAAAGTAATCAAACAATTTAATGTGTGGAGTGATACTGTATCACAATCTGTCACAATCTGTCTCTCCTGTCTATTTCTCTCGTCTGTCGCTGCCTGCTTTATGTATTTTTGATCCGGCCACTCCCAGATTGCAATCTCACGTCATTCCCAGTTACAGGCCTGTCTCCTCTACCTCATGGCCAGATTGGCCACTTCAGTAATCAGCTCATTCTGCTCACAGTCACAGTGTGACTGTCACACTGCCAGATCCAAGTTGTATTGATGTTACGGTGCGTTCCTGCCTTATGTTAAAGTATTTTACTTGTTTTTGTCTTGAATGGTCTAGCACCTTCTTATTTATCAGATTGCCTGCAGAAGTATGACCCAGGCCGCCCCCTCAGGTCACTCTGTGCTGGACTGCTGATGGATCTAGCCACAAATGGGAAATTACATGGTGATGATGCCTTTGGTAGCTTTGCACTGAGGATTTGGAACATACTCCTCCTGCATACCAGACAGGCAACCACGTTGCCTGTCTGATTGGTGATAAGCCAGTTAAGAATTGCAGCCACCTTTAAGAGCTCTTTTAGGGCGGTTTTGATGTATTCATACTTTGTTGGTAAGGCATTCCAGTAGAACGAATATAACCCCTTGTTTGAGCCCCTTGTATTACTGGAACTTGACCTGCCTGTCTGCCTTGTTCTGCCCCAGGGTCCTAACCTGACACACACCATGACAATGTAATAAATACCATCACCATATCTGTATCGTCATGTCTGTATCGTACTGACATACATGTCTGTATGTCGGTATCATGTCAGTATTATGGTCAGTATCATGGTGAGTATGATGTGACAGAAAACATGGAGATGGTTTTCAATGCTTATAATGTACATATAACAGTTAATCAATTGATATAAATGATAGCAACTTAAACTTGTTAATAATATATGTTTCGGGTAGAATTGACATCAAGTCAAATCTCATGCAACGTACTGATACTGATACTGATACAATGTGTGTCTATATACAAACAGTTTTTGGCACCAATTTTTGGCACCAATTTATTTTCATAAATAACTCCATTGGCAGAGTATGTGTTCTGAAGTATTGCATGTACAGTACACCTATAGCTTTTCGATCTTTCTCCAGTAAAATATCTCCTAAAACGTATATCATCCCTAATTCTATAACTACAGTAGACTACTGGCAAAAGAAACCATTTCCCAAACTCCACTGCGTCATCATCACACGGCTCTTTGATGCAATACATGATTAGTGTATTAATCAAATTCATGGCACCAATGTCAAGGCCTGTTTCACACAATAATTCACAGCTCAAACTAGATACCAAACAAATCCAATAACCACTCCTCTGTGTTTCTGTTCTGTCAAACGACCTGTGCACTGAGCAGTGCACACTGTAGTTAGAATTGAGTCAATATGGTCCTCCATGTACAGTGAAATCGAGCAAAGCTTTTTGTGGTGGTATGAGCCGTCTGTTCTCTCCAGCTGTGTATTGGGGATTATGTGAGAGAGGCAGGGCATGGTGTCTGGGCTCCGGTCAGCTCCAAAGAGGTCCATGGGCTTGTGCATTATTGTTGAAAAACCTGGGATGAACTTTGTAATTACACAGCCAATTAGCAGTGATTAGCAAAACTGCAGCAGAGACAAGGCGAGTAAGAGATTAAAAAGGAAAACAGAAAAGAAAATTGATTCAAAAGTAGATGACAAAAAAATAAAAAAATAAAAGAAATACAAAGGGATGTTCCCGCTCTTTTATCTGCATACAGTAACGATATTAGCTCTATTCAAAGGCACTCTGGGAGTAACGGTAAACCAAGGTACCCCTGCCTGCTTTTCATACGCCACTGAGGAGGGCTTATTGTTTAATAAAGTCAATAGACCCTTTTTCTTAATGTCATTTGGCTGCGGTCCCTGAAGTCAGATGACTTATATCCCATTCTTTCCCTGAATAATTCCCTTTCCCTTCATAATAATACTTTTATTGATTTCAACCCAGCAGCCGTACTCATTTAACCAATTTATTTATTTAGAAAGATGAAGAAGGTGGAAAATATCTGACTCCACTTTAATAGTGTAACAGAGAAGGCTAACGCAACTACATGTGAAATGCAAATCCATGCACAATATACAGTATAGTACTGTAAGCTAAGGTTTTGTGATGCGGAGTTGCATGGCAGAGGACGCATCCTTTTCAATGTTTCCATTTTTCCAAAGGTTTATTGGATAAAACGATAAAAACAGTTTGATGACACAGTTTAACGACCGTGGAAAATATCTATCATCCATGGGAAATTGCCCGTAGATGTTATTTCTCCCAAAACACCATTAAAGCCATTTAGTTTTAGGGTTGTCTGTGGACCTACTGTCTGGGCACTATTGATCAGACTTACATCACTAGGCCACCTTTATTTATTAGATCACTTTGATTTTTCTATTAACATTACTGACATCATGTTAAGATTGCCCAATCGATGAACATGCGTGGCTACAAGAAGACAATAAGAAATTAAAGGATTAAATGAATAATGTGTGCCTGTGTTCTTTGTCTGTGTTGTGTAGCTGCGAGTGTGCATGTGTTTTTGTGTGTGTGTGTGTGTGTGTGTGTGTGTGTGTGTGTGTGTGTGTGTGTGTGTGTGTGTGTGTGTGTGTGTGTGTGTGTGTGTGTGTGTGCTTGTCCTACTTTTGAGAACCAAATGTCCCATGAATAGAAAATGACGATCATTACTCCTCAAAAGAAAATGATATATTTATTCACTTTTTTTAGATTTGGGGTTAGTTTTGTAATGGATACTGTTAAGGTAACAGTTGCATTTTTAGCATGAGTTGTGTATGAGTTGTAAAAGGGGCCCCAATTTGAACAACTTGTGTTTTTTATCCTTTTAGTTGACCTTGTACCAGTGAACTGTACTGTCATGTACCTTTTCCTATGCAAACCTCTAATAAAATCTTCAATCAATCAATCAAACAAAAACATTGCTTTTGATGCTCTCACAAATGTGTGCACCGTGTGTGCGCTTCTCCCCAGTGTGTGTGTGTGTGTGTGTGTGTGTGTGTGTGTGTGTGTGTGTGCGTGCGTGCGTGCGTGCGTGCGTGCGTGCGTGCGTGCGTGTGTGAACAGAATGCTTTTATGAGTCCAGGGTGACATGGGGACATTTCAGAGGCATTCACATAAAACAAAACAACTTTAAATGTTGTGGAATCTCCCTGTGCTGTCCCCGCGGTGGTGTGACACACATCACATTCACTGGCTCCTCAGATAAATGCCATTACTGTGTGAACTTTTATTAGACGGAGACGCCATAAAAAATAAAATAAAAGGCTGAATCTTTAGTTGATCTTGGAAGCGTCGGCGGCGATGGAAACTCTCAATGAAGTGTTTAAACATGTGTTCTGGGCCGCGGCAGGCAGCACTGACTGCGTGGGGTATAATCACAAACAGTCAAGTCTTAAAAGAGCACTAATCCTTAAAGGATTACAGAGAAATAATCAGTTTATGTGCGCCATTACCAAATGCATGCAGCAAGAAATAAAGTCACAACCATTTTTTTTCTCCTTGTCCTCCCGTCCCTTATTTGGGGGCCAAACAGCCTTTAAGCTTTTTAATCTCTTCCTCTAGATAATGGTGTTTTCAGTTCATTTATTTCTATCTTGGCCACTTAGGGCAATGTAACCCTGTAGTCTTTGAGTAATGCCCATTAAGTATGCTACATTTCCAATGAAACAAGCGGAGAGAGGGCTTGTCCTGGCCTCCTTGATGTAGATTGATAGCCTGGCTAAGCTAAATAGATCTCAGACACACACAGAGGCAGAGTGCAATACAGCGGATGACTCATTTAAGAGCAGCAACAAACAAATACTGTACGATCACACACTGTGAGCCATAGGAGCGTATTAACCGGGGAAGTTAAATATGCCATTGTCATCATTATGCACTTTACAAATGGGGAGTCTTTGATGCTCACACTGTTATGCAAACAGATTTATAATTTGGTAGTGTTTTGTAGACGATGAGAAGAACGATTTTATTCTTGTTTTGTTTTGTTTTGTTTTGCTCTGGGAAGCTTGTTAACATCAGTTGAAAAAAGACTATGGCCTGACAGGCTGGGTAAATACCTGTTGATCCCCGCTGTAAAATACTGTGTTCCACAGCAGCCTCTGGCTATAACGTTAGCCCATACAAACACCATTTCCACAACACACTATAAACGTTCAGCTCCAACATTCCAAAGGGAGCAGTTTGAGGCTCATTTGAACCCTCTCAATAAGAAAAAGACGGAGGAAAAAAGAGAAAGAAAGAAAGTAAAGAGGGGAAAAACACCCTGAAAACCAAGCTTTTTTGGCAAGCAGCACTTTGGGGTGAGCAACCAAAACGTTTTCCAGTGGACTGAGAAACATGCACACACGCACGCACGCACGCACACACGTGCGCGCGCACACACGCACGCACGCACGCACGCACGCACGCACGCACGCACGCACGCACGCACGCACGCACGCACAGTATATATATACGCTCCCACAGTATAAAGACCTGATGACACTTCATCATCTCAGATTAGCAGTTTGGTCTAACATAATAGAAACTTTCTCTGCACTAATCTAAGACCAATGTGTGCATAATGTGTGTGCACGCGCAAAACACACACACACACACACACACACACACACACACACACACACACACACACACACACACACACACACACACACACACACACACACACACACACACACACACACACACACACACACACACACACACACGCAGACACATGTTCATATTATTATATTTGTGAGGACACCAACATTTTAGAATGGCAATTTTATAAATGTAATTTTCACATTTAGTTTTGCCTTTTGGAACCCTAACCTGAACCATGAGTTATAGTGTGGTTGTGCACCGGTGTCGTGCAAATAAACAATCCGAAAATATAAATACGTATTTTTGAGCGGTGCAAACCGCTCCTATATTTCACTTTCGGTTTATTTAGCTAAAACATATTAGCACGGGACGATTCTTTCATTCTTCATCGATTGGCTAGTTGATTAACTAAACATTAGAATCGACCAATCAGAAACCGTTCTACTCGTGACGACATGTGTTAGCCAAACACAACAGACCAATCAAATGCTGTGTTGTTCATGCTAATTTAGATCTGTCTTGGCCATTACACTTGCACTTGAGTCCGGTTTAAAGTTCATGAAAGGTCCAGGCGTAATGGCCAGGTTGTTTCATATCCTGGACTTTTCCTAAATCCTCTGTCTGTTTTGTTTGAGCTTCTGGTCTGGACTGCATATTATTTTTCTCTTCTATTCACTCTTTGACTGCCACCAGGCTGTTAATGGCCAGGCTGTTTGTCTGACATCCTGTCTCCCTCTGTCTCCCCCTTGCTTTATAACCCACAAGAAGCTCTATTTGGCTCTATCTGGTTTCAGACAGCGACAATTAGGAGTTTCTCCTGCATCTCGGCTACTCAAAATGGAGTTTCTGGTGACACATAAATGTGCACATGAATGTGCACGATAAATTGTTATTAGCCTTTGGTCTGGTCAAGGATACTAACAAACCTGGCTGGTATGTTGCGCATAATATACTCCCGACATAATCTGTTTCCAAGAGGCAACCCAGCACTTCTTGGCGTTGGCCGTCAGTCAAAGTTAGAGGGAAAAAGTCTGACCAACCGCATATCCTGGACCTTTCTGGCGCAAATCGACCCCCACCCAGGATTCAAGACAGCGACCACGCTACATTAAACCCTGTAGTCTATGGTTGCTGTTTCAAATCCTGGGAGGTGTTCGTTTTGAGCCGGTGTAAAGGTCAGGACACACGAAAACCTTATATAGTCTGAGCAGACCTCTAGACTGACATCATACACAACACAAAGAATATTGCCATGCATGCCTATCAATACTGATTCGCGCAGGCGCTCTTACAGGAATTAGTTTGCACCGCTCACTTCGCACGGGTGCGATTTTTTCATTAATTTCTCCATAAGGTGCTAGATGGCAACAAGAAGGTAGGTCCACATTAGCAGCTAGGTATAGTGCATGAGATTAGACATTAAGTTGCAAAAGAGTATCAACGTACTGTCAGGTTCTCTTCTGAACTTGTGGCAGTCCATATAGGGTGCTTCACATCAAGCTAGTATTTTGGTAATGCCTCCTTACTTCATGGTGAAACATCTATAGTACTAATCGTCAATGTGAGGCAGAAACCTTGTATCTCCAAGTTTCAAATTTGTAATTTTTTTCGCAAAGTAAAGCACTGCTTCATCACACAAGGCCGTCGCACACAAGGCCGATGTGCTTGTAGATCGGCTGTTTTCACTAGTTTAAATCATTTTAAAAATGATAAATACAAAACAAAAGGTTTTGGACATACAAGGTTTTCACCCAACAACGACGTAATGCTTGAGCGCCACGCTTGTGTGTCACAAACAGTTATTTTGCTTAAAACATAAAATAATAGTTAAAAAGTTAAAGCTCTATATTCTGATAAAGGTCATTGCTTGTTTGAGTGCTTGTTCAGTAACATGGGCGCTCCCAATCTCTTTAATAAACTGAATTTTCAGATGTACCAATTTATCAGCATATTTTCTATAGTGTTTCAGTTTCAAACGTGTCATAATTATCCTTGTGTCATCACTTCCAATTGCAACTGTATTTTCTGTTTAAAAAGCTGGAAAGACATGAGTGAAACCCCTGTAATTGGAAACTATCAGAATATAGAGCTTTAATATAGATAAAAAACATGAAATAAATGATCCCAGTGTTTTAAAAAAGTCGGACATTGTCTACTATATTTCTCAAATTCTACTATTGTATACTTGTGGGGACATTAAGGGCCTCACAAGTAGTACAAAGTAGTACACACACACACACACACACACACACACACACACACACACACACACACACACACACACACACACACACACACACACACACACACACACACACACACACACACACACACACACACACACACACACACACACACACGCAAGAAAGGCTGTGTGTTCTTGGCTGGCCCCAATCTTCTGTGTCATTCAGTAGCAAATTGATGTGTCTATATGTGGATAATGAGCTCTTTTGGGGAGAATGCTCTCTCTCTCTGTAGACCACAAACTAGTCTTTTCACTTCACATGATACAGTTCAAACCAGGAAAATCTTTTTCCATCTGATTATTCCATCGCCTGATCTCAATTCTCTTTCTTATTGTTATGTCTTTTTTTTTGTTTGCTCCTGTTGCCATAGCAGTGATGATGTGGGTCCTCTTAGCGGTCCTCTGACCCAATACAAGAGAGTGCTTCTTGTGTCATTGTGAAAGCTTCGGTGCCCGCATGCACCTTTTATTCGAAGCCCCCAGGCCCGGTTATGAAAGCATAGTCGTGCTCCTTCGGGTTTGAAATGTCTTTGATTTGCCTCTAAATTCTCTTCGCTTGGTCCACTTCAGCTGCTTTCAACCTACAGAGCTTTGCTAAGTGCCACTAATTGAGGTCTATAGAGATTCTGTTGTCCACGAAGACCTTCAAACGCAGATGTGCGCGCGTGCATTCACACACAGTCGCACGCACGCACACACACACATACTGTACTGTACATGTAGGCGTGTTGGCATACAGTATTCACTACACATGTTGCACAACAATGTGCTTTTTCTGTCACTCAGCTCAAGCCTGATTTATGGCCTTTACACACTGAGGGCGGTATTCTTTTGTTGTTGTTTTTAATGCAATTAGTTCACCACACAATATATTGTCACTGTCGGGCAGAAACCTCAAGTTTCAAATGTGTATATTTTTTTTCGCAAAGTAAAGCCCTGCTTCATCAGACAAGGCCGTCGCTCAAAAGTAGTGAAAACAGCCGATCTACAAGCACACAACGCCTCGCGGTGCGAGGCGTTGTGTGCTTGTAGATCGGCTGTTTTCACTAGTTTAGGTCATTTTTTTAAATGATAAAAACGAACGGTTTTGGACATACAAGGTTTCCACCCAACAACGACGATATATATGTACTGTCAAACAGTTGTTTGTCTCATTTGAACGGGAATATGTTGCATCGATAAAGCGATCTAATTTTTATTTGAACCAAAGATGATTTTTCGGAGTTCCCACACCATGAATAAATTGATTATATCAAATTACAAATTACATTACATTACATTGTTGCTGTTGGGCAGAAATCTTGTTTCTTTTTGTATTTTTTTTTTACGTAAAATAATGCCCAGTTGATCGTAGTACAGCATCACACAAAAGCATCAACAGTAGTAGATTCCGTTTCGAGCTTGCCGATCTGCTACTTTTGCTATTTTTGAATTCTAATCCTGAAAAGTAATAGTTTTTGAACTCGATGTTTCCAACCGACAGGCGACAGAGACGATATTAACAATATTGTATTATCAAAATCTTAGTGTTTTGCCAATTATTTGGGAGACTACTTGCAATATCCTCACGGCCCACAGGTTGTGAATCAATGGTTAGTTTTGATGCAAAAACAACATTCACTGGTTTCTATTTCACATTTTGGAATTGATTTTATGTTCACGGTAAAGGCCTTTAGTTGTACGACAGTGTCCCAAAATAGATGGTCCACAAGCTCACAACGCTTCGCACGGCGCATTGTGGGCTTGTAGATCTGCCATCTTCGACACAGGAGACCGTCATATGATGGAAAATAAATTAGGCGACACGGTCTGACATAATTCTCTTGTAATGCTTTGATCTTTAGTCTCAATTCTTGTACGGCGCGTCGTGATGCAATGCGTTGTGAGCTTGTAGGTCCGATATTTTCGGCACAGGACACCAATGTATGACGGAATATAAATCAGGCACGACGTTCAGACGTGCTCTCGTCCCTGTATTATCTTCTAATGCTTTGATCTCGTCTCGATTCTCCTGCGCCCCGGCGTGACACAAAGGAGGCCTGCATCTGGAGGTCACGGAGCTTTGTGCTGTGCTATATGCTCCGCTATCCCTGCCCTGCTTCTGTTGCTGTTCCACGCATCTCATTGTATGAATGAGTACTATGAATGTCTCCTTTCAATTCAAACCTAAACAAATGCATACTGTAAGAGAAATGTCTGCTGTGCCGGATTTTCCATTCCTCAGAGGATCAGCCAGTCGGGTCAATATTATGCATTATGCCCCCCCCGCCTACTTTCTCCATCATAACTACCATTGCCTTCCTCATTCTGCTAAGCCAAAAGGCAATACGGGTGGAATTACTCTGACATCATTTCTCGAAATCCGTGGGTGTTCTCTTCCCATTGTCAGAAGTAGGCCACAGAATCCCTTGGTTTCAGACACAAAAAAGAAAGAAAGAAAGAAAAAAAAAGATTGTGTTCTCTGCCTTTTTCTGGGACATTCACCTGGTGGCGCGTTCAGGGCCGTGGAGTCCTACACATCAGTATTGGCTCCGTCACACTGGCTTTTTATAGGGTCTGGAAGGATGAGATGGGATTTTACAATCACATCACTGTGCTGAATACATCAGCGGCCCAGAATCAGAGCAGTATACCATGCACAGGGACAGATACGGGAGAACAGGCCTTTTATTTTATACTGCTGTCCCTGGGGGAAAAAAAACACACAAAAAAAACTGAAAAGAACATGACAGTAGTTTGTATTCTCTCTTGTCTCGCCAGAACTGTGTTTTCTAGTTGAAAGTCCATATCGTCACTGTCGGGCAGAAACCTTGTATCTCCAAGTTTCAAATGTGTATGTTTTTTTTCGAAAATTAAAGCCCTACTTCATCATACAAAAGTGTTGCACAAAAGTAGTAAAAATAGCAGATCTACAAGCACAAAATGCCTCGCGGTGCGAGGTGTTGTGTGCTTGTAGATCGTCTGTTTTCACTAGTTTAGTAAATGTATTAAATTATAAATACAAACCGAACGGTTTCGGACATACAAGGTTTCCACGCGACAACAACGATATGATATGGTCTACGATATGGTCTATTACAATTTTTTGGGGCGTATTGTTACTGAGACTGGGTGATGTGTGTTGAAGCGATCGATGGAAATATGCCAATAGAGGGTATTGACGATACTGCATCTGTTGTGTGCTGCTTGGTTTCAGATAAGACAGGAATGTCTGGAGGATTTTCTGTTCCTCTGATGTCCAATCTCTTTTCCCTGCCAGGAAAAATGTCCATCATTATGCTGTATAGATCGATAGATAAGACCACACACATCAGACACAGACAGACACACAGACAGACACACAAGCGCACACACACACCGCCACGTCCAGTGACTCAAATCCTCCTGGTCTGAAAGAATCGTGTGAATCCGAGTACTAATCACGGCAATCGCACACAATTGATTCAGGGGGAAAGTTTCTTCTTCCTCCCTGCTTGTCTTTGTCTTCCTATCTCTCTCTCTCTCTCTCTCTCTCTCTCTCTCTCTCTCTCTCTCTCTCTCTCTCTCTCTCTCTTCTATGAGTTTTAACCACAGATATAAAAAGCTATATGCCTCATTCGCCTCTGAAGTTCAATGGAGCGACATGCAACAAGGGACTGTTGCCAGTCAAGTGACTATACTGGCCAATCACAACGCGATTTTTTCCAGGACTTATCAATTCAATTTAACAGAGCCAGTTCCGATGTTGCGCGGCTCAGCTGTTCTTACAGGCTGCGTACGTAAAGACCCGCCTGCACCTGCCTCTGTTTGGCCTATCAACTTCAGTATGTGTGACGCACGTGGAAGCGATGCACATGGATTCCCTTGGTCCCCCGATGCATATGCCCCAGAGCCGAAGGAGGCGTCTACCTTTCTATGTCTATGGTTTTAACAGTCTCCCTGCAGCAGACATTGGTTGAAATCTGTCCACCCAATTCACGCCCACGGTGCAGGGCAGAGTGCAACGGAAGCCCCGGAGCAAGGCGTCGGCACGCACCTGTCAGAGGGACGAAAGCCCGACGACCCCCAGTGTTAATTGATGTGGTTGGCTGGACTTGGCTCGCGTGATCAGCTTTCATTATTCTTTCCCCAGCCAGATCTGTAACAGATTAGAAATAGATTAATTCCATTCATCATACATCTATGACCCGCGATGTGAAATAAATCGTTAGTCGCGTGCGGCGGGTTAGCGCCATGTACGCCTCCTCTCTCCTCGGTACCAAACACTGATTAGTTCACCCGGTCTGGGAACGCAGGGACCACTGTTTATTACCCGCTGCTTTGTGACATCCATGCCGTTTAAGTGCAGCAAGGGTGGCAAAGTCTCAGAGAATGTTTATAGTGATTATCTGATGATTCAGCATGGTCTGCAAATAGGCCTACTGTATGGCACATACGGTACTTAATGTGGGGAGCAGAAACGTGTGATTTGTCAATCAACCCTCACTTACACCTTGCATACACTGTACACAAGAATGAAAGTTATTAATTACAGTGGGGCAGCCTGTAATCACTTTTTTTCGGTCTAATGTAATGTAATATTCCGTAATGTATCCCTGAAATGCAAACGCACTTGGAAATGCTGGATTGACAGCCTCTATTTATAGTGGTGCTGCTATTTATAATAAAGGGCAACAATGCCCTATCAATCCATCAAAACAAGGGCCTTGTTTGTTTGTTCATCATTATTTGTAGGCACCTCCCCCTCCCCTTCTCGCTCCCTCCTCTGACCTCCTCGATGGTATGTTGGCACAGTTTCTGTCCATGGCTGCAGTTTCCCTTGCCAAGCCGGGCCGGGCTGGGCCAGGCTAGCAGACTGACGGGAGGGGAGCAGGGTTGGTTTGCACATCATTAACTCCTTGATCGCTCATTCCCTGTCCCGCCAGCTGCAACAAGAGACACAGTACTCTGCTAATGCATTATTTTCCAGTCCAAAGAGATAAAGAACAACTGAAGACAAGATTTGCACTTCTATGAGGAGGTAGAAAGAAAGAAAATACAGACACAGACAAACAGACCGGTAGATGAATGCATATATATATACGTATATACACTATATATACCGTTGTTCCCTATTGAGCTTGGCACATTTCCTGGGGCAAGCAGCCCAGATCGCACATGTCACACGTGTCTTCTTATTTTTTCATGCTCAAAAAGCGCCTGCAATGTAGTGCATTTGAAACTACATTGCAGTGCACGTCATGGGGTGATCACAGCTTTCCTCCTGTGAATTGTTTTATTTTTATTTTTGTTTATTTTCTGATTTTCTGTTTATTTTGTTGCTGAGTGCGGTCAGCAGACAAAGTGACGTGAGTGAGATGAAAAAAAAAACTGGGTGAAATGTGCCAATCTCAACAGGAAACAACGGTATACTGTATATGGTAGGCCTATAGTACATACTGAGAAAAATCACGAGTGTTAATTTAACGCACACATACAACGTACATGCATACGGAATTACTACTGACTGCGATCATGCATTATGGATGGTATTTTGCATAAAGATGACTTTACCTGAACTCCGTCACACTGGTTTGCTCCAACCCAGCACACAGATTTACAAGGAAAATGGGAGTCTTTGTGGATTTGCTTGTGTGAATACAAATTATAGGGTTTTTCATGGCTGTAATTCTGTGCGCACTGTGGGAGAGGACTCAGTGGCTGTGTTTCCTCACTGTGCGTTTCCCTGTATCTAGTTACAGACCTTTAAATTGTGCACTTAAAATGTCTCCTGTAACTAGCACCCTGTTTCCATTATTGTGAACCCTGAGCGCTGTGCATGTGTGGAGCAGGGGCACAAGGTGAGGCCATCTCACCGCACCGCACGGTGTGTGCGGTTTGAAAAGGGGGCCCATTAGGTTTAATGAACACCATATTTCAGCAATTAGACTTCCCTATAAGTGTGCGCATTTTTGTGAAAATGTGTGTGTGCGATGTGCGTGTGTGTGTGCGCATGAGTGCGTGCATGTGTGTGTTTCAAGATGGCGAGTGTCGGGGGGGGGGGGTCTGCTTCACACATGCTACAGGAAGCAATCATCTTTCAGAGCGGTGCCTACAATGTTAAATGTATTTAAATCACCAGAACGCTGGAGATTTGCTAGTTTTACACAATTTGTGGGGGGGGGTATCGTTTCCCATGTGTATCTCTATCTGCTTCTCTTTGTTGTGTAATTTGTGAGTAAGTAGTCATTAGGTCTAAATGTGGTCCAGTGGTTTAGGGTTAGTGTGTAATTGGCTGTTAGGCTATTGGCCCCTCCCCTCTCCCCCTCTCCTAACCATTAATTTAATCACTGCTCTAGTGTAAGCCTATACCAACCTTAATGGTTAAAGTAATTGTTTCAGCGCACTCCTAGTCCACACACATGGAAGCCGGGGCGTCACAAGGGGGGGTAAAGTGGGACTGAGTTACTAGGGCCCTAAATAGCAGATATACCAGTAAGACTCCCTAATCGGGAGATAAGCGACCGTTGGTCGCTTATCTCCACAATCTGTCGGTAGATAATGCCGGTCTTATATAAGGGTCATTTGTGTACAGTGTGATGTCATACTGATGTCAGCAGTGTGATGTCATACTGATGTCAGCAGCTATATATGGAGTTATATGTTGTTCGTGTCCAAATATGGGGCTTGTGAGGTCAGACTTAGTGAGATTCGTCGGTTATCTCCATATATGGAGGGATGTGTTGGTTATCTCCATATCTGGAGATTCAACCTTCAACGTGTAACTATGGCTACCTAACGACTAGCCACATGAAGTGAAGGTGAGTGAGGGTCTTTGTAACAGCCACCCCCAGATTTCCCGTGGAAATCTGTACAATATCGAGAAGGCCCGAACGGAAACTCTTAGTCAACTGGCCACCCCATCAAAGAGTAAAGGGACATCAAGGCCTCTCTCTTGTCAATGGGCTGGTGTCGGCCACACCGTACGGGTTCTAGTCTGAGGTGATAGCCTGCCACCCCGTTAGTAGGCAGGGGTCCCGACAAGCCAAGGGGTCGATTGCACCAGCTTCCTCCTGCCACGAAGGGTGCCAGCATGACTCACACCATCCTTCCTAGACGATTTTGACATCTTGTTACTAATCTGTCGGTAGATAATGCCGGTCTTATATAAGGGTCATTTGTGTACGGTGTGATGTCATACTGATGTCAGCAGTGTGATGTCATACTGATGCGGAGATATGAGCAGGGCAAAGGTGTGACGTGTGACGTGTGACCGACCGACGGACGGACGGCCGGTGGAGGTTTTGATACTAAACTGCGACCTGACGGTCGCAACAAGCTCACAGCGCAGCATCGAGGGCCGCGCTGCAAGCTTGTAGATCTGCTATTTTTGAAAAGTCGTGAAAATGTGTGCAAATCTTTCAATATATGTATTTTTTAAGCAAACATTTGTAACTCAGATTTTGCTTCTGGGGGGTCCCTGGAACTACATATTTTGAGATGGGGGTCCGTGGTCAAATACTTATCATCTTGGGGGTCCTTGACATGAAAAAGTTTGAGCACCACTGACATGGAAACATAGGTTTCTTGCACACATTTTCACAATTTTTCAAAAATAACAGATCTACAAGCTTGCAGCGTGAGCTTGTATATCTGCTATTTTTCAATAGTTAACATTCATGGGGGGCCCAAAGTGAATCGTTGTACCAAGGGCCCAGAATTTGGTGTGACGCCCCTGCATGGAAGCCCTGGCCCTGTCCTCGGACTGAAATTCCACCTTGAGATAAATACATAGTCAGGGCCATTGAGCTCAAGCAAACACTTGTGGCTAATGGAAAATTATTCAAGTAATTACCTCAGAGGTCACTGGCAAAATGATAATGTGAGAGATTTCGGGGGGGGAAAAAGGAAAATTAATAATTATATTATGAGACCAAAAAGAGAGAGAGAATAGACTTGTACTTTCCTTTGTGATCAATAAATAATAACCCAAAAAATACCAAGACACATTTTGCAACAAATGAAAAAGTGTTTCAATGCCTTTTAATTCACAGCCTTCCTCAATGCCCTGAAGAAGAATGCGAGTTGAAAGGCGGTAGGCCCATTTATAAAGGCTTTTTAATTATTGCAAAGCAGTTTGCCCATGGTATTTTTTGGGTTATGACTTATTGATCGCGAAGCAACATAAAAGAAGGAAAAGAGAAAAAGAAGAAAAGAAAAAGCAAAGTCTAACCACTCTCTATTTGGTATTATGAGTGATAAAGACCAAAACATCCTTGGCTATAAAGAGTTCTCTCCTCTTATTGATGCCTTTCATGGAGTTACACACACACTCTCTTTTGATATTCTAACTTTGAGTGAGATTTACAGTAATATCATTCAAACTTGAAAGCGGTGAACGTCATTATAGCGGACTTGACTTATCGTTGTTGTCAGGTGGAAACCTTGTATGTCCAAAACCGTTCGTTTTGTATCTATCATTTTAAAACTGATCTACAAGCACACAACGCCTCGTGATGCGAGGCGGTAGATCTGCTATTTTCACAAGTTTTGTGCAACACAGTCTTGTATGATGAAGCAGGGCTTTACTTTATGAAAAACATACCAATTTGAAACCTGAAGATACAAGGTTTCTGCCCGACAGTGACGTTATGCACCTCGTAAAACAATTTGTTTGTATTTTTCCCCCCAAAAAACATTCAATTGTAGTTGGCTCCGTTTTACAGTGTAAGTTGCACCAGTTGAATCACATGCAGGTCTTTTTTGGAAAGTCGAGGCGCTCTGCAGGCCTGCCGTCAACACGTGTTTAACCCAGGGCCCCTCCCCCGCATGCCCCCGCCGTCCTTCATAGCGTCACAGACCAGTGGTGAGGAACTAAATAATAACATTTCACAGTTTCACTATGGGACGCCATCTAAGGCCTGTAGCGCTGTCACCTGATATCACTCCCGCCAAGCAGAAAGCTGTAGAAGCTGCAGACGAGGGTATGAGTGTGTGCGTGTGTGACTGTGCGTGTGTGTGTGTGCGTGCGTGTGTGCGTGTGTGCGTGTGTGTGCGTGTGTGTGTGTGTGTGTGTGTGTGTGTGTGTGTGTGTGTGTGTGTACACACGTGTGGGTGTATCTATGTCCGTGCCTGTGCCTAGGAATTTGTGTGTCTGTGTGTGTGTGTGTACAATACATGAATGTCGCACTCTATGATATTAAGATGACTGAGGGGCTATAACCTTCATCAGCTCCGTAAAGGTAAAACATGTGTTGCCAGGGGAAGCGAACGTTCCTCTCTGATTTACAGAGGGAAATGACATATCCCCTTTCTGACAGCGAGTGCTAAAAAGCGAAACAGGGGATAGACGCCGAGACAAAACATACCTCTGGGGCATAACAGCTAGGATCGTAAACCTGACTCTGGAGGGTGGAGACAGCCGTCCAGAGGCATAATATGGAGCCTGGTCAAATGGAAGGAGGCTGAATGTTAAATATCACCGCGTAATGTAGTCATGCTGCAGACCTTGAGACAATAAGACTCATGGAGACGCGGAAAGAATAAATGGCCCTTGCCGAGCAACATTTTAATAGCCTTGGCATACACACAGTTTGGATGGTGACAGTCTCATTCTTTTTTTCCCCCAGGTAGGCCTACGGTATTGCAACTGAATTATCTGCAATTTGTCTGTGTTGCTAAAGAAATAAGAGTAAGAAAACAATGTGGTGATAAAGCGCAATTCCCACCGTCCACACGGCCAATATCAAATAGAGTTACATGATGTGCATGTACCGTCGGTCCTTGGCTGCCCTCTCTCAATTGCCCTAGAGCAGCATTGCATTACATTGTTCATTGTTGCCTAAACCAAGGTAGTTGTTCAGTGGCTAAATGCAGGGATTATTTGGTCAGAAAACATATTGCTTTCCCTTGTCCAGCCTGTCAAGACCAGTAAGCACACAATCCCATGAAACCCGACGGCTCGCCCGCCGTAATAGTGTCCACTAATCCACGCTTGCAGTTTCTTGAGTCTGCCAGGCATAAACATTTCTCCTGTCTGAGTATTTCCTCCTCCCCCACCGAACCAGTCAGTAGTCATTTTACAGTGGCTGAAAGATTGAGACTTTTTGTTGTGTTCAGTCTGGGCCGAATTACATGTCTGTCTGAAATGGGTGCTGAGTGCCAGTGAGGGGATGCCTTTCAACAGACACGGGGATTTCCAGCAGCTCGAGGTGGAATAGAGACCAGGGACGTGTTGGGCCCCTGATTCAGCCCGAGTTGGAGAGGCCCTCATTGCACGCTATAGAGAGAGATCTCTCTCTATAGCGCTGCTGCTACTCAAAGATTTGTCATTTCAGATCATGACAAGTGACAAGCCAGTGGGCCAATTACATGAATTATAGGCCTATATTGTGTTGTTGTCGGGTGGAAACCTTGTATGTCCAAAACCGTTTGTTTTGTATTTATCATTTAAAAAATGATTTAAACTAGTGAAAACAGCCGATCTACAAGCACACAACGCCTCGCACACAACGCCTCGCGGTGCGAGGCGTTGTGTGCTTGTAGATCTGCTGTTTTCACTACTTTTGTGCAAACAGTTTAATTTTTACTTTTGTGCAAACAGTTAAATTTTTTCCTAATGGCCCGGCCTGGACCGGCCGAGAATGAACCGGCCGTTCGGGAGTTGTCCCGCTTTTCCCAATGGCCAGCACATCCCTGATAGAGACCATGAGAAGGGAGAGTCAAGAGAGAGAGACAGGAACAGGGAGAGACAAGGGAGGGTGAGGCAATAAACGATAAACGAGGGAAAGAGATGGGTAGAAAGATGGGGCTGACTGAGAGAGAGAGAGTGGGGAGAAGGGAGGGAGAGGGGGGAGAAAGAAGGAGAGATAAAGGAGAGACATGGGAGAGAGAAGAGAGAAAGAGAGTAGACTGGAGCTAGCCTTGGCGTTCCCCAGACCTTCAATGTGTGCGTGGGGAATATGGACCGGGAAGCCATCCATCTTGACCAGAGGCAGGGAACCGATTGGTCTCATTCGTTTCACAGTTCTCTAACATTACAACATCATCTGGCACATCACCGCAAACACCAGCATCAGACATCTTTGAATAAGGAAAAAGGAGGATATTTTCAGCAGACAGAATTGATTTTCGCATGCTGACAGGCAGACATGGGCCGTATTGATCACGGTGAATTTCCTTTTTAATGTGGTCCGCTTGTGATGTGTCCAAAAACAACTAAACAGATTCAGACTAAGTGTTTCCTAATGGTCTGAACATGGAGAGAAGTGTTTTGGGGAGACGTGCACTGAGCACTTTGGTCGAACTCAAGCTGGTCCACCATCCTGGGAGCTCACAGAAGAATCCAAACCGCAGCAGTTTGAAGCAGACCTCAGCTGTAGAGACTGAGTGACTGATAGAGACAAGTTGACAGTGCTCTGTTCCTGTACAGCATTAATACACCACATATTTCAATAACAGCTATTTGAAACGGTAGCCCACACATATTGGGGCTTTATTGTTAGTGTGTCTGTGTATGCACTTGCACACAATGAGTGTGTTGTTAATCTGTTTGCATTTGTTGCACACCATACTGTGGGCCAAGGATAATAATAAAGCTGACACTTTGTGAGCTTGTAGATCTGCTATTTTCTGTGAATGTTCCCAGAATAGGGATGCTAGGGTTCAAGGGGTTCATGTAAAAAAGATTTGGAGCCCCCATATACTCTGAGGACCCCCTAGTGGTCCCGTACCCTGTTATAGACCCATGGTTTATAGTTAGAATACAGTTGTCTTTTGTCATGTATTGTATTAACAGTATCCTTGCCTTATAGTAGATGGAGATTATGGAAATTAGTTTCATCATCAATGTGTGGTTATGTAACTCACTGATGAAGCTAAACTACTTTTTGTTCATTATGCAAATGTATGCAAATGACAATTATTAAGTTTCTACCCCCTGGTCTCACATCTGCAGCGAACTATCTACATGTAGTATCTACAGGTAGTAAATGGTAGTAAATATCGACATGTAGAATAGCAGTACATGGTAGTAAAGGCTCCTCCAATGGATGACTTACTGTCGGTTTCCAAAATGTTCAATCGCATTGCATAAACTCACAATGCATTGTGAGCAGCATGTACATGTAATTTGCTATAGTGGAATAGGGCTTAAGGGGTTAAAGTCTGCATGAGGCACCACATTTGATATTTATGAAACTCATAAAATCATGATATTTCTATTATAACTCAATCATGAGTAATTTTGAACGATGTGTAGGAGGGGTACTTTATGTTATGCATCAAAGGGCTCATATGGGTTACTGTAATTTGTGTAATACATACAGTATCATCATTTGTGTTATACTAATATGAACAAGGATGTTGTGTATGGCCTTACAAAACCATACTGTCATACAGTATGTGGATGTTGTGCTCACTATGTTTATGATCACTGTACAGTATGAATTGCAGTCTAGATCAGTGGTAATCAACCAGTGGTCAGGGGATCACCAGTTGTATTGAGGGTTCCAGGTGGTCCCCAGCTAAATGATGGAGAGTTGGTAACCAAATGGATATTTTAACGCTTTTTTTAACGCTTTTCGCTCTCTAAACTTCTTTGCCTTTTTTTTACTATTTTGAAAAACATTTAAAAATATTTCAATAACCGATCTACAAGTTCATAACGTGTCAATGTAGATCGGTTAGTTGCGACCGAAGGTCGCAGTTAACTATGAGAAACGTCACAGCTTGTCCGCGTAGACGTGTACACGTGTCTATGGGTTTGCCGCTCTGACATCATGCTCTGGCTTCACTGTGATGTCACACTAACAGAATCCCTTTTATGCCCATATATGGAGTTCGCTGATGTCATCAATATTAATGATGCCCTGTTAGAGAGATCCCTGTGATGCCAGGGGGAACAAATCCCTTTTATGCCCATATGGAGATCCCTGTGATGCCAGGGGAAGGAATCCCTTTTATGCCCATATATGGAGATCCCTGATGTCCACTTCCCTATACATCTATGATGCCAGGGGAAGAAATCCATTTTATGCCCATATATGGAGATCGCTGATGTCCACATCACAGTCGCCCTGAGGCGTCTTACTTGTTCAAATATTTTAAATGTTCAAAACAGTAAAAAAAGGGTTATGTCATAGGTCAGCTAACAGTATAGACATAAGGAGATCAGGGATCTCCATATATGGGCATACAATGGGCATACAAGGGACAAGGATGGAAAGTGATGTCACAATGTGATGTCACAACGATGTGATGTCACAACAGGTCAGCAGCTCTAGACATTGAGGCGTTACGGACAAGTTACGGACAAGATGGGGCGGTTTTCATAGTTAACTGTGACCTACGGTCGCAATAATAGACTTGTATACTGGATCTAACATTTAAAACATCAGTGTTTTAAAAGGGTATTGTCTTATTTTGTTAACACCTTTCACATCCCATGATGGATATGAGCCCCCGAAACTCTTAATATGGCAATAGATTGTCTTATTCACTAATAGTGCACGCTCAGCAAGAAATATAGATTTGAATCTGGTCATTTTTCCCCATCTGTCTTATGATTTATTGCACTGAAAAGCAGTATGCAATCTCTCTCTGCAGCATTCAGATGAACATCACACGTTGCAAAGAAATGACCTCACGAACACACACGCACACGCACACGTGCACGCACGCGCACGCACACACACGCACGCGCTCACACACGCTCACACACACACACACACACCTCCTTCTTCTCCCACTCTCACATTTTTTCCATAAATTGTCAAAAAGATCTGGATGCTAACCAGCACCGAGACCTAGCTGGAAATGAGTGTATTTTCACTGGCTCAGACGCTGTCCAGTAGATATTAGCCGTGTAGAAAATGTGCTGAATATTACGTGGCCACCACCACCACTACCCAGGGCCAAGAAAGACAGTTGGTCCAAACCCCAGACTGCCGTGTGGCTGCTATCTCTCAAAATGTCACGGCGGCGTCCGCTAAGGCCGCTCCGCTGTGCCGCGCAGGGGCGTCACACCAAATTCTGGGCCCTGGGTACAAGGATTCACTGCGGGCCCCCCATGAATGTTCTTCATAGGGGGAGGGGTTTAACCCATTTAGACTGGGAATGCATTATTACGCATTTTATTACGCAAAGTAGCAGATATACAAGCTTGCGAGCTTGTAGATATACTATTTTTGAAAAATCTTGAACATTTGTGCAAGTCTTTGAAACACCTATGTTTCTATGTCAATGGTGCTCAAACGTTTTCATGTGAAGGACCCCCAAAGTGATATGTGTGATATGTATTTGGCCACGGACACCCATCTCAAAATATTTAGTTCCAGGGACCCCCCAGAGGCAAAATTTGAGTTACAAATGTCTGCTTAAAAAATACATATATTCAAAGATTTGCACACATTTTCACACGACTTTTCAAAAATAGCAAATATACAACCTTGGTGCTGCGCTGTGAGCTTGTATATCTGCTATTTTTCAATAGCTAAAGTGTAAAATAGTTGAGGCCCCTCCACCTTGGACCCTAGTAATTCAGTCCCACTTTTACCCCCCTTGTGACGCCCCTGCTGTGCTGGGACAGGGAGAGCCAGGCTGGCTGGCTGACTGTCCAGCTCGCTGGTAATTAAATGTGACTCTGGGCCGTGGGGTCAGCTGTGATCCCCAGCCCAGTCTAAAGGCAGGGTTTAGACCCGGGCCTCATTAGAGAGCGGCTGAGCGCTCCACCAGAGAGAGGTATTGTACGCCGCTGCTGTTGCTTCCATTTGCACCTATTTAAAGAGCCCCGGCTATAGTTGAGACACTTGCCCAGTTCCCTGTTCAGATATACTGTAACAACGGCAATTGTTTCACCAGTGTTAGTGTGATGTGCGTGCGTGCGTGTGTGCGTATGTGCTTGCGCTCCTCACTTGGACGTGTGAACCCGGACTGTGAATATCATACTCACGCCCGTCACGACCAATTGACATTTCAAATGATATTTATGAAGTCATAAATGGGATTGTTTTAAAGTAATCCATTTCAACCAAGAATAAAAGGGAGCCAGGCGTTTATCATTAGGTCTCCAGTGCTTGGCTCCACATTCTCGGCATGCTGTTTAAATGAACCCTGAAATGTGCTTGACTTGTGATCCCCGCCATTATGTGTCGCTTCCAGCGGGCCACGGCGATCACATGGGACGTTGCCTAATGACCCTACCGGGGGAACACAATGAAACGCAATTTGCAGCATCTCATTACACCTCCCAGTCGTTATTATTGTCCTGTTAATTCATGCTTTATGGCAATTTCTTGTGCTCTTTTCAGACGAGGAGACATTAAAGACATGACTCGAGAGTGTTGTTGACAAGAGCCATCTAACCACAGGCCTCGACCGCACGCGCTATGAAGTGGTGGAGGGGAGGATTCCCCTGTGTGTGCGGGGAGTACAATAATGTAACTCATATGATGAACCACATGAAAATCGCTCAACATGTTTCCTATAAGGTCACGCACGAGGACACTGTAACTCCTACAATGGTCTCCTGGTAATCCAAGACAGAGAAAGGAATAACATTAAGTGCTCTTGGCTAAGCGCGCTGCGGTGAAAGTCGAACATCTCGTCTCTCTGCACTCCCTCGCGCTCGATCCGTGAGCGTTTCTGAAAAACGCTGCGGCTCTCCCTCCCTCTGCCAAGGAAAGTAGACGTCAGGCCAAAGGAGTGCCGAGTGCGTGTCGAAATCCGAATCCCACACTCTAGCGCTGTGTTCGCTAACCGTACAGTACGTGATAGATGTTGCATCCTGCACCGTAAATTTCATAATATCAACAGTGAATGTTTGCGTTTCCACCTAAATACACTACGAAATGACCTCGGTGAACGCAGCAGAGGAAAGAGCTCTGTTTTGTTGTCAGTGACCCTAGCTTATGAGTCTCACCCCTCTGTGAGGGCGGGTCATTTTAATGCTGATACACAAGCACGCAGAATACAGAGAGAAGGGTGAGGGTGAGAGCACTTACAGTAAACCACTGCTTTGCTGTAATTTTTTCTGCCCCAATCCAGTATGAGATATGGTTTCATCTCTCTCTGTGTTTATATCCAAGCTGTAAATGCTAAGTGATATTGGCCAGAGTCTTGGCAGACAGCTTTCATAGATCGGCCAAGTCATCCAGCAGTAGCAGTAACTAGATGTGAATGTGTCGATGGGCCAGATAAAACGCGTTTAAGCGCTGCCATTAGATGCTAAACGTCAGCGAAGACATTTTGATTTAGCACCGTAACCTTTTATTTCTTCTCCCCTGAATGTCTTGGTCACAGTGAAGGATATGCGATTTCTCCAAACAAATCCAATGTCACCCCTGATTGTATCAAATGTCAGTGCTCGGGTTAACATTGATTTTCATAACACTGTTCTTAGAATTGTGGAGACTGAACGTCAAACGAGAAAACTTTCAAAACAGCCACAGCTAGTAGACGGTTGGTCTGAACTTTTGTTTTTTAACCTAATTTTTTTTTCATCACATGTCCAGACATTCACAGGGTCAACTCTTTGCATCATTTTCTTAGTCACATTTCAGTCCATATCAATCCTCTGTGGTGTCATTCTTCCGGGTCGTGTATTCAGTCCATTTCTCCCATTTTTCGAGAAACAGCTCCTCTTGTATCCTGAGTCTATGTGTAAATCTCTCCATCACATACATTTCCCCCACAATGCACACCCACTGCTCACAAGTTGGAGAGTCACTTCTATGGTCTGAACTCTTAAATGAACAATACATTAAAACTAGGAAATCATCTGTGTCATTTTAGATGAAAAACGCAGATACAAGCTCATGTTGCGTCAATTCATGCCGTGCTGCGAGCTTGTACATTTTGACATTTTTTTCAAATAAAGTTTTTTAACACAAATATTCTCTTCTGGAGGTCTCTGGCACACAACATTTTCACATAGGGTCCTCAGCCAAATATATATCAAATTGGGGGTCCTTGGCACGTACAGTAAAAGTTGGAGAACTACTGATTTCTAAGGCATTTGTAGAATCAGTCTTAAGTCATTTCCCCTCCCAGTGTTCTGACATCTCCATGCCCAAGCCTTCAGACATAACATGGCTCTGCGTGAGTCTTGCTCTCCAGCCAGAACATGTTTTTGGCTATACCCGCGACGCAGCCCTCCTTTGAATGTTCCCCGCATGCTTCAGAGATATGAGATTAGACAGCTGCGTGTCAGTCTCATTGTCCTTCGTTAACAAGTCTAATTTGTGACTCATTCTGTCTTCTAGTGCTTCCAAGATCTCAGACAATCATTCTGGCTCCCACTGGGGTTGGAGGAATCATCATGCTGGCATCCATATTTGCACCATCTGTGATGGAGAGAGCTGTTTGGTTATGGATCAAAGAGCCCCCCACCCACCCACACACACACACACACACACACACACACACACACACACACACACACACACACACACTTACACCCGCGCGCATGCACACACGCCAAAAAAAGAATCAGGCACACAGAGGCGCTTTCAATGGCGCACACATAAGAGTCAAACAAAGTATCCCCATGATGTTGTCAACGTAATCCCCCATCTTTGTCTTATCCCAGAATCCCTCAGCTAATTTCTGCTGCACACCACACCAAACGAGATGATAGCGTTTTCTGATACCGCCTAAATGAGTGATTTGCTCCAGCGGCATCGATCGCTGATTGTAAATAGCCAGCTGATGTATCATGATAGCCGCTGGCGTCAGGCACTGCATCGCTGCAACTCCCGGGAGTGCACCTACAGCTGTAGCCATCCTGCGAGTCTTTACTTTCCTCATATTTTTCAGCTGCTTGCTTCGCTGAGGAGGCAGGGAGCAGGAACTCTTTTGGAAAATGCTCCAAAACCCAAGATCCATTTGCAGGAGGGGATGGGGGTGAAGCGAACGAAGGGTGGAGTCTTTTCTCCTGTGTCTCCAACTATATTTATCCTGGATAAAATCACAGACTCTGTGTAATCAGTGGGAGTCGAAGAGGGATGAGAGGAGGGAGTCCGTGTTGTTCCCTTCCATCGCGCTGCAATAAAAAGGATGAGTCAGGAAGAGTGAAATGGGCCGTTTGAGGTTATAGGGCCATATTAGCGGACATATTTGAATTTAACTGTAGGCAGTCTAATAAAACAAGTGGAACGGATGACCACTATGTCTGCATGAGGGATCCCAGTCATTGGCCGCTGGTCAGTTTTGATTCCGCCTCCACTGGGCCTCCATCCACTTACGTCCTGAGTTTGCTTCCAAAAGAGATTAGGAGGAAGGGATCTAACAGTGCATACTGAATGAGGCCATAATGCAGGAGCAGATTTAGCCATGTTACAGCTATCCCTAGCTGGGCTCTGGAGGACGAGCTGGCATCAGTCGGTGTGCATCTGCCCGCCTGTGTGTGTGTGTGTGTGTGTGTGTGTGTGTGTGTGTGTGTGTGTGTGTGTGTGTGTGTGTGTGTGTGTGTGTGTGTGTGTGTGTGTGTGTGTGTGTGTATGGCTGGATATCAGTCTGTCCTCCTAGCAGGATGCAGACCTTCTCTGCCAACCACTCTCAGTGAATCCCATCAAAACTTTTTATTTTTTGTATGCCAGCACACAAGCATGCACGCACGCACGCACGCACACGCGCACGCCGCACACACACACACACACACACACACACACACACACACACACACACACACACACACACACACACACACACAGCACACACAGCACACACAGCACACTCAGTCAACACAATACCAACCAGGAACATCAAATCCACATCCAAACACAACCTGCTTCTGCACAGGGTGTGCACAGCAGAAGCACGTCCATTTTGCTGTGTTCTAGTCTCTGAATTACACTTATAGATGGTGTCTGCAACGTTGCCAGAACTCATTCCTCTCTCTCTCCCCCCTCTCCCCCCCCCCCCCCCCCATCTCACAGAGATGCATAGCGAACAATAATGTCCTGTTCTATGTGTGATGTTCTTCTGCAGTAATAGAACTGAACCCCATGCAGAGCAACTCTCTGCAGGAGCTCTATGCCTTCTACTGTGCCTTATCACAGTGGTTCTCAATCTTTGAAATTTGAAGGTCTCCCCTTAACTTTGACAGCGTACAAATGGAACCAAATGGACCCATTAGGGTCCATTTGGGTCCCATTAGGGTCCATTTGGTTTAGGGTCCATTTGGTTCCATTTGTCAGAATTACAGACTTGTAAGGGTCAATTTAGACTCCCATAAAGGAACTTAGAAAGTCCCTGGAATCCACTTTGAGAACCGCTGCCTTGTCATAGCACCACTGGACGTTCAGATACAAATTAAAGGGAAATAGTATCAGTATGATGTTGAGCCACCAGAACAGCGTCAATGCACCTTGACATAATCGTACAAGTCACTGGAACCGTACTGGAGGGAAGGAACACAATCTATACTATAATTTTGCGAATGTCTGAGTGAGTGTCTGTCTGTCTGAAACAGCGTTTCTCCTCGGTGGCTGGAGCAATTGATCTGAAATCGCATCACCATCAGCATATGAACACACCTGACATAACTGTGAAGGCCGTTTGTCACTTTCACAAATCGTATGCTGTATATTAGCATTTTTATGGTGTATCTACTATCTATTCTGCATCTAGCATGAGGCGCATCTATTCTGCATCTAGCATGAGGCAACATGTTTAACCAGCTCTCTGTGTGTGTGTGTGTGTGTGTGTGTGTGTGTGTGTGTGTGTGTGTGTGTGTGTGTGTGTGTGTGTGTGTGTGTGTGCGCAGGCGGGTGGGCGGGTGGGAGGGCGAGGGCGGGCTGGGGGGGGGGGGGGGGGGGGGGTAGCCATTAAACGAAACGGGTATTTCTTACATTGATGCTCCTACATGTTATCATGCAAGCACCAGTTAAAGTTACTTTCCATCCCTCATATACTGTATGCACAGTGAGTGCACATCCCATAACCCACACACTGCACATCATTTTGGAGCTCATATCTTTGAACGGGTAAGGGCTATTCTAACAAACTCTATTCCTATTGTATCATGCAGTTCTCATGTGTGGAAGCATCTGCATTGATTGATTTCTCAACTCATTCGTTCAGGTTTTACTTTTATTTGTCACCCTCTGTGTATGATAGATAGATGCCCTTGAGCTGTAATGATAACTGAAGTAGATATTTACGGGACAATGGTCTATTGCTTATATGAATACGATTGGAGATGGTAAAGCCATGGTTAGATTGGTGTTTGCATAATAATTATGCAAGATAAGGCAAACATAATGGCCCATTATGGGCCTCTGGGACCCATTTTCAATGTATCAGTATACGTGTGTGTGTGTGTGTGTGTGTGTGTGTGTGTGTGTGTGTGTGTGTGTGTGTGTGTGTGTGTGTGTGTGTGTGTGTGCGCACGTGCGCGTGCGTGTGCATGTCCGTGTGCAGTGTTTTGTCTGTGTGTTGTGTCTACCTCAGTCTGACACTCTGACAGAAATGGTAACAAGTCAGCTGCCGGAATATTTTGTCCAGGCATCCTGTGTGCTGTGGGCGATAGAACTCGGAAAGAAGCCCAGGATATACTGTACGTGGGCACCGCAATAGGCAGGAAGATCGCAATGACAGAGAACAAGCCTACAAGTCAGGGAGAGAAGGGCCTCTTTGAGACAAGAGGCAGAGGAGTAGACCGGCGTTGTTGCAGCCAGTGCAAACTGTGAGGCTGAGTAGAAATCTGGGCCAGGAGAATGGTGTTGTGATTCGGCTTGAGAACACAGCCGTTCAGATGAGAGAGGAGAGGGTATGTGAGAATGCATAGCAGCGAGGCAAAGTCACTCAAGTGGGCTTTTTAGAAGCACTTAGCACAGGCCCAGTGAGTTCACACCTGGAAGAAGTCTGAGCGAGTCGGATATTTAAAGTGTTTTTCTTTACTTTTGTGGTGATATTCACAAAACACCTCTTGTGCATCCTTATTTCTACATCATTACAGGACGGCGGTGGGTATTATTGTTTCCTGCGTTCTCCCTTAGTCTCTTGTGGGTTGTTTGAGTTCCAATCTCACAGGAGAAAACAGGCAAATAAATTACCACTCGCCAGATGCAGCAGCGGAGAAGAAGTGCCCCGCCAGGCTCAGGATGTGATGTCAAGCTTCACAGAGCTCTCTCCACCAATCAGAGCGGCGCGAGGGCAGAGGTTCAGCGCAGGGATAAATAGTGAGGCGTGAAGAGAAACTCAAAATAAAACTAGTGGAGACTATAGAGAAAGATTGAGATTTAGACAAAGGACCCGTTGAAAGAGGAGGGAAGAGATAGATACTGTAGATAGATACTGTACCTTTATTATCCCAAGGTGGAAAATCAGTCGCCCAGAGGCAGCACAGCAGTTTAAGGATAAGTTACAGAGAAGTATGAAAAAGAAGGGAAAAAAGGTACTGTTGTGTACAGTCAAAAAGAGCAAGGCACAATAAAAGAAGAATACATAAAGTGTCAAAAAAACAGTCACAATAAAAGAAGAATATAAACATAAAGTGTCAAAAAACTTTCAACGCTCATAAGTGTCACGTCACAACACAAATAGCAATACTTAAAGCACAACTTAACAATGCAGTGCCAAACAAAAAGTGTTCATATAACAGTCAATGCTAGTCAGTGCTACACAAGTATTCACCGCCATGGCAACACAGCAACAGTACTCAATACTACCGACACAACCCAATAGTGCATGGCCAAACAATTAGTGTCCATTTGTCAGTGCAAATAAAACAAGAATAAAAACAAGAAAGATAGACACAGCAAGACGCCACAGAAACCAAAAGGAGAGGGAAAAAAACGTGGCACCAATATTTTCACATCTCTCTGAGTCATTACAGTTTTCATAATAAAATATGATTTATGTTCCTCGTTATTGGCTGGAATGAGCATATTTGCATTCTAACCTGGCTGTCCTCTGTGCACTGCGGGAGCAATCACAGCTCAATTAAACCCCAGCTAAGCAGATGCAAATAGTCCCTAATGGCTGCTTGCCTCTTGGGACCTTCAGATAGCAGACGGACAGCCATCACAACTTAAAGACACAAGTTTTGGAAAGGGTCATCACGCAAGCTTTATCGCACCACATAATGACTTTGAAATATGCAAATGCTCATCGTAAAGAATTATTCCACCCGTTATGATTATTCATAATGTTTATTCAATAAATGTGGGAGCTTACAAAAGGCGTTTAAAATATTTTCGCTAAATGTTTAATGAAGACAACAGATGTTCCCTTTCCTCCCCTCTGTTTATGTGAGCGCCGAGTGTTTGGCTCCAGTTCAGTCCTGTCAGGAATATGTTAGCATGTGAGTGTGGTGTTGTTTCCGAGTGTGTGCGAACGCGCGTGCACTGCGTGTGCTCGCATGCGTGTGGTCGCGAGCGGCGTGTACGCGTGCTAAGGTTACTAGGACGTTGCCAAGGGGTTTCAATGAACCACTGTGCTGATGTGGCGGCCCCAGCGAGACAGGAGCTTGCAGGAGGTAACCACGGCATCGTTGCAGCCAACGGCATGAAAAGAAACGCAATCCCGAGATATGTGTTGATGGAAGAGAATATTCTGCCTAAATCCCTGCTCTTGTTACAATTATCACTGGAAAGCCTGTTCGTGACACCCTCAAACCAAGCACTTTTTATTTGTCAAAGCGGGCACCCTGGCACACTGCACACCTATGCCTTTCTTCCGCGGCAAGCCAGCCCGCCACAGTATGTGGTCGCTTGTGGCTCCATGGTAGTGTGTTGTATCTGCTGGTTGCCAGCCAGGAGCCAGTTCAGTGGGTAAACAGTCTGAGTCTGTGCCCTGCTCCTCCTGCCAGCTATGTGTCAATTTAGTCATTCCACCCTATAACCTTCCCCCCCAATCACTCATTTATACAGACTCACTCACACAAATGCGCACACGCACACACGCACACAAGCACACATGCACACACACTCACACTCCTCTCTACTTTTTTCTTCTCCAGACCAAAGCAGCATTTGAGCATTTCAGCCATCGTTTAGACCACAGAAATATGACGTCTGGCGCTCTAATGATTTGCAGACCATAAGTGGAAATGCCCACCATGAATCATGAAAATGCATTTTCACCATTTCCATTATGGAGGAGACTACATGCTCACAGAGAGATTTACACTGTCATCTCTTCCCACTCCTCCTCGCTCCCTCTTTCTCTTCCTCCCTCCATCTCTCCTTCTCTCTCTCTGTTCCTCGCTGCATTGTCCATCTCCTTCATGTCAAGCATCTGTCTCCAACTTTTATTTTATTTTATTCTTTCCCCCCCTCAGTGTTTTGTACTTCATGTTTGCCAGCAGGGTCCAAACTGCCTGACTGGCACCCTGCCATGCACATGCCACAACTGAACAGAAGTATCTGAACATCTGGAGCACTTTGATGTGTACCCTTCAGTTACGACAACTCTTTTTTTTCGTGATTATAGTTATATAGCAAAGCAATCACTGGATCCTTACCATCACACCCCGAAGGATTTACACTATTCAATTAATGTTAAAGTTAGTGTGTGGCCTTATGATTTGTGCAGCTGTGTCCTCAGCTACAGTCTGTATGAGAGACTACAGCAATTATGGCATCGATGTGTGTGGAAACACGGGACTGCTATCCACGCAGCACCACACACGGTTTCCATTTACAGACTGTTTAGCTGTCTGGCTAACTCGGGGGCATTTAGATGCTAATAAGCGTCAAACGTGAGATGGTTATACAACATATTTTGTAAGTCAACATCCCAGATTGGAACACAGTGTCCCTGTATATTGCTCTGTACTGTAGAGATAGTTGTCTGTGACCTTGTGCATTCCGTAGTACTCACAAACATGTGCCTTGAGATTATTTGCAGCAGCTCCCTCGAAGAGACAGTGCCCTCAGCGTACAGCCAGCTGCTAATTGTACTTTTAGATCAGTGGCTGGGTCGGACTTGTCATTGATTTGACGATACGTGCAGAATCATAATCTCTGCGGTTTATGGAAGGGAGAATGAAATGCTCGTAGCGTTGCCTGTGGCACAGCAAGCCCTATCAGGAGGTTGACATGACACAATGCATTCCAAATCCTGATCAACACTATTCATATGCTTGCAAAAATGTGTGGAAGTATAGTGAAAACAGCCATTGCGATGCGACAGGTTGTGAGCTTTTAGATCTGCTATTTTCACTACTTTTTGAAGAGATTTTGATTGATTTTATTACTTATTATTTTTACTCATACAATTATTTTGAGATTTATTTTTTTATAACTACCATTAAATATAAAAAAAAATCTCTGTACTTGAACAGAAATATCACGAGTACAATATGGATATCAGTGCTTTTTAAAGGGTTCAGAGACTTGATTGGCCTCATGTAATTCTGGGCACCACGATGAGCAGTTACCTGGCAACCAATAACCAGTGTTATTATTAATCTCAAAGATCTTTTAGTGCTCCCTCGGGGTTACAGACAATGGCAATATGACTTTTACAATATTGAAGGTAAAATAAAGTGGATTCATTTCCTACTGTATGTATGCAAAATGAGAGCATAATTCATCTTCCAATGTTTCAAAGAGATCCATATTTGGATGCAGGATGCAAATGGTCACTATATATGTGCATAGCATTTAATATTTAATGCTGTATTGTACCATGTACCATCAAATTGATTTGGCAAAAAAGCTATAATATGGATGAATGTGATAGGGCTGAAGTGGTTAGTGTACGATTTGTAATAATAATCAAAATCTACAAAGTAACTAGTAACTAAAGTACAATATTTACGTTGGAGATGTAGTAGCATAGAAGTAAAAGTACTGAAAATCGGAAAGAAGTTGGAAAAGTAGGGGTGCCTGCTGGCCTATATACTGGTCCAGGCACTTAGGCATTGCCACATAGGCATGAATGCCTGGCGGCATCGCCGGTTCGATTCCTGATCCGGAGGACTGTGCTCCCCACTCCCCATCTCTCCCCCCATTTCCTGTAGGTCTACTGTCCTATCAATAAAGGCATAACAGCCCAAAAACAAATCTAAAAAAAAAAAAGAAAAAAAAAGTTCGAAAAATAAAAAACACCATAATATTTTACTTTAGTACAGTACTTGCAACACACCATCAGTGGTGCAAAGAAGGTACATGGGAAGTAGGAGAGAGGAGGTCATCATAAATGAGTGGAGGTATTACCGACTTCATCGTTCACAACATACATGTGCAGAGTTGGCCAGAGACTGAATAGGCCCGCGCCAAAGGGCGTGTTCCTAGTAATCATAATAATCAACCAAACTGAAGTCTGGGGAGTGTGTGTATTGCAGATTCCTCCTAATTTAGCCGAAGGACAAAATGAAGGATGCCACAATGGATCCAAGCCATTGTAGTCATTCTTCATTTACATTCACGGAGCTTTCAATGAGGAGGAAGTGTGATGAGATATACTAGAAGTGGAACAAATGGGGTAAATAAAAGAGTTTTGTTGCTATTTAATGGGAGATTCTAATTAGTTAAGTCTGGAGACAAGCTGCAAATGGTGATAAGGTTTTAATTAACCAAACACAAAAAAGGAAGGCAAACTAGGATACAAATCTATTTATCAGCCAAACACAAAAGTAAAACATGTCAGTTTGTTTTGTTAGTTGTTCCGCTGTTTCAGTTTTCAGAAATGCATTCTCTAAAAATACCCAGTAATGTCATTGTATGAAGATAGCATAATACTACTACGTCTATACTACTACTACTACTACGACTACTACTACTACTAATAATAATAATATTGATTAATGATTATTTAAAATGGTGTCTGTATTTTCCATTAATGCATACTGTTTGTTCACTCATTTATGGTCTCATTGTTCACAAAAGGAGCAATGCACTTGATAAATGAAAAACCTAACTCAAACTTTTACCATTGGACTTGTATAGTTTCCCCATGGGTCAGTGTGACCTTTTGACTTGCTGGTCTCCATCCTCTTTGGCAGGAAATGGCCATAGTTCAAGTGGAAGAGCTTAACAGCTGGTAGCCGCCATCCATAAACAGGAGATGGAGGCCCTGATTGGAGCAGCCCACTGTGCAATGTCAGGCTAAAGTTTCAACCCTCTGCCTCCGAGTGTAAATCACACAGCACAGGGAAAGAGAAGCCAGATGGTTATTCACCTACCAGGTGTGTGTCTTTGCGTGTGTCTGTCTCATACTCATGCGCCCATCTAGTAGTATACAGTGTGTGTGTGTGTGTGTGTGTGTGTGTGTGTGTGTGTGTGTGTGTGTGTGTGTGTGTGTGTGTGTGTGTGTGTGTGCGTGCGTGTGTGCACTTTGACCACTGGAGCTGTTGTCATGTGGAGGGGTGTGTAAGCAACTTACGGCAACTGTCACATATTTGTGAGCGTATATGTTGTTTGAGTCATACTGTGTAACAATCATTTTAACTATTGTAATTTGTCTGACGAGTTATTTCCAACGGTCCACACTGCCACCGTGACCGACGAGTTTGGCACTGGATGGCGCTGTTCGCTAGCTTGGGTCACAAATTATGACGGAAGGTCACCTGACACAATGATGATGTCATCGGGAAAAAGAATTGTGTTTCCGTTTATTTAGGGGAAAAAAAGTAAAAAGCCACATAGTGTTAGGCTATGGGGCGAGTGGTGTAAAGTGACGCTGGATGGCGCTGTTCACTTGCTTAAAACAGCTTTCACTTTCTTTTTGTTTTCATAGTGTTAGTCTATGTGACGAGTTGTGGAAAGCGAGGTGGATGCGGAGGCGGCTATCTTTGGAGTGGATTGTTGCGGGTGGACAGGGATTATTTTCCAATTCAAGGACACTGATGTGGGCATCATTTGAGGACCTGGAATATTCTATGATTTTTCAAAGGTTAGGTGAAAATCTCTGAAAGCGTGGCAGAGAACGACATAAGTCAAAAAACAATGTTAGCAGTCATTAGTTAAGAAGTGTTTTTGGCGGTGCCTCTGGCGACATCTCGGTCATTACAGCATGACCAGCATGACCGGAACCTACCGCTCATAAAGGAATGCTGCAGGGGCCTAGCCCCCAACGATATTTTGGAACAAGAAATAATCAGAAACTGTATTATTGTTATTTCCGATGCCCCGCCCCCTCATGCATACCTGGAACGTTTATATTTACGATACAGAAAAAGGTAAGAATTGAGGAGCCAGTTGTCCAATCAGCCGTTTAACGACAACACGGTGAGGGGACCAAGTCCTGATGCCTGCAACGATGAGGAGAAATGAAGCAGAACTTCAGGGAACTTCTTGTTGACATGCAGGAGGATATGTCTACTCTAGACCAGAAATCACCTACTCCAACAGACACATTTCTCTGACTCAATTATCTAATAATGGAGAACAAAAACAAATCAGTCAAAAGGGACATTTGACTTAAATTGAGGTTCTTGTTGTCATACTTGACAAAGTAACTAGTAACTTGATTTATTGTGAATCTCTGTATAAGTTTACACTCTGGGAGCAAACTCAGGGCAAAGCCAGGAAAGGCAAGAAGCCCGCCACCTACGTAGAAGTACTTTGTAGAAGTACTTCTGTGCAAGATCTAGCTGCTGTAACAACACTGTAGACTCTTATGTTAGATACTTGGGAGCGTGGAGTGAGTCGCTAACCCTCCGGTCGAAATGATGGTCGTTCGAAAGAGCGCGATTTTGCCAGATACTTAGGAGAAGGGCAGCGATTCAGGAGACCCCCCTGCCCAATTTTAGCACATGCCTTCAGCAGCTTGTTCTCAGAGACATTTAGCTTTCTTTTCAGCATCATAGAAAGTCCTTGGAATCAAGAAATACTAACAATCAAAATTACATAAAGCTAGGCTAGATGCTAATAGTCTAACAGTCCTTATTCTGAAGAGTGTGCCTGAGAGGGATGACATGGTTCCTGATTCCAGATAGGGGTGCAGTTTCATTAATCTTATTCCTCAAAACCCTCATAGCCATTCCATCCGCATCCACGTTATTATCTAAGATGCAGCTCAGGTAAAGCAGCATCGTTAGCAGGGACAGCAGTTACTATTGCTCCATTTGCCAGGTGTGGTCTTGGAGACGTTGCCCACGGATCTCAGGATTGTGAGGATCTCTGGCTGATTGGCTAATTAACTGGCACGAACCAAGAGCGACTGTTATCAGGTGTGTGTGATGAGGCAGTGGTAACACATTTTCCTTCAGACCATTTAACAATTGTAAAACATTTAACATCACACTGGTTTCACTTACCTTCTTGCTGCTAGCAGCTGGTAGCACCTCCGCTGGGTGTTCTCAGCAGGCTCATGGAACACGTACAGAAGCTCACAACATAGTCCAGTTGCTATGGCCAATTTCGGGGCCCCAGGTGTTCATTTTGGTATGAAGAACAGTATATTTGGAACTAGTGCTATTTGATCGGTGCCATAAAAATCAGATCCAGGGCTATCATCTGCGACCTAATTAGATATGGTAAATATGTTAATTGGGGAGCCCAGACTGGAATATTGGCAACTACCTGATGGATTTGAACAATTATTGAGGCTAACTTGGGGTTTCTAACGGTGGGGATTTCATTTATGAGGGGTTTATCTAGATCATCATGATTAATACATCCCCCAATTTGCCTAATTTGAATATGTCTTTCCTAGTCGGTAATAAATCAAAAATACTTCTTAATCCAGAAGGGATTAGAAATGCAAATTTGGAGTAAATGTTCGGGGTTCGTTTGAGGTAAAGAAACTCATTGGAATAGTCACTGTCAACATTTGACCAACCAGAACAAACTTATTTGTATAATTCATAAGGCCACCCTTGTCATCCATTTTAATTCATCTAGAAATCACACAGGATATCCTGGTTGCCCTTGGGTCCTTTGTTCAGCAATATGTCCAACCTTTATCATCAAGGCAAAGCACTACCTTTGCCTTGAAGGCACCACAAGCTTAATAGTCTCTTCCTCCAACCAAAGCTGCCTTCCTTGAATATGTGAAGTGTATTTTTCTCAAGCTGCCTTTATTTCATTGTGGGTACTTGTGTCCAATCTAATCCTGCTTTTGGGGTTTGCAGACATTGAATGGTTATTATTCCAGACAGCCATGTTGCACAGCTCTAACGCAAGCTGATCAAGCTCGGCCAGCATATTTCAATATGTGTGGATGTCACTCAAGATGCACTGGCACCTGCATATGTTTGTGACAAAATCAGGAACAGGGCATCATCTAGCAATCAGATGTAGAGGTCAGCTCCATATATGGAGATCTAAGTGATGATCCAGTCATCTTCATAGATATCCAGGTGATGATAGTCAGCGATCTTGATGAATTCTGTCTGGGCTATGGAGCGACCATATGGGCACTGCCAAATATGGTCTTAATATTGATGACATCAGGGATCTCCATATATGATTGCCAGAACAGGCTGTCTTGGTCATTGAGTCAACAATGTGATGTCACAACAGGTCAGCTATAGACATTGAGGCGTTACCCACTGACTTATGGACAGGATCTGCCAGGTTTCATAGTAAACTGCGACCTACGTCGCAATAATATCTATATAACTAATTATAATAATAATAATAATTAATAAAACAGAGAAGTTAAATGTTTTGGATTCCTGCCCATGTTTTTATCTCAATATGTTAATACAGTAATATTACTACCTTGGCCAAGGGGAGATAATAAGCTTTGTGCAGGGCTACTCTGCTACTGTCTCTGGGGATGTTGCCGCTGTCAGCAACCAGTCACTTGGATCATGTCCTCCATTTCGTTGTGAACAGGTATCTTCCCCGCCCCTGGCCTCTGGGACACCAAGAGGCCGGTCAATACTGTAAGCATCTTTTCAAAAACAGGACAGTAAGGGAACTATTAGTGCAAGGCTTGACCCACCACACAAGAAATGGAGTGAATACATTTCCATTAAATGAATCCAATCCTGTGTAAAAGATGAACACGTTTAGACACTGAAATACAACTTACACTATCTAAGTGACTTAGTTTTGTTTACTGGATCACATACCTGTTGCCAGAAACAAATTTATGGGTCCAACATCCTCCTCCAACGGAACCCTAACAACTATAGCTTCAAATAATAATGATAAGAAATACAAGTCACAACAGAAAGACAGACAGAGACGTACAGACGGACATACGTACGGATGTATATACATATGTACATACGGACGGACGGACAGATGGATGGATGGATGGACGGATGGATGGAGGGAGGGACAGAATGACGGATGGATGGTAAGATGGACGGACAGTGTCACAAACTCTCTAATCATGCTGTAGTATTGAATCAACACAGCATAATCAGAACCAAAAAAACTTCTGATACAGTATTAAATACAAATGTATGTTATGCTGATATAATATTAAATATATTTTGTGTGTGTGTGTGTGTGTGTGTGTGTGTGTGTGTGTGTGTGTGTGTGTGTGTGTGTGTGTGTGTGTGTGTGTGTGTGTGTGTGTGTGTGTGAAAGAGAGAGACAGACACTATTCGTCCATCCATCTTTGTCTGTCTGTCTGTCTGTCTGTCTGTCTGTCTGTCTGTGTTTCTGCAGCATGTATCAATCTATGTGTGAATATGTGCATTGTGTGTGTATATTTTTGTGTATCGTGAATGTGCATGTATACTTTTGTGCAAATCTGCAGTTGTGATTAGAACAACATATCACCAGAGACTCTAGCCAGTGTATTAAATGTAAGCCAAAATGCAGGCTCAGCTGACCGTGGTACAAACAGAATACTGATTGTGGAATTCTACTCGTAATGCTGCATTCACCAATATAATGACAGGAACAAAAGAGTCCCGGGCCAGTTTTAAGACATGTTGATTAAAGTGAAGGAACTGAGTGCATGGTTTTCCATTAAGCCCAATATGTACTTCCACATACGACGGTGTCGTGTGCTGATAATAGCTGATGTACAAGCTCACAATGCATTGCAGATGGAACACATCGTGAGCTTGTAGATCTGGTCCTTTCTGCACACGACATAAGCATTAGGCGGACAGAGAGAGAGAAAGAGAGAGAGAGAGAGAGAGAGAGAAAGAGAGAGAACAAGTATAGGGAGAGATAGAGATCATGTGGTTTGTTGAGTGGTGTCTTCCTTGAGTGGTGTGCACATGAGGAAGCACACACACACACACACACACACACACACACACACACACACACACACACACACACACACACACACACACACACACACACACACACACACACACACACACACACACACACACACACACACACACAAGCTCATTAGGAGCCAGGATGTTGCTCCCATTGATATCTGAGGTTTTTGCAAAACGTTGTGCTTTTCACCATGCGCACAAGGGCCTGTTATCGAATGCTAATTGGCTGAGAGAGCCACTATATTGGCCATTCAGCAAAATGCCGTCCTGTCCTCTATTATGGAGTGTGAGGGAAAGAGATGAATATTGAAGGGCCGAGGTAAAGATAGTGCTGCTGATGGAGGCCAGTGGAAAGCTGACAGGACAGCCCAGTGGAGGGGAAACCTGACAACTGACAAGTCTCCAGTCACCTGAAGAAAGAGAAAGAGAGAGAGAGGGGGGTATAGATGCACGGAGGGAACATTGATCGCCATTAGTCAAAAAAAAGATCAATAGAGAGAAAGATTCTAAAGTGGTTGGTGTAGAAAACTTCCCTTTCACAGTCAGTGGTATTGTGTTGGTGTGGGTCGGGCCCGTTTTTTTATTTTTATTATTACTTGCAACTGAAAGTTCTTTTTAGTGGGTTCCTTTTACTGGGTACATTGTGTATCATTATTTTATGCTTTAACTTTTGAAAAATAGCAGATATACAAGCTCACAGCGAGCTTGTAGATCTGCTATTTTTGAAAAATCGTGAACATTTGTGCAGGTCTTGGAATATTTCAAATCCTTGTAAGAGTTGTTTCTATGTCAGTGGTGCTATCATGTGCAAAATTTGAGTTAAAAAAAAGCTTGCTACAAGCTTGCAGCGTGGCACTCGGTGCCAAGCTGTGAGCTTGTATATCTGGTATTTTTCAATAACTAAAGTATAAAATCAGGCCTGTCAACTCTCCTGGATTTCCCAGGAGTCTCCTGGATTTTGAACCCCTCTCCTGGGAGTCTCCTGGATTGGCAAATCTCCTGGATTTCTCCTGGATTTCGTATCAAACTCCCAAAATTCACCAGAACACAGGAAATGACATCTACTATGTACTACTATGACCCCCAGACCCCCCGCTTTAGGGGTGGGGCAATGAATGCAAGAAACATCAGACACATATTCACTTAAGTAATGACTTAAATATTAGAAGTCATCATTAAAGATGTCCTTTGGTTCAGTCATCAATACATGTGTATAAAACATGCACAAAACTCACCAGAACACAGGAAATTACATCTACTATGTTAACTTTTTTCGGGGGGAGGACCCCCAGACGCCCCGCTTTAGGGTTGGGGGCAATGCATGCAAGAAAGATCATAATTATACTTGTAATGATTTAAAGATGAGAAGTCATTATTATTCGTTCACCTACATTTGGCATTTTAAGGCTAAAATTGTACCAGTGCTAAAGCAAGCCTGATAAAAGTATCGAACATGCACAAAATTCAACAGAACACAGGAAAATATATATATCTGTTAAGAGGTTTTGGGGAGAGGACCCCCAGACCCCGGTAGGGGAGTTCCGCGCACCCCCCAAAAAAATAATCTCCTGGATTCTGACCGTCCAATGTTGACAACCCTGATAAAATAATTAAGGCCCCTCCACCTTGGGCCCTAGTAACTCAGTCCCCCCCCCCCCCCCCCTTGTGACGCCCCTTGATTCTATTATGTAGCAACGCACATTATAGATGTGTCTGTGGCCATGTTGATGTGGGCTTTTGTCTTGACTCTGGTTTCCTGACACATATGTCCTGAAATATGTCTGCCCTGTTTTTCTTTCCAAATTACCATCCCCTTTATTTAAAGACCCTGTGTGCCAGCTCTGATGAGGTGTCTCTGTTCTCCCACAGACCTGTAAGTACTCACAGTCAGTAAAGCACCGGCCCACTTTCAGCTTTTTTTTGTCTCATAAGAAAAAGGAAAACCACTTCCATTGAGCTTTGAGGCTTCGTCTGGAAGCCTCCAGCTGGTGTGAATTCGCCCGTCGGCTATCCGTTTGCTTCTCTCTCTCTCTCTCTCTCTCTCTCTCTCCCTCTGACCACCTCAGTTTAACTTTCTCTCCCCTCTCTCCGTCTCTTCCTAGCTCTCTCCCTCCAGCTATTCTAGACTTATCTGCAGAGTCCGTCAAAGCGATCTGCTTCAGCCACATTTTTTACACGATGTCCGGGAGTGAACTTTGACCCGGAACCCCCCCCCCCCCCCCCTGCCCCCCAGAAGCTGTCATATGATTTAAACTAGCAAATACATTAGCGGCAAATTACCTGTCAGACACCTGCTGACGAAGAAGACAAGTGTCCTCCCTCTCGCCACAGAACAGCTGCAAAACACGACGCGACAGGGCACTGCTGTTTGACCAAGAGCTGCAATTTGACGCGCCACAGCCCTGCTAACCCCCCCCCCCCCCCCCCCCCTCCAACCCCACTCCCCCCCCCACCTCCCTGCCCATGCAGACCACCTCCACCCACAGGACACTGTCAATATTATTACAGATCATTTTTGCTTTGAAAGTGATGCTTATTGCAAGAGACATAACGTCCTGTCATAGGCACTGGCTCTCTGTGGGATAAACGTCTTGCGTTGGGCTGAATTAATCAGCCTTGACAGGAGGAGAACTCCCTTGGCTGTTCCCAGTCACGATGCATTGTTTGTCTCGCCGCCTAATTGCTCTTGCTTGTGTAATTAGCTAATTGCAGCCTATTCTGATTTTGGAATTGATTGTTTAATTGAGTGCAATGAGAGTGTTGCTGCGGGGACGTAAGGCAGCGGTGCATTTAGAGATGACCTGGCACGAGAATGGCCTGCGCGATCTGAAATGAGTAATGATGTCAGGAGCGATGATGTCAAGCATGCAGATGTAGCCCTTTGCACAACCCTTCCTGGACATGTCGCAGTATTTACTTCAACCTCACCGAGTTCAAAAACAAAATCATCCCGTCATAAACAGTCATTATCACTGATGAAGGTTGTAGCCTCTGGCCGCACAATTAGGAACCCGAGCCAATGGCCCAGAACAAAGAACGCGCTGTTGTGCAGTACTCATGCTGCTCTCATCGCGAATGCATTATTAATTGTTACTGTACCGGGATTCTTTTATTTATATAACACAGTATTTAGTATTTGGATTTTGTACGGCGTTAGCGTTTATGATGTGAGTAAAGACATCCTCTGGTACGTACCGTACTTGGAGAGTGGCTCTGCGTGGGTGGCCCTGGAAAAGTATGCTGACTTGCAATACATACCACCTGTTTGGGGAAAATACATTAAAGCCCAAAATGAAAGGTAATATCCAATGACCTTTTCTAAAGGACCTATCTACATTATTCAAGCAGAGCAGAGCCCAGATTTGATACTGAATTGGCTAAACAATGCAGCCCAGTCATGTTTTATTCATCCAGCTGCTTCACGTGTTGCAACTTCCTAAAGATGAAAATGTCTGGGAGTAAAAATGAGATACAGCTATAGCTAATGTTTCAAATCAGGCATCGAAGGTCGACATTTTTAAAAAGCTGAACACTATTCAGAGTTATTTTGGCCTGCTCCTTAGTGAAATAATCAATTATGACAGAGGTGACCAAAGTTTAATCTGCAAGTGTTTATTCCCTTCACAATGAATGAGATGAGATCAGTACTTTAAACCTAGATATCAGGAAAAGCAGAGAAAGATTTATGCAAACTCTACTGTTTGGTAGGGGGAAAAGGTAATAATGCAACGCCCAGGGGAATTAACAAATTGTTAAGCTGTTCATATAGTATACAGTATTTTATAACTCAACAGTCTTGTCCAACTAATATCTACTTAAGATGCTAGTTCACGATTCAGTTTCAATGTTTTCACCCCCCCTTCCTTTTTGCATTAGATAGTACTGCCAGAAATGCAGGGGTGGGTCGTTCATCTGCCCTTGTTTAAATTCTCATTCAACATTTGGGTAGTGAACCATAGCACTATTATGTGATGCACAATCGCTTTGATTGGTTCAGGTGAATGCTTTTGTTCTGAGGACAGAGAACTCAGGCAGAGTTAAGGATGCAGACTGTGTGGGTTTAAATGCACACATTCTCCCACAGAATCTCTTTCTATTGATTGGTACCATTAAGATTGTTCATATCGTTCTAAATTAAGTGACAAACTGGTACTATAAGGAAAAGTAAGGAAGCCAATGAGTGTCCTTGACCAATGTGTAGAATGTGTAGAAAGGTATCAACAAACAGACAGGAGAAAAATGGTGTCAAAAGAGATCAAAGAAATCATTCAAATAACTCTATTTGTGGGCAGGATTTATCTTTATCTTTATCTTTATCTAAGACTTATCTTTGGTCAGCGGGATGATATTTAATTACTATTAGAACTGGTCCGCTGCACACACCACCATAATACTACAAGTCTCAGAATGCACTGCGAGTGCATTGGCACGTAATCGAGTACCACGTCTCCACTATTCGTGGTCAACTTTCAGCTGCCCCTCACCTCAAACATGACTAAACGAAAGGTGAACTCTGAATGCGATGTACTGTATACCTAGCGTAGGGATTCTAGGGTTCAAGTAGTTAATGTAAAAAGAAAAATCACATTTGGTGACTTACAGAGACTGTACAAGGAGTATAGGGTGAAGCAAAACCCTCCTGGCTCAGAGTGGCCGCTTGGGAAACGGAAGGATCCCGGTTCGATCCCCAGCTTCCCCTGTGTTACTGTCAAAGTGTCCTTGAGCTTTTTTTTTTAACTTAAAGTTGTACTATGTAAGTTTTTTTATAAAACAAATCTTAAAATTCTCCTAACTATTAAATCACAAAAGTTTTAGAAGATCCGCGCCGTGAATTTCAGCCTGTAAAGCCTTCTCTGTATGTAAACTGAGATCCTTGCCGTGGACCGGATCTCGCGCCAAAATTGCGTCATCACACTACCGGCCAATCACAGCGAGGGTTATACAACTGCCGGCCAATCACAGCGCATCTTGAAGTGGGGTCGCTATGGCAGCCATATTTGTTGTCGCCCGTTTGTACCATCCCTTCTCTAGGTAATTTCGCCTACCAGGCAGGGTGAAGGAGTCCGTATCTCTGGAATTACTGAACGCACAGGAACAAGGGACCCCTTAAAAGATAGATCTCAGCGAGGTGGAGGCAGACGCGGGGGTCTGAAGGTACGAAAAACGTCCGAAAGACGCGGACGCGACCGCGGTTTGCTATAGGGCTAATGACCACTAGTTGGGCATCTTACACAGTATGGCTTTAAAGGGGAATAATACAATTTTCAACTTTGAACTATGTCATTAATATACCTTAGAGTTGTTGTGTGGAAATAAGAAAAAAGTCCCCCCCTTCTGTGTTGCCTAGAACTGGAGGATTGATTGTGAGGTCATGTGATCAGTGACATCATGAAAGTGTACTCTTTGGCTTGAGTACACTTTCATGATGTCACTGATCACATGACCCCACAATGAGCAGGCCGGTACCATGCATGGTTTCTTCGTCCGTTGGGTGAATGTAAAGCACTTTGGATAAGCGCTACTGTATATAAATGCACCATTTACCATTGTATTTTTTATTTTTAAATAATAATAATACAAAAAAGAGTGTGCAGAGACATATCCAGAAATAGGCCTATTACTTAATCCTGTGTATCTAGGACAGGGGAGATTACAGTAAGATTACAGATTGCTAAAAGCCGTGGCAATACCTTCACACAAAAATAATGTATTCCTACTTGCAGATAATTCGAATGGTGTTATCATTGTCATCTAAATTCCTCTCTTTTCCCTCCAAACGTCTTTGTGGATAATCCACCAGGGAATTGTCTACTCTCCCCACTTTTTTCAAAAGCACCTCTAATCTGATTAGTGTGTTGCTATGCCATCATCAGTTCTGACAGAGGTGACTGTGTTGAAGCTGCAGGTGTGTGCATCTGTTGTCTGGCCCGGGCAACCAGCAGAGCCCACCATATGGGCAGCTGACCCCCGATCCAGGGGTGTCGCACCAAATTCTGGGCCCTGGGTACTTTAAAGGAGTAGTTCACCCCCAACATGACTTTTTTTCTATTGATTACTCATGCCATGGAGAGTGCCATTATTGTGATAACAATAAATTTTCCCCCATTGATTCCGGATGGTGACCCGTTTCGAAACGGGTCACCATCCGGAATCAATGGGGGAAAATTTACTCGAATCAAATTTTTGTCTTAGGAATGTGACAAAAACCAAAAAATATTATTGAACTCTAGTCTCCATGGCATGAGTAATCAATAGAAAAAAAGTCATTTTGGGGGTGAACTACTCCTTTAACTATTGAAAAATAGCAGATATACAAGCTCATAGCGCGGCACCGAGTGCCGCGCTGCGAGCTTGTAGCTCTAATATTTTTGAAAAATTCAAGTCTTTAAGATATTTAAAATCTTTCTAAGGTTTTTTGAAAAACGTATTTATTTCTATGTCAGTGATGCTCAAACCTTTTCATGTGAAGGACCCCCAAAATGATATGTATTTGGCTGCGGGCCCCCATCTAGTTACAAATGTCTGTTACATATATTCAAAGATTTGCACACATTTTCAAGACTTTTCAAAAATAGCAGATCTACAAGCTTGCAGCGTGGCACTCGGTGCCGCTGTGAGCTGTATATAGTATAGTATAAAATGATTAAGGCCCTCGTAACTCAGTCCCACTTTTGCCCCCCTTGTGATGCCCCTGCCCAATGTCTCCAGCTCTCACACCTCCCTGTAGCAAGACCAGTGGTGTAAAGTAATCAAGTACATTTACTTAAGTACTGTTCTTAAGTACGATTTTGAGGTATTTGTAATTTACTTGGGTATTTCCAATTTCCAGTACTTTTACTCCACTAGGCCTACAATTTTTTGAGAACTTTAGCTACTAGTTACTTTGTAGATTGATTATTATTACAAAACACACATAACCACTTCAGCCATACTGTACATTTAGGACATTTGAAAAAAGCCGATCTATAAGCTTTGAGCTTGTAGCCTATATCTGTGTGACTGGTACTACAGACAGGGATCTCCATGTATGGGCATAAAAGGGTATGATGTCAGATGTCATAGACGTCATAGGACATTCACAAAACGAATAACTGAGTAAGCATGTTTGGACTCTCACAGCATATCTCCATATATGGGTACCAGGGGTCTCCATATATGGGTAACTGGTCCGATATACATCACTGGCCAGATGGCCAAGAAGTGGCGCGACCTCACCCTTTAGGGCGAGGTCGCATGTCGCCCTGAGGCGTCTTACTGGTACTTTTACATTTGAGTACTTTTTCGATCACTGAGCAAGACTCACCATAGTAAGAGGCAAAACACTGAAGCCCGATTTATATTTGTCTTTGCCAGGCCGGGCGGGCGAACAAGTGTGCGTGCTTGCGTGTGTGTGTGTGTGTGTGTGTGAGTGTGTGTGTGTGTGTGTGTGTGTGTGTGTGTGTGTGTGTGTGTGTGTGTGTGTGTGTGTGTGTGTGTGTGTGTGTGTGTGTGTGTGTGTGTGTTTGTGAGTGCATGTGCGTGCGTGCGTGCGTGCGTGCGTGCGTGCGTGCGTGCGTGCGTGCGTGCGTGTGTGTGTGCTCAGCCGCGCACACCAACAGTTAATCTCGGTAACTGGTGGACCGATCGGTTTCACACTTTGCATGCACACCCACAGCAGAACAAGGAAGATACTGTACGCCACGCCGCTTTGCGTTTTGGCCTATTGCTTTTGAACCGTAGGTTATACAATAAAAAAAGAAATATTGGATTGTGTTGATGCAACTCCCCATTGAGGGCATACCAATTTTAGCATTTTCTTCAAAACACACTTTTTGCTATTACTTTTTGCTTTTTCAAACTGATGTATTCAGGTCTTTCAACATATTTTGTCTGCTGCCTCTGAATCGATTAAAACAGAGTACAAAAAAGTCCATCTGTTTTAAAGTCAGACAGAATAAGTAGTAAGCAGTAACAGAGTAAACCCCAATTATTTCAGTACATTGATATTGAATAACTATCACCAGAGCTGCAATTTGTCTGAATATAAGACTGTTTTATATATTATAATTATTGATTACATTTCCGCTGAAGCTTTGATTTTGTGTTCCATCTGTATTTATCTAAGAATGTACATAATACTTTGCTCCTCATATTACCACATGTAAAATGGCCTATCTTGAACGTGGTATGGTATCTTGTCTATATGACAAGAAACAGGGATTGTCTGTCATCTCCATCAGTGAGCCAGTTAGACAAACTGATATGCATTCTACTGTGACATGCAGCTCAATGTCCTAATCCTTTTTCTTTCTTTTTTTTAACGATAATTGCCTAGTTGTCTCTTACTTTGCTCCCATCTCAAAGGAGACGGGGCAATGCCGGCTACCCCCTCTCCCAAAATTGTCCTTCCTGTCATTCAGTTGTTATCCATCCGTCATTCTGTGTATAATTGCTCTCCACAGCTACTTCTCTGCCTGTCACTGCAACTTTTATAGTCCACGCTTTGAACAAGGGCAGGCTCGGCACATGTCTACTCTCTCCGAGTGTCTGTTAGAGTGATTAGTGCCGGAGTCGTGCAGGCCACCCTCATCAGTGACAGGTTGAAGTCATTTGAGAGACATTGTAGCATGCTGGCTGCCAGCTGAGTGGGAGCGTCAAGTTTCTGCCATGGATTTCCTCTTGTTGCCCGAGGGATACTGATGCTGCCGTATTGTTACAGAACTTGCGTTCGATTTTGGTGCTAAAATTATTGTTTGTTCACATTCTTTTGTTGTGCTATTTGGCAACAAATATTGATTATGTATTCATTCAGTCCTAGCAAAGTATTGTATCATCAATGTGTGAAAGAGAAATAGAAATAGACAAAGTTCAATAGAGAGAAAGAGTGAAAGAGAGAGAATTAGGGAGACAGAGAACGACAGACAGCCAGAGAGAAAGCGAAAGACACTGCCTTGGCTGAGCAGTTGTCTCACATGAAGAGTTGCATGCTGTGACCATATGCTAGTCCAGGTGGACTCGGTATCCAGGCAACTGTATAAAAGCAGTGGGGGCACTCGCTGCCGAATCCAGAGGACTTTTCAAATGAAGGAGTCAGGGAGAACAATAGCGCTATCATCTGTCGTCAGGTAAGATCACCTGGCCTCGCTGAACAGGGTTCTCTGTCTGACAAATCCACAGGGATCCCATTCAGGCTCCCCTCTGGCCTCAGGAAGGACACTAGAACAAAACCGGAGGAGACACTCTGGCACATAGTATCGGTTTGAATGTTGTGTTTGGCAAGGATGCAGCTTCATATGCACACGCAGAAATACTGAGCAGGTGCTTGATACAAACAGTGAGTAGATAATGAAATAGAAATTTGCACAGTGGATCAATGCTGCATGATTGGTTTAATCATCGCTGTTCCATCCTCAGCTGGTCCTCATTATTCAAACATATGCCGGGAGGATGACTACGGATGCATTTTTTAATCTCTCCCATCCTTGCTTTTACTACTCTCTGACAAGTGAGTCGCGCTTAACAATTAAAACATGATCACAAATCGTGATTTAATGGTGAAACTTTGTAATTAATTCAAACATCTTTATTTGGTCATTTGTTGCACCTTGCCCTCATCTCCTCAACATCATTCAACCCAAACCATCTCCCCATCCATCACAGAGGCCATAACATACCATTTTGCCAAAAATATGGCATTGATTAGCACAATGAGAAACAAAGACATTAATACAATTATAAAAATATCTTTTCCAAACCAAAGAAAGTGTGATTCATAATTGTGATTATAATATTAAGCAACATAATCAGGATTATAGATTAAAAACTGAGGGGGAAAAAAGCATAGACAAATCCCTGTTCTGCAAATTAATAGAGTGTTTGGGGGGTCTCTTTATGCATTACATAGCCTGAGTCATCTCATACTGGCAGTGGGCTGCTACAGTATTATGTTGCTCTGGCTTCACAGCAGGTAGAGTCTCCCAAGTTCAGGAGGACACATGGGAACATTCCTGTAACCAATCACACAGCCTCACCCCACCTGCTTCTCATTGGCACAGAGCATCATTACATATCATTACATATCCTGGACCTACTGTCTTCCCTCTCAGTTGCTGGAGCGCACGCTTTGATGTATCATTAAGTGTATTAAGTAGTTCTATTAACCACTTAAACGGTACATGGATATACTTTGTAGACTGAGGTCCCCCAGGGCTCTAGGCTACTTGGTGACTTATTTTTTTTCCATCTAAATCAAATCTCCTCTATGAATATAGCTGGTTTTCGTTGAAAATAGCCGGTCTACAAGCTCACAACACATCAAGTTGCTTGCAGCGTGTTGTGAGATTGTAACTCTGCTTCAGTTGTCACCATGTTCTCCTACTGTATTATGACATGCCCATGACACTAGTGTTCACATGGTTAAGTGTCACAGACTTTCTATCATAACAAGGAAAGCATATCATCCAGTTCACTTCAACACACGCACACGCACAGGCACTTGCACACACACACACACACACACACACACACACACACACACACACACACACACACACACACACACACACACACACACACACACACACACACACACACACACACACACACACACACACACACACCCCTCCATATCCTTTGATGTAGTTTCCTATTATCAATAGAAATGCTTTAAACATACATATTGGACTGATAGTTATCACAACGTTGTGAGCCTGTTACATCTGCTATTTTGTTGAACGTTCCCCCCAGATTAATAGTTAAACAACAAGACAGTATAAAAGTTATTTTCGATCTGTCCTAACTCCTAACAGATATCCTCTCAAGTTTTCCTCGTGACATACTGTGCCTTAGGGGGAAAGATTTACAAATTTGACAATAAGGTAGTGTAAAGTAACAATGCAGGGGTGCTGTTCTTACGGAAATAAGGTTAATAAATAATACTGCTTCAATGTGACGCTGCAGCCGTTACACATTTGGTTGTGGTGATGATTTGGTCTCTATACAGAAGCATTATAACAATATCTGGGTTTTTACAATCAAGTATGTCTAACATTCATATTCAATCAGCATGTTCCAGAGGAGCATGTTGTTAACCTGCAGCTGACGTGATTTCTGTTATTATTTTTTATTCAGAAGTTGTATCTTGACCTCCCCAGTAAATGGAAATTATGATTCAGCGGTGCAGGGCTTTATGAAGCATGCCGTAATGGCATATTCATGGCGATATAGAATTGCTTCTCATAGGGGCTGTTTAGTAGAAGATGGGAATAATAAAATGGGCCTAATTGTGCTGATGAGATAAACAAAGTACCCAACAAGAACTATTTTATTGGCAAAACGCAACTTTGTCAGCCAGTTGTTTTCGGAGAACCAATTTTCCATATAAAGGCATACAAAGCAATTTGCCCCACAGTAAGGAACACGTTGAATGCTAAGCATGTCTGAGTCAACTGTACTCTCAACATATATATTCAGCCAAACTCTCTATCAGCGACCCCATTAAATGCTTTATATAATAATCATATTAGTCTGGCTGGTTTTATTTAACCAAATCCATCTGACTCTATATGGCAGACAGCTCCCTTGTTAATGCCGTGTGTAAACTAGAGGATGAAGGATCGACATTGAGAATTTTGGAGCATTTTTGGGTCCTCTGGATCGCAGCCCAGACGGCAGCCAATGCCAAGTTCTGAGTGCTATAGCTCTCAGATCTGGACAGCCAAACCCAAAACCTCTGCCTTGGGTCGGTCTCCCTGCGTTGGTGTAATGCACGCATACCAGAGAGATTTAGTGTTTAGTAAGTATGCGAGGGGAAAAAATGAAATCATAATTAGAGACTGCATACTTGATCTTTATGGGTGCTTGTTAACGGCTTATGTTTCTCGGCCAAATAATGCAATATCACACATACACATCCATACAGTACAATGCTACTTATGTGGCTGTGTTAAGGAAGGGATTAGAGAGATTTCTTTTTTATGCTGCTAAATCTAATGATAATTGCTGTAGACTGTAGTGTGCAAAATGCTGTAAATGCAGAGTAGTTTATATTCACTATGAAAGACATAAATGCATTATGTTTAGTGATCCCTGGTGTGCCTACCATTAATGTGTCCTGGATGTCTGGACTGTTGGAAATGTCAGGAAATATCATAATACTGGTCAGTAAGCAGGCACGTGTACACATAGACATCAAAGGGGGCTTGAGCCCCTGCCCTTATATCCGTCTATAAAAAGGTGCACTCTCCAGACCATGAATGCAGTTTTTAATTTGGAGAAAGAAATGCAAATGCCCTCTTTCCATGCCGTACCTGAAGGCAGCATACAAGAAAATTGCTTTGTCCAAACCCTCCCACTCTGCCCTCTCTATGTAGAAATCCATACCAGAGATACCACATCTCCAGTACTGACTTGATTATGTTCTAGACTTGTTTAGTTCAGTGTGGTATCAAGCACCGAAATCTGCTATTTTTGATATTTTCACCAAAAGGCACTTTTATAAATTTCAGCCCCTGCCTCTCCTAACATTCTCTGCACGTCCCTGTCAGTAAGTAGCAACCAGCAAAAACTGTAACGATACATTTACTACTAAGTAGAGACCATGCTTAATAATTTTCTTGTAACTTTGTCATAACAATGAGATTTCCTTGAGTTCTTGCCATCTCTTTAAACGGTGTTAATACTAAAATAAGTGTACAGCAAACTATAGAGAAGATTAATCTGATTATAGCCTACTAAGCATTCATTTTATGTCATATTTAAATGTAATCTAGTAAAATAATAGGTTGACAATTTGGATATGATATGCACATTAATGCCATTTGTAAAACGGGTCATTGTGTAACATAGCTCTGTGATGGCAGAGCATAAAAACAAAGATAAAGGCAGCTGTTGCAGTGCAGACTGAGATAAATCCCACTCGTCTGTGCAAATATACAGTTCCTAATAAAAATCATTCTCAATCTGATAGATACGGTTCACCAGATAGGCCTATATCCAATAAAATACTTCATCATTGGACTATGCAAAAAATAAAATAGTAACCTTTCAGTGCTCCAACATGCTTACGATGCAGTGCTCTAAGCTGTAGCATAAACACTGAATCAGTGCAAACCCTGCAGCCCCGCTGATGGTGAATGTTCCCTGACACCTACTCAATACAACAAGGCCTAGGTCCAGAGCTGCAATCTGTCTCTAATCTTCCACAGTCAGGGCAGGGGCTGGCTAATAGAAAGGAGAGGAAGTCGGTGTAGGCAGCTGTGTCAGCCATGGAGGCGCACATACTAACGCCCCGAGTCTGCTGCTCTTCTGCATGGAACGCATTTCGAGATGAAATGGACAAAGATCTAAATGTGGATGGTGCACAGCGCCAGGCCCCAGGATAATGAGCCACAGGTGGAGTTTGAATTCCCCCGTGCTGCAACCCCACAGCTCCAGCTGAGGCTGAGTGCTTCCACAGGCAGCTAGCTAGAATACTTTTCCATTCAATTGAGCTGCCACTGCTGCCGTTGACTCCGCTTCTAAACATCGCAAGATGCAACAACGTCTCTTTGTATGTCAGAGACTTGGACTCAAATGCATAGAGAGTCTGTTGTGGCTAGTGTATTTCATTATGTTTTAACCTCACTGTTGTCTTTATACCCATATTATCCTCTGGCTGCTTTGTTCTGCATGAATGAATGCATAATAATAATCTTTGCAGAGCAGGTATATGGAATAAAAAGAGCCGGTTCCCTGTGTTTTGACAAGGGAGCAAGGGCATCTGTGTCATGTTGGATGTGGTTAGATGTTAATTTGGGAGAGGTGAGAGAGGGCTGGCACCTTTAACTCCAGAGGGCACAGGGTTGAATACCTTCGTGCACCGGCAGGGTCACCCGTACGCCAGAGAGAAGCCTGAGACACCCAGGGGAGGGGGGGGGGAGGGAGCCTGTGAGAGAGGCAGGGATAGCCAGGGGTGTCGCACCAAATTCTGGGCCCTGCGTACAAGGATTCACTTAACAATTAACAATTTAACTATTGAAAAATAGCAGATATACAAGCTCACAGCGCGGCACCGAGTGCCGCGCTGCGAGCTTGTAGATCTGCTATTTTTGAAAAATCGTGAAATTTGTGCAATTCTTTCAAATCCTTCTAAGGTTTTTTGAAAAACCTATGTTTCTATGTCAGTGGTGCTCAAACATTTTAATGTGAAGAACCCCCAAAATTATATGTATTCCATTTGGCCACGGACCCCCCATCTCAAAATATTTAGTTCCAGGGACCCCCCAGAAGCAGAATTTTGAGTTACAAATGTTCGCTTAAAAAATACATGTATTCAAAGATTTGCACACGTTTTCACGACTTTTCAAAAATAGCAGATCTACAAGCTCGCAGTGCGGCACTCGGTGCCGCACTGTGAGCTTGTATATCTGCTATTTTTCAATAGCTAAAGTATACAATAATTCCAGGCCCTTCCACCTTGGGCCCTAGTAACTCAGTCCCACTTCCCCCCCCCCCCCCCCCCCTTGTGACGCCCCTGGAGGCAGGGATAGCAGACACACAGAGGGAGACCAGACAAGAAAAGCACTGACCACAGGCTATGGGCGCTTGAACCTTGTGGTAAACTTGGGAAATGAGGTTGCCATCCCTCTCAATTTTCCCTTCAACGAAAACCCACAGCTCATATGGTTGAGATTGATCCCAGATCAAAGAGAATAGCCAATTAGACATGGTCACTGATTTCATCTCTAATCTCCTACAGATTGCTGAAAAACGCTGCAGACAGAGGAAACACTAAATAGTGATGTGTCATCTTGCAGGTGCAATTTTAAAGTGCAACACATATTGTTCCACTATATGGCTCAATTCTGTCTCAGCCGAGATTGCATTGAGATTTGATTTGAGTCTTTATTGTAATATGTATTGGCATCACACAAGGCTTCGCCATTTAAAACTACTTAGACATTAGAGGGTGTAATTTCGGACTCATTTGGAGTCATTTGGACCAAAATAAGTCTATCCTTTCACTCTGGTTATCCCCCTAGGACACCAAAGAACTTTGAACTCTTGTAGACCTCCAGTGTGTCAGTGTTAGTTCATGACAGGGAAACACTATATGGGTGTGTTTCAGTCCATTGATACACTCAGAGGGTTCCTGGGTTCAGTTCCCTGTGTTCTAAGGTAAAGAAGTCACCTTTAAGGAGATAATGGATGACTGGCTGACTCATTGTCTTCTTATCAGAAGCCTTTCAGAATCTTGAAAATAAAGACAGCATGAATGAATACTGTAGATATAGATAGTATTGATATAAATTGTCAAAGTGTAAATTAATAATAATGCATTAATCTTGCTATTGGAACTATTTACATTAAATATTTTTTTTCTTTTTCTCTTTTAATAATAAAATAAAAATAAAAAACGTTTTAAAAGTACACACATTTGCAACATCAAAAATGAAAATGAAAGTTTGGGACTTCTCATTCCTTTAGTTGTTATGTAGCAAACTTTTAACTCAGTGTAGCGTTTCATTGTCTCGCCTATGGTTCTGGTAAACAGAGCAGTATGCATGTAGATTATGGGGTTGCCCTCTGGAACATTCCATGTCCCCACAAGCATGAAGCATACTTAGGATATCAAAAACTGAAATTAGAGGCGTCTTTCTTGGAACCTTGGTGAAACTAATACAGATATATCTAGACCACATGACGTGTGTAATCATTTAGGGTTAGATGCTGGATGAAATTACCATGCAAAGGGGATAGGCTGGATCTAGTTATTGCCGGAACTGAGGGTTTGAACTGTAATTCATTATAAGGAACTTATGGGTGATGAAAAAAATAAGAAGCAAGGCTGCAAATCCTTGATGGAAAGAGACAATTCAACTTTTATTTGTTATTTACTACTTTACCGAAACGCTGCTCAACTCAACACAAATGCTCCATGTTATAATCTCAACCTCTGATAATAAAGTCTGTTGAGAGGTTTGTTTTATTCGATACACTGGTAGACTCAGTAGCATTGTCCGCCGTAACCACAGCACAGCTGAAAACATGGAAAAATATATTGGCAAATCGCTTTCTTCTGAAAGTGAATAGCTTGTCTCATGCTCTTAAGAAGTTTTTTTTAATGCACTGCATGGTTGCTCACGACAGACCCACAGAGAGGACAATACTACGCCGACATGCTCACTGGGTCAGAACAAAAAAAATGTCAGGTATTTAGTTTCGAACATCAGAGCACATATCTCACAAAACAAGACCCCCACCCCAGCTTCTGCTCGTCCTCCGTGCCCCCCCTCCCGCCACCCTTGTCTTGAGGAAAGGAGCTCTTGTAACCCAACAGACAGACACTGATCCCAGAGCACAGCATCTGCTGACAAGCCAGCCTCCTATTCAGCCTTGGCTGGAAGCATGGGCTGCCGAGAAACCAGATCCAGCTTGGCAGAGACTCAACCATTGCTTCCTGCCCCATCCGGGGCCCACACAGCTAAGTACTCTTAATTAAAGAGGTTAACTTGTCTAAGATGTGACCAAGAGAAGAGAGAGAGAGAGAGAAAAAAAAGTAAAAGTAGAGAAAGAAAACCTAACAATCTCATCCGTTTTTTCTTCTTTTCCAACAAAAGAGGTCTCCTCCCTGATGTGGGATGACGTGAGCAGTGATGCTTAAAAGTTATATTAGAGGAACAAAATGAGGAGGAACAGAACCTCTTTAAATGGCCCTTAATACCACCCCACTTGGTCCTCCAGAGACAGATGGGTGAGAAGAGGCAAGGAGATGAGAGGAGAGCCATGTTTGTGATGTGCACGCGGACAGCTCCTCTCTCTCCTCACTCTCTCCCCGCAGCACTGGGAGCCCGGAGAAAATGTAACTGGAGAGGAGCAATTTTATTATTCTTTTTGGTCGGCTGTCAGCATACATATTAATGAAGAGTTAGGTCATTGCCGGAGACATCTGCATTGGCCTGTGGGGCTGCCTGCTAAACGCCAGAGAAATTAGAAATGTAAATTTATACCCGGAGACACAATATGAGAGATTCCTCTCTGTTGTTTTAGGCTTCAGATCCACACGAGCCTCCATTCTCCGGAGGCAGCCCTGCAGAACGGGATGTTCATTGCAGATCGTCCAGATTGCAAATGACAAACCGTGTACAACAGGACCGTTGTAACAGTACAGTAATACTTGCAAAGCTCATTTGGGTTTTGACAATCGAGTGCTGCCTCCCTGCTTTGCATGTTACTGTCAATTTACACAACAGCGATTAAAACAATAACCCAGAAAAATCCTGTTTCATGTTGCTGCCTTGACAGTTTGTAAGCCAAGACATAGGAATAATAAAGCCTATAAACATCAATGTTTAAACTATGAAAATTGCTCTTAAACTGAGAAGACACTTTTGCTTCTCAGCAAAAATGTCATTTTACCACACCATTAATCATCTATTGTCAATGAATATTTATAGGTTATGAAGTAATGCAAAGCAATGTGTGTGAATAATTATTGCATATTGACGTGTCTGAAATATACTGTATATTTCTGCATAACTGAATTATCTATTATTATTATTATCTATCAATAGAGAGGCTTTAGATGTCAGGTTTGTGTCTTTAAGCGATGCAATAACAAACCCTGCTCTTATGGAACGTGATAGAGACAACCCTCGTCTAAGTGTCTACTGAGAGCTTTCCTATAAAGCCTGAGCGTCCCCTCATCAATAAAAATTATGCTGTTTTCTTTTTTTTCCTTTTTTACCTCGCACTAGGTATTGATCAAGGAGGCTCATGTATCTACTTTAATGGAGTCTCTATGGATTCAGACCCACACGACAGCAGCACCAGCAGCCGTCAAGTCCAACATATCAGATTTAGCGGACAAATTTTCATTAGCGCCGTCAAAACACATCTGGCTGCTGAGTGGGTCCTGAGGGGGCAAGGGGCACTCGACTGTGTTATCATTAGCTGTCAGGACACAGCTCAACTCTGGCTTCGCACTACAAGGCAGGGGCCAAAAACATCCAGTGCAAAAACAGCTGTGAGAAATTTCCATTTCCGTGGCTGGGCTCGACATTCTTCCCGACAGACAGATAAATAAATAAATAATAATAGATGTAATTCAACAGAAGGTATTATCAAAAGGCTCCTTAGGCAGAGCAATCATTTTTTGAAAGAGACCCTGAATTTCTCTGGTGAGACCCCCAGCTACTGCAGATGCTGCTCCATCACCATTGTTGCTCCCTATTGTTGTTCACCTTCCCTTTTCCTTCCTGTTTTCAGCCCCGTTGGGATCAATGTCCGGAGGAGATGGTAATCGCCACGACAACGCGCCGCAGAACAGCTCATTAGTGTACATGCATAGCTCACCCCAGGATTCCTGTCTGGAATTTAACGGAAGCACATTAGTCTTAGCCGCCGCGTGATAAAGCGCCATCATTGATCCAGTGCAGAGAGAGAGGCACGGGCCGTATAGCTTGAGGGAAGAGGTACTCCGACTGAACCAACAATGGACCACCCGATGCCCTCGCTTCCCCCACACCCCTTCTTTTCTACCCTGTTATTCTCTCCAGTCACATAATAAGCTATGATTGCCGCTCAATCTTTGTCTCGTTCGAAAACAGCCCATTTGAGGTGCACAGGCCCTGGATTGAGTCTGCATGTAAAAACTCATTACTGGTAGGTGATGGATGGAGCCTTTTCTCCATAGTCCACATCTGTAATCAACAATCAATGGGGAAGCACATGTGCAGCACAAATCATCCCATGCGTGCGTTGCCACTCTCACATCAATATTCAGCAAGAAGGGTCTTGTTTTCAAGTCTCAGGGTCAATACTAATGGAACAGCGCTTGAGCTGGAGAACCTCCATGATGTATTAGTACACTCTTTACTTGTTGAGAACGTGATGCTGGATGCATAATTGAAGAGCACGTCCTTGAATTCTGCTTTCATACATCTTGTAGTTTTGCATACTATATGTACCACATTCAGGTGACCTCTCTTTTTACACCGAAGATTTCTTCATGAAATTAAAAGGACCACTTCACCCACAACCTATCATAAGAGCTCTTCATAAGATGGCACCATTTCCTTCTATTCAGTCGGTCTCAGAGAAGGATTTCCTGCTGAAACCTGCCTAACACATCATCAGTAGGCAAAACAAAGGCTTTTATTTCACCATGCTAACTTACCGGGAAGGGAAACGCTGTAGTTTCTTTTAGCTTGGAATCCCCATTGATTATGTCACTGGTAGGCAGGTTTTTTAACTGGCCATATAGCACACAAATGAGACACGGAGTGAGTAGACAAATAATATGCCATCTTATTATGCACTTTATTCTCATAAGTTACAGTTATAGATGTGCCATTTCAAAACTTCACACGCCCTGCATTGGCAAGACAGTGATTTTCGGGGGATTTGCAGAAAATGTAGATCTATTTTTGCTATTTTCTGCAAAATAAGCTCTGTTCTCCATAAAAAAATACAAAAGTAAAACAGGTAAAGAAACCTGTGGAAAAAATGCATTTGCAGGACATTTTCAGGAAGAGAGCAGTAAATACAGAGGAGTTGAAATGGCACATCTGTACACGAAGATATGGTTGAAAATGGTGAAATGTTCCTTTAACTGAGGGTCTTGACTTTTTTGGCTTTTTTGTTGGAACATATTACATACTGTATGAGTGTTGTGCTTGAAGAGTTAAATCATAAAAGAGTATAGCGTAGCTACCAATGCAAATTTTATTGTGGACACAGAGACAGAAACATTACCAATGTTTCGGCCAGACTAAGCTGCCTTCTTCATGGAGGTGCTTGAAGAGTTAACATGTTTAGGAGTAAACATATAACACTGTTTTCTGTTTATATATATTGCTGCGGTTGTTGCCTAATGACACTAATTGTTCCCAAATTACTCCTCACGCTGCAGTTGCTTACTGTTGGAGTTGCAAATTAGAGATGCAGATTGTGCATGCACGTGTCGTGACTGCTTTACAAGACCCAGTGTCCTTTTCATTTCTGATGACTAAGTATGGCAGGGAATTGCTTCCATCTCAGGGATGAGGTACTTTGCTTTACCTCTACGCCACCTAGACGCCCCCACAATGAATTTTTAAGGTAATGCAATAATAGGGGGTGACAATTAAGGGATGATGCCAAAGACTGTTTTCCATCTCATATCTGATTGGAGGAGGCCCTGTGCCAGTTTCCCCGGCAGTTTGGAAAGGGGCAAAGGAACAGCAACCACCAATTAATTTATAAGGCTACACACTGTATAAAGGCTATATGGATCTCAATAATCAGTTTATTTAGTGGATAGGCAAATATGACATTATAGCCTATGGTATTATACAGTATAATATTTTTGTATATTAAAAGCCATTACGCATTATGTGTCTATGTACCGATATGTTCTATCTAATGTAGCAAGAATACTGTATAAAATGTAAATGTTTAAAGATGTTTTTTGGATGCATGTATGGAATGCACTTTGTTTATCTTTAATATGTTAAGGTGGGAAATACTGGCCTGTGTGTGTGTGTGTGTGTGTGTGTGTGTGTGTGTGTGTGTGTGTGTGTGTGTGTGTGTGTGTGTGTGTGTGTGTGTGTGTGTGTGTGTGTGTGTGTGTGTGTGTAAACTAAGAAAATCTAAACAAAGCATATAGCTTTTACAACTCTGTTTCAATTCCATTTTCCTTGGTTTTAGTCCACAGTGGAGTAGGCCTAGTTGCAAAAAAGATTAAAATAATAATTAATATTTGTTGGAAAACCATTAATGTTTGATCTTCATAAACAGAACATGCATCATTGATAAAGAGTTGTTAAAGGAGATTGGTACAAGTAAGAACAGTAAGACTTTAATTTAACGGAAATCCGGACATAATTATGACGCCATTTTGTCTTAATCAAGACTACCGGTAATTCAAGTCAGACTAAACAATGAAACGCTTTGGATATACAAACCTCATGCTCTCTCAAAGCCCAAACAGGGTGATTCTGTTTATGGTGCCGATAAAGTTTACTGTTTAGAGAACAAGGGGGCAGCGTAAACACAAGCTGACATATTACAAAACACATAGCATGCGGAGTACTATAGATTCTAGCAGGGTATGTGTTTGCTGTTGTTATATCCAGGAGAAAAGAAATATGATGGACAGCTGGTTTTGAATCACTATCATCTGGATCTGGTCACTTACATATAATGTCAGCGTTGCAAGGAAAGGGAAATTTCAACACACACATAGACAGGGTTGATTAATGCAGGCCTTGATTGAAGATGTTGCTGGAACTACCATGTGGATGATTTTGTGATTAAATATGGCGTCAGATGAAAGCATTATTGTCATCACCTCATGCAGCCATGGCTCTGTAAAGACAGCACTGTTTAAAGCAGGGGTCTTCAACAGGGGGTCCTCAGAGTTACTACAGGGGGTCCTCCAAATCTTCCAATCCTTTTTATATTAACAACTTGAACCCTAGCATCCATATTCGGAGAACTTTAGCCAAAAATAGCAGATCTACAAGTTCACAACACCTCGCGCTGCGAGGTGTTGTGATCTTGTAGATCAGCTATTTTCGGCAAAGAGGTTTTGTAGAGGGGAAAAAGAGCAGACCAAGTACAGAGTGAAAGGTCAACTTTGTTAAGTATAAACAGTTCAAGTGGTTAAATATCTGAAAACACGAATTGTCATGAATACAAAATACACTGATGATTGATCGTGCTGTCAAACAATGAAACTATATGGAATCTATGAAAAGGTTGTGGGGGTCCCTGCTTCATCTCTCTCTCAACTAAGGGGTCCTTCGCCTTAAAACGTTGAAGACCCCTGGTTTAAAGGGATAGTTCACCCCCCAAATGATTATGTTTCTTATCGATGACTCACCCCATGAAGCCTTGAATTCACGGAGATGTTTTTTCTCGCATTCCTGATCCAATTTTCCAATGTTTAATTAATTTAAGTAAACATAGGAGCTTAATAACAGCAAAACTTTAATTAAAACAATCACTTATAAGCAGGACTGTATTAGTCCTCTTATGATTACACTATTTCAAAAAAATATTCAAAATGTTTCACTTTTTTCAAGATTTTATTTTGAAAATAGCACATCTACAGGGCGCTCGCTGGCCTAGCAGTCCAGGCGCATACCACATACAGTAGGCTCTGATGCCTGACAGCAGGTTCGAGTCCCGATCCCGACGGCCTTTGTTGCATGTCACTCCCCGTTTATCTCCCCTTTTCCTGTCTACCTACTGTACTATCAACCAGTAAGACACCCTAAGGGCGAGAAGCGAGGTCGCGCACATGGGCGCATGCACGCATCTGCCTGGGTGACAGCAGACGGCTGGGTGAGCGCTGGCGCTTTGGCATGGGTCGCAATAATGGCAAAACGCCCAAAAAATCATAGGAAAAAAAAGAAAATAGCAGATCTACAAGCTCACAACACGACGCGATGTGATGTGTGTGAGCTTGTAGATCTGCTATTTTCAAATAGCATATAGCTTTAAAGTGCTCATGTGGCCGATAGACGCTTCTTTTGGGCTTGTTTTCATAGACCTGGTTGCTTATTTCTCTAAAAAAATGTGGCAACACAGTTATCCTCTCTGTTCCTCACAGTGGTCCGCTTTTCCACACAAGACCTCTATCCTCATAAGTCCTATCTCAACGAGAACATTTAAACTCTCTCTGTATTTATTTATATTATTCAGAAGGACATCTGTTATGATACGGGACTCAGTATGCCAAGAATAACAAAATTATTCCAAACGGAGTCATGCTTATGTGTACTTTGTATCCCCAGAGTTTTCAACCGTTCAGCTGTAGGCTATGCTAATGTCACTGTGAAGTACTAAGAACACACACGCACGCACGCAGATGTATGTCCAGAAATTCCACAATCGAAGGTGAAGGCAAAGGTTAAGTTATGACAGATATGTACGGTACACAACAAGACAACATACAGTGCTTTATATAGTACATCACAACAACATGCTGCTTAACAAAAAAAGAACTGCCTTCTTCCACCTCAAAAACATTGCCCGTCTCTGCCCCTCTCTGTCATTTTCTGCAGCTGAAACATTCATTCACGCCTTCATTACATCCCGTCTCGACTATTGCAACAGTATCCTCCATGGCACCATCACTAAAGTCCTCAATAAACTTCAATATGTCCAGAATTCAGCTGCCCGCCTGCTCACCAGTACCCGTTCAAGAGACCATAATTATTACACCCGTACTCCGTGACCTTCACTGGCTCATGCACTGGCACAGAATGCACTTCAAAGTACTCCTAAACACCTATAAAGCATTAAACAACCTCGCTCCTCCATACCTCCTTGATCTACTAGAACCTTATGCCCTCTCCCGCTCCCTCAGGTCTGGTGATGCAAACCTCCTTGTTGTCCCCAAGACCAAAAAACGTACCTGGGGCGACAGAGCTTTTGCTGCCCCAACCCTCTGGAATGCACTCCCCCAAACCCTCAGAGATGCCACCACCACCCAAACATTCAAACCGGCCTCAAAACCCACCTCTTTCATTTTGCTTTCCCCAGCTAACCCCCCTTATGTTTAATTGTTTTTCATTGGTTTTATTCCCTAGTCTTAGTGTCTTTTAATCTTTAATAACGTTTTTTTTTCTTTGTCCTTTTTTATGCCCCATGTAAAGCGTCTTTGGGTACTCAGAAAAGCTCTATATACATTTTAGAAATTATTATTATTATTGTTATTAACTCAAGGTTACGAACGTAACCTAGGTTCTGTTACTTTTGTGAGTGATGGGATGGGATACAGCGCCTCCTGGCGATGCACAAAAGCCTCACATACAATCCCGACGACAAATCTTATTGGTTGGCGGGTGTTGTCACTCAGATTCCAGAAGAGCCTCCCCTACCGGAGGCTATATGAATCCCTGTATGACGTGACTACTTCCTCTTACACAGCTTCTTCAGCTCGAGGCAAAGGGCCCAGGATGCTGACACTCCCCTAGTAGAGTGTGTCCACCTGGAAAGAGTAGATCTAGCAAAAAGGGCTGGAAAAGGGCTGTAAGTCCTTTTCTCCCTCATTGAGAAATATTGACTATGAATATTCAAATATGGAAATGTCATAGGCCTCATGCCCTACCCACCACAGCTGCTCGGTGCAAAGTGGTTTCAGGTTTCAGCAAGTGGCTAATTTGCATATTAGGTCATTATAGGTTCATGGGATTGGTGATGTCATACATCCAGCTCAGATTTTGAGGAAGTACAGAGAGGCTCCACAACTCCAGTGGAAAATGTTAAAAGGATGCTCTGGTTGGCTCTGACTCTCCACATAACAATCTGCACATAACAATCTGTATAGTCAAAGTCATGCCTCTAAGAGGAGTTAACTGTAGAAATGTGTCTGAGTGGAGGGGGAATTCAACAGCTTGGAAGAAGCTGAAAAAGACATGTTAGAAATTGTTTTTCCCTCAGGCTATAATAGTCCTGAATATTGCGCAGTCAACTGCTTTCAATCTATAAATACTCAAACCAGAGCACACACAGTTTTTATTATTTTTCTTTTTTTGTCAAATCACTTGCGCATCTCCCACACATATTGTACTTTTTCTACACTCGCACACTGACACACTTTACATTATTTCACACTTGATACAAGATTTTACTTGATTAATGCTGCTTACCTTTGCTTGTGTGCTTCTAACTTTGTACACATACTTGTTTTTATTATATCTTGTTTTGTTTGATATAGTTAATCTGCTACACAGATAGGCTATAGTCTACAGTAAGTAGCATATCAAAACAAAAATAAATCACAATATACTGTAGCCCACTTGATCATTGAGTGACAAATAAACCTTCTTGAATCTTGAATTTTGAAAGAGGATGAGTTTGTTTTCATTAACCAGAAATGCATTCATTTTTCAATCAGTGTACACATAAAATTCAATGTGCAATTGGCAATAACAAATCCTTGTTCCACAATGGCCACAATTCCTTTATTCTGTCTCAAATCAATGTGGGGAGGAATTTTCAAAGGGGAGTTGTGCCTGATGGCTTGTTACTGGGTAAGGCACATGGTTGCTTACCCCCTGCAACAGCCTTGTTACTGGGTAAGGCACATGGTTGCTTACCCCCTGCAACAGCCCTCAGGATGCACAACAGGTGAGCTGCAACACCATGCAGAGTTGTACTCAGTCTTCGGTAGAGCGAACAATTGGGTCGTTGTCAGAGTAAAGTACTGGAGTACTGTACATGCATGCTTTGAAAATACTCACAAGTACGAATTACATAAAACTGCATTTTCTTTTTGCATTTTTTATGTCAATACATTGCTGCATTAAAATGTAGAAATATCAATAATAGCTGATCTACAAGGCAAGGCTTCTCTATTTGAAACAGGGCTTAAATTAGTAATTTATAATGTACGTTATTCCTTCCCAGAAATGTGGTGGAGTCAAACATACAATATCTGTCTTTGAAATGTAGTGGAGCAAAAGTCCCATGTATCAAAAAATACAAATACTCAAGTTTAAGTATAGGAACTAAAAAAAAGAAGAAAAGAAAATACAAGTAAATGTACTTGAGGTGGCTCCGCTTGGTGACGCTTTGGGTGGGAGACTTTTATATGTTCCAGAAAAGGTGTGCTTTTTAACGTCGCCATCTGGAATGCCTATATACCCTTTCCTGCCACCTCAGATCAGGCCCTACCACCGCGATCACACGATGATCGCCAAGCCCAGCCCCAGCGGCCCCAGCAGCCCCAGCTGTAGAGCAGACACATCTCAACGACTTTGAATGACTCGGGTAGGTTGAGCAGACTTGCGGCCGCGTAATAAAGATGATTGACAGCTTTCAGTGTTTTTACTGCTTGCACACAAGCTCTTTTATTGATGCAGCACTATCACAAAGACACTTGTACTGCTCTGACCTCAAGTTCAAGGTTGTCTATAGTTTGAATAACATCTCTTGTTTGTTCCGACCTCTCCGGCATTGGTGAGGAGGCCTCGACAACACTGGCTGAAGCTTCTGCTGGTGTTAGCACAGGGGCGTCAATTGGGTATGGCAGGGGTATGCAGCTGCCATACTGGGTCCAGAGGGGAAAATAAAGGTTACTTTTAAATAAGTTACTTTTAAATATAAATCCATGAATGTCTCTTTATCTATCTGTGCTGATTATTATGTTGTTAAATTACAGTAAAATAACTACAAATGCAAAATTTAACAAAATGGTCACTTTAACAAGGTATTATAATTACTAGAAGCTGGGCCGCCCTTTGGGCGGCCCAGTCGGCGACCTGGCCAACTCGGAACAATGTAAATAGGGAATGAATGCCCCGCCCTTTAATGCAAACCCCATTATACCTGTTTTTTACCTGGTCATAGGACCCATTTTGACCATCTGTCTGCCTGTGTCCATTTATGCCCATATATGGAGATATGTCTGTCTGTCTGTCGGCGTCCATTTTATGTCCATATATGGAGATCACTGCAGTTATAGTTCTGGGTCCATTTTATGCCCATATATGGAGATATCTGTCTATCTGCGTCCATTTTATGCCCATATATGGAGTATCTGTCTGTGCCTCCAACTGTGTTGCAGACACAGTGCCGGTTCCCCCTTTAATGCAAACCTCATTATACCTGTTGTCATAGGACCCGTTTTGAACATCTGTTTGCCTGTGTCCATTTATGCCCATATATGGAGATATCTGTATCTGTCTGTCTGCGTCCATTTTATGCCCATATATGGAGATCTTTGACCATCTGTTTGCCTCTGTCCATTTATGTCCATATATGGAGATATCTGTATCTGTCTGTCTGCAATCCATTTTATGCCCATATATGGGGGCATTCATTTTATGCCCATATATGGAGAACGCGCGTGCCCGTGGGACGAACGGTTCTCGAGATATGCGGATTACATACATACATACACACTCACAGAGATTTTTTGTTGACTCATGTGGCGTACGTGATGTCAGAGCCTTTTATGAAGTGATGTCACAATGAGTCAGAGCTTTCGCCGATTTCCTCCGGAACAGCCTGATGTCAACAATCAACCCCGCATAAGGAGATTCCGAACGTTTCGCGCCCGTTCGGGAAAACCGCGCGTCGGGTCGAGTCGAGACCCGGCACTGCACTCCGTGCCGCGGCAGGGAACGCGCGTGCCGAATCTGAAGCCGGTGGGACGAACGGTTCTCGAGATACGCGGATTACAGACAGACACACAGACAGACAGACAGACACGCAGAGACTTCTCGCATTTATAGATAGATATTCTCTACACTTGTATTCTCCCCATCTTGACAAAAGGGTAAATTCCCAGGTTCCGCAGGTCAGCTGCACAGGTGCAATGCATTATTGTTAATTGTGGCACGTTTACTAACATGCCAAGTTTACCTGCACTTGAACAACCGAAAAAATTAAAATGAAATAAAATGTACTTCTTAAAAAAAAAGTATCATGCCGGTTGCTAAGGTATGGCAACATGACTGGTGTCTTCGCACGCGTGCAAGACACCAGTCATGTTGCCATACCTTAGCTTTTTCTGAACTGACGCCACTGTGCAGCACTATCACAAAGACACTTGTACTTCTCTCAAAGGTTGTCTATAGTTTGAATAATATCTCTTGTTTGTTCCGACCTCTCCGGCATTGGTGAGGAGGCCTCGACCACGCTGGCCATGCTGGTGTTAGCAGCTGGACGCGAGGACACAGACCCGTTGACACCTGCTGTACTTACTTACCATTTTGAGGTATTTTTTACTTTACTGGAGTATTTGCAATATTCGGTACCTTTACTTCTACTTCACTTCATCTCAGAGGCAAATATTGTACTTTTACTCCACTACAATTATTTTTAAACATTTTTCTATTTTTTCATTTTGATTATTATTACAAACATACATTACAAACATACATTAAACACTTCAGCCCAAAATACATTTCGTCCATTTGAAAATAGATGATCTACAAGCTCACAATGCGACGCATCGTGACGCATTGTGAGCTTGTAGATCTGCTATTTTCAAAATATATTTCCACATTTTATACTGTACGTTTGAAAACTTGTGAAATGGGACATTCTGCATCATGAGTACTTTCTACTTTTGGTACTTTAAGGACATTTTGATACCAATACTTTTGTACTTTTATTTTCACCGAATGTTCTTGGGGTTAAAATTGTGTGTGAATACCAATAAAAAAGGAATTCAGTGTTTACTTTGTTTGTTTGACGTTGTGCATTGGCATAAACTTTCACCGAGTTCAATTCTAACATGGTCTCACTTAAACGTTACACATACATAAACATCAACGTCATACCTAGTTAAACAATCCAACCTGCATCTGCTGTGCATTGCTGCCAGTGACACTCACAGCTGTTTGTGGTGTAGTCCCCTCTCCTCCTCCTCCAGTGTCTAGGGTTGCCACCTTTCAGAAATTGAAATAAGGAACACCTCTTCTGGGCACGCGGTGCGTGCGTTCCGTGCGCGTGGCACAGCCGCCGGCCGGCGAAAAAATGCAGTCCCAAACCCATGAAATGCATAGAATAGTTATAACTATAACACACAACATGGTATAACCAGTGTTGGGTATCGTTACATTTTGAAGTAACTCGTTATGTTACTTTAGTTACTGACTTGAAAAACTAATCCGTTAAGTTACTCCGCTACCCAATGACAATTGTAACTTAACAAGTTACCGTTACCGTTACCGACCATTAAAACCCACCAGCGTGGACGTTTGGTAAACATAAAAACACAAGAATGCAGCCTCCTTTTAGCTCATGCGTCCTCTTCAATCGACCAACGCTCTCCAGCATTAAACTGTACAGTACCTCGGTGCCATGGTGTTGATATGGAGGCTCTATACCGGAGTTAAATGGCCGGTCCGGGGTCCCAATCCACCGTTGTCCGCCGTTCACTCCAGATACGATCCAATGATGTACAGTAAATCCATTTGAATACCCTACCGACGCGGACTTTTACACACAGTCAACTAAAGGCACGGACGCTACTATATCTCCCCGTTATGAGGAACGATCAACACGTAGGCAATAGTAGCCATAAATTATAACTTCCAGTTGTTTCGTGGGACATGGACTAGCACCGTAGAAGTCAACAACAGAGTGAATTGATTTCCTGGTTGAGCTGCAGAGGAAGGAACGTGATTGGCTGACATACAAGGGAGGCAGACAGGCAGGCAGAGCCGCAGACAGGCAGACAGACAGCTACACACACACGTGTATTTGTTGACAGAATAAGACAGAAGGAGGAAATGTGACTCGGGGCTTCTTTTTTAATCGGTGAGAACAAAATGAACAGTGAAAATGGGACACTTTTTAAAAAAAATAACGAGATTACTTTTTCGAAAATATAACTAAGTAACTAACCGTTATATTGTAAAATGTAACTCGTTAAGTTCCTCCGCTACCGCCAAACTAACGTTGTTACGTAACGTCGTTAGTTATAACGTCGTTACACCCAACACTGGGTATAACCTATATTGTTTTGCAGTTTGAAGTGGCCAATTGTTTCTAAAATATGAATAAGTTAATTTTGTATGAAATAAAGCAATGAATGATTTGAACCTGGCTCTTGTATTGGGTCACTTGGTGGTCAGTAAAGAGAAGGTAGTCAAGAAACCATTAAGTCATATACTTAAAGTTTAAAGTGCTTTATTAGCAACGAAGATTACAAATGTTTTACTTTAGGCTGAATAGGCTTCACTATAGGCTTCACCTGAGCAACTTTACAGAAATAAGAGCCCAAAATACTTATAATAGTCAGATTTGGCAACACTGCATGGAATTTCTTCCAACCTAGCCCAACATGGCTTATATTATCAGACCTGGCAACTGCATGTTATTTTTCTCCACACACTGTAGGCTCTTTTCTCTTCGGAGATGAGTAAGCCTGGCTACGCAAGGCTACTGTAGGCTAGGTTGCTTGGCAAGCAACCTTCACTGACGCTGTCAAGCCACGGGTTTGTTTCTTCCCACTCGCGTCTGTACCTTTGTAGGCGTCTGTCCTTTTTTGAGGCGGTGGAGTATAATTGTCTTCAGACGACATTTTTAAAGCGCGCGGTGTGCGCTGACTGTAACTAGGCAACGGTGATTGACAGCGACATGCAGTGCATAATGCAGACAGGGGCCGGCCGGGCTAGCGAGAGGAGAGGAGAGGAGAGGAGAGAGCGTCTGCGAGGCGAGCCGCCTCACCCTCTCCCTCCTTTTGCTGTCTTTTCCTGTGTTTTATTTCATTCATTATTGTTAAATTCTGTGTTGAGGTTTGTGTGACAGACCTTTATGGGGCATTTGGTTAAATACGGAACAAACCGCGTTCCGTATTGGTTCAATACGGAACGCATCTTTTAATTGTCCAATACGGAACGATTCCGTATTATACGGAACGGGTGGCAACCCTACCAGTGTCTGTGACATGGACTCCATGACATGGACGTTCCAAGACCTGTAAAAGGAAACTGATTGTTCAGGCATTGATTTGCTATTGTGACACTGACTGAATGTGAACATGTATTTAAGAATTCAACCGTGAATTGAAAATACAGGACATAACTTAAATAGGCTACTTGGTTAAATACTAATACAACGGAAAAATATATGTCTAATTAACTTTTAAATAGGCCAAATTTAGTAGGTGAACGTAAATTGAACTGAATTGAACTAAAACCAACTGTTGAATAGTACTTAATGGTCCTGACCACCGTTAACCAAACTGAAAACAAAAAGTTCATTATTTAGCTTTAAGACCTGAGTGAGCACAGTGGATGTATTGTATATCTCTGAAGATTCCAACAATTTTATTTCATTCTCAAACAAGCCAGCGGTTCCAACAATATTCATGTTCTGTTGTTTGTTTATTCTTATTTTGAGAGAGAGCTCTCCTGCTTATTTTAGTATATTAACAACACTCCTTCAGACTTAGTAACTGGTCTTGAAGATAACTGCTATAGTGTTTTTTTATATATAATTATTAATATTATGTAATTATTTTTGACCACAGATGAGGTTCTTGTGTAATGAATATGCTTAATTCATAAAAGGTCAAGAAGTACAGTAGACACAGTGTACATTTGACTTCAACTGTTAGCAGCTTGATATGGTCCCACATGGCTTTGTTTTTTGTTTTGAACAAGAAAGGCCTTAAGGTTAGCATACTTTTGTTGCTGTATAAAAATAGGCAATTCCATTTGTGTTGAATCAGTTGCTTTCACAACCTGTACCGTGGAAGTCAGTCGCATGACCGTGGGTTCCAATGAAACAGAAGAATGGCTGCTTAAAAGCACAATTAGTGATCCAATAGCCACAACAAAACAACATTATAAAATAGAAGGTTGTAGTGGACACGATTTTATTCATTCTGTGAAGAACCTTTTGTCAACTTTATTTGTATATATTTTGAGCTGGTATAGGTTTGTTTAACTGGGTAACGTTTTAAAAAACGCTCGAGTAAAACAGTATTAAACATTCCATCCACAAATCAAGCTTTTAATGTACTGTATGTGATTACAACCCTAATTCCTTATGTTTCAAACAATCCCAGATTGAGCCATTAACATATCACAGTATGTCCACTTTCATTTTATTTTTTCCAGATGTAATCATTCTAATCCAAGAGCAGCACAGCGCAACGGTGCGTTGCCCTGTTTATTGGGTCGGGGGAGGCGAAAAAGAACAACAAGTTGTCATCAAATTGTGGTCGGAACAACCTTGGTAGGAGTGCTCCCCAGACACCTTGGTGTTTGCCAAATCACAGCCACAGAAAGCCATTCTCAGAATAGTTTTTCAGTGAGGACTGTGAGCACAGGATCTCAGAAGGATGAGAAACATCCAGAAGATTGATGGTGTGAAAGGGGAAGGTAACTCCTGCACCTCCGTAGAGACTTGCATAAACGGCTGTCTCACCCCTGGCCCAGATGCATGGGCTAAACGTTTAAAATGTGTACAATAGTGTGTGAGTGTGCGTGTGTGCGCGCGTGTGCACTGTGCATGCATGCGTGCGTGTGTGTGCAACAGCTTAAATTATTCCTCAAGCTTTACAAATCAAGCACATATGCACACCCACGCACTCAAATGCAAACAATCTCAGCCTGTATTATTAATGAAATGCTCACTAGTTACAGTACATCCAAATAAACATTAATGTATTTTTAATGGCTTTCAAAGTATACGCTCCTGAAATGTTAATTTAACTCTATAGTCATCTCGGAGTTAAAATGATCAATCAGGATTTTGCTGTGCTAACATCTCCCCAGCGTCGGTCCCCTCTCTGAAACACTAGTTATTTTTACTCAAATCAGGGGCGTCACAACAAGGGGGGAAAAGTGGGACTGAGTTACTAGGGCCCAAGGTTGAGGGGCCTTAATTATTTTATACTTTAGCTATTGAAAATTAGCAGATGCAAGCTCACAGTGCGGCACCGAGTGCCGCACAAAATACATATTTTGAGATGGGGGTCCATGGCCAAATACATATCATTTTGGGGGTCCTTCACCTGAACACGTTTTTCAGTTTTTCAAAAATAGCAGATGTAAAAGCTTGCTGCACGCCTATTTTTCAATAGTTAAAGCACAACATAATGTGTAATAATGCGTACCCAGTCTAAATGGGTTAAACCCCCTCCCCCTATGAAGAACATTCATGGGGGGCCCACAGTGAATCCTTGTACCCAGGGCCCAGTATTTGGTGTGACACCCCTACCGGTCCCCTCCTGAAACACTATTATTATTACTCAAACAACATTTCCCCTCCCTGTAGCCAAGAGGCATCTTTCTTCTCCTGTCTATATTTCAAATTTACTTGATAAGAACCGTATAAAAGAAATGGCCCATACATAAATATGAATTTCAAAAGAGAAATTGAAAAAGCAATAGCTGTCAATGCTATGATTAATCGGGCAACATTTTCTCCAATAAAGCTGAGATATGGCTGTTGCCACATATATATTCCTCATATTCCACAAAGCAGGAACGTTATGTTCGCCATCACACTGTTATGCTGTTTCATAAGACCTCCAAGTGCTGGTGCCGCCGCAGCCGCGCTTAATAATAGCAGATCTACAAGTTCGCTATAGGCTATATACGTGACATGTAAATAGGCAATTTTCAAGATGGTATAAATCATGCTTATGCTTAGATATCGATCTAAAGCCAGAATGTTTTTATTTTATTTGACAGCGATGTGCACATAGGGTGACAAACCAACAGGCCGCCTGTCTAATTGACTGAACAGTATGTGTTATACAGTAGGTATAAAACAAAAAAAGGTGGAATAGAATTGATTTTAAATATGTTATGCCTGGGGCGCCTGGTGGCCTAGTGGACCAGGCGCATACCATATAGGCATTGCCATTTCGGCATCAATGCCTGTCGGCGTCGCCGGTTCGATTCCCGATCCGAGCGACCTTTGCCGCATGTCACTCCCCGTCTCTCCCCCATTTCCTGTCAGTCTACTGTCCTATCCAATAAAGGCAAAAAAAGCCCAAAAACAAATCTTTAAAAAAGAAAAAAAATGTTATGCCTTTAATATTATATAATCATACATTATTTCTGCACAATCCACACTTTTGAGTGTGACTGATGAGTGTCCCCAGAGTTTATGTTCACATACTGTACACAAGCCGCTGTGTGTACATAGCCTATATATAAACACTGGTAAAGAAGCTAGTGTAGGAGCTTTACACACTAATGCATATTTAAACAAGAGCATGTATTTACCACAACATGTATCAGTTAGGTCTTTATTAGTACACATTCACGCACTGCACGTCAGAGCCGCGAGTGAAGAAAGATCAGTAATTTCATGTTAAATGTGATCATATTGTCCTTAATTTGAATGAATTGGACAACAATTTAAAACAGCCTTTAAAATTGACCCGTGGTGGGGCTCCAATAGAGCAGAGCAGAACATAGAGCGGTAAATGACCTGTCTCTTGGAAATTATGTCCACGGTAAAAAGTGAGAACTTTTACTGTGTTCGGACTATAATCACTGGCACTCTATTCAATTTCATTCAATTATGGTTTATTGGCAAAGCTTCAAAACACAGTGTTGCCAAATTAAATGTTGCCAATTTAAGAGAAACATTGGTGCTGAGAGGTGTTGAGTGCTCCATACTGTAGCTCTCTCTCGCTCTCACACTCACACACACACACACACACACACACACACACACACACACACACACACACACACACACACACACACACACACACTCACACTCACACTCACACTCACACACACACGTTTATATTTGATCTCAAACTATATATCGTCACTGTCGGGCAGAAACCTTGTATCTCCCAAGTTTCAAATTTGTAAATTTTTCCGTGGTTCATAACACAAGACTATTGCACAGAACTAGTGAAAATAGCTGATTTACAAGCACACAACGCCTCGCGGTGCGAGGTGTTGTGTGCTTGTAGATCGGCTATTTTCACTAGTTTAGATCATTTTTAAAACGATAAATACAAAACAGTTTTGGACATACAAGGTTTCCACCCGACAACAACGATATAATTGTTTTAATTTTTGACATCAGGATTGGCAGTTATGCCGCCAATGAGGAGTATAATAAACAAAAGGCATTGATTATTTTGGTGCCTGAGCTGCCAGACTTGTACAATAGCAGTGTGTTAATTAAAGTTAAATGTTTTTCATATTGAATGTTAGTATACTTGATTAAAAATTATCAAGTATAAAAAAAAGTTCTTTGTGTTTCTTTTAAATAATTTGTTGAAATGTAATTTCTCTCAAATATAGAAACTTTAATCATTTTTTTTTACTAACATTTTTATCCCACGATTTTTGTAACCCATTCTCCCATTTTTGGAGCGGTAAAGCCGGTTCCACCGTTCGACTTAAGGCCTGTCCATAGTATCTGCCAACCTGGGGAGAGCAACGGACTGACTTCATGCTTCCTTCTATGCATGAGGAATCCAAGCTGCTTCTTTTCACCTGACAGGGGCTGGTTTCCCCGGTTGGACGTAGCACGTGGAAGGAACACAACAGGCGCCCTGGCTGGCCAGGGGGAGGCAGTATAGAGACCAGGATTACGGCATGTTTTTTTTTCTACCCTAGGAGATGCGGGGAGGACATGCAAAGTCCACACAGAAAGGCTCTTTAAATTTGCCAACCCCACCTAGGGTGTGGGCGCTGATGACGTGGATGAGAGAACACGCCCACAGCGGGAATCGAACCCAGGACCTTCTACTGTAGCTGTGACGCGACAGCGCTACCGACTGTGCCACCGTGCCTCCTACATCTTTCACTTGTTGATAAAATATCTCTCAGAGAACATTGGCGATCAGTGTGCAAGAATCCTCCAAAATGAGGATTGGCATTGGGCACAAAAATCCGGCATCAGTCACGTCATAGTTTGCATGCACAGATTCAGTGTGTCATTCACTCACTCGCCCAATCACTCATCTCTTTGTTTAGGGAAGGTCACAGGTATGAATTGGCCTGTCATTCACTCAGTGTGTGTGTGTGTGTGTGTGTGTGTGTGTGTGTGTGTGTGTGCGTGCGTGCGTGCGTGCGTGCGTGCGTGCGTGCGTGCGTGCGTGCGTGCATGCGCGTGCGTGCGTGCGTGCGTGCGTGCGTGCGTGCGTGCGTGCGTGTACATGAGTAAGTGTGATCCAGGTGTTCTGCAGCAGGTTAGATAAGAATCTCTGCCTACCCGTTCTCTAGATGATGGGCCCCTGAATCTGCCAACAGGAGAGAGGTTGACCCCAACCACCTTCTGACCTGGTGTCTATTCATTACGCATGCGCGCGCACGCACACACACACACACACACACACACACACACACACACACACACACACACACACACACACACACACACACACACACACACACACACACACACACACACACACAGAGAGAGAGAGAGAGAGAGAGAGAGAGATTGTAGGTAGAATAGAATAATTTGTCTTCTCAAATTCAGAAATCTGGATAAGTAAAACGGAAGGCTGAGCTTGATCTGCTTTCAGCACCATGTAAGTAGATTTAACTTTTAATCATGACTGGCTACTTTTGGAATGTATTTACCGTGAGTCAAAGAGCGGAGACCATTTCCAGCCCTACATGTTCCTACAGTAACCGTTCCAACGGTTCTGCGGTTTCCACAGAAAACTCGAAATGAAATGGTTGCTTTCACCTCAGGATGGTTTCTTGTAAATCAGCACGCAAAAAAACAGCTCATTGTAATAGCTTTCTCGCAGGCAACTTGAGTTTTTTTTTACAGAAATGTAAAGTAATGCCGGCAATTACAGCTTGGCTCGGAGTCTGCTTGGTAAATATCAGGCAAAAAAATCGCATTGTTCACCTACGTTTACATAGAGACATAAACGTTGCTGTAGGCTACACATTTTATTGGCCACAATAGAATTCTATTACCATTTTTGCAGCTCAAAAAGACAATTGAAGCCATATTAGAGGGGAGGAGAGATGGAGAGAGAGGGAGACGTGTGTGTGTGTGTGTGTGTGTGTGTGTGTGTGTGTGTGTGTGTGTGTGTGTGTGTGTGTGTGTGTGTGTGTGTGTGTGTGTGTGTGTGTGTGTGTGTGCGTGCGTGCGTGTGTGTGTCTGGGCAGAGCCCATGGGCCTGGCTGTGATTAGAGCCTCTATGTTAAAATGGGAGGCAGCTGAGGGTAAACCTGGAGCTGGTTAGCGGCTGCCGACGAATGGAGAGAGACCAGGAAGATTTTTATCAAACGCATGTGAGCGGTGGGGGGATGTCATTTATTTTCCCATGATGGCAGTGCACGCACACACACACACACACACGCTCACGCACACACTAGCACACGCACGCACGCACGCACACACAGTCACACAGTCACACACACAGGTAAAAGGGGGAGGAAAAAACAAACAAACCATGTACACAGAGAAACACATTGTGATCAACAAACAAGAGAATTGTAATTGGGAAGTAATCAGGAAACAAACAGGAAGCGAGAAAGTGCAAAGCAATATGCATGGAATCAATATGAAATGAAGCTATAAGGGAACTGTACTGTACTGTAGCAAGAGATCGTAAACGACAAAAAGGAGAAGAGCAATGAAAACTCTTGGGGAAAAAAATGCTCTCAGAGAATTTTCCCATTGTGGGGTTTAGCCAGCGGTGATATGTCATACGGTTTCATTGTGTCTCTAATCTGATAAGGCCTTATGGTTTCCTCCTGCTATTAGCGTCATCTATTGTCATTTGAGGTGGCAGGATGGCAGCCCGTGGCACTGACCTCCTGGAGAGCCCACATTCTCCCGCAGACGATGGATGGAGTTTGGGAGCCATGCCATTTCTGACATAAGTGTCTGTTTGGGATGTTGGGGGGCAGTGGAATGAGTGATGACTCTGAGACTCTGCTGTTGCTCACATGGGAGGGCAGGCGGGAGGGCTGATGTGAGCAGGGTGTGTGCATCATGTCACGTTACTGTATGTCTCCCCCAAGAGGCAGGAGAATTTTATGCCCCATGTTTTTAGATTCTCTCACACTGCACCTCTCTGTCAGCCTTCATGTATTCCTTTCCACTGTCTCAAAATAATAACAGACACCGGATTGTGTGGTGTAATTTATTCGTGTTTCCTTGAGATTTTCAGAACACAGCATATTTTGGTTTTACAGGTAGAGGTTGGTGGAGGTTGGGTTGAATTCTAAAATGCATTTTTGCAAGAGTGCTTGCAGATGAATTCCAAATATGAAAATGCACCAAGCCATATAGTTTTGGGGATAAATTTGACCCTTATGTGTATGATTTATGCCCTGTCTTATTTTTCCACGGTACAGTAATGCCATGAAATTTCTGCACAGATATATCTACCGACTCAATGTTTACCTATGACCTAAACCTTTTAGTCAACGATAAATCCCCCAAAACTATGGAGGATAAAATCTCATGAGCTTATAGTGAGGTGGCTTTCACTGTTGTTGCTAAGAAATGGGTATCCTCTTGCGATATTGTCACGGTTAAACGAACACCAGCCTACGAGTTTGGTCCCGTATGTTATTCCCTCCCCGAAATTAATAAATGTTTAGATCATGTTTCTCTGCGGTATTTTGCACGGGGAGTCTGTCCCCCAGTCCACCCCTTTCCCGCTCCGAATTAACTGGAAACATGTTTCCTCCACTGATAAGTATCGGAGAGGACAGGCCGCAAGATTACTTTGGATCTCGGAACCGCTTCTTTTTTTTGTGTGCTTTTTTTAATATTATTTTTCATTCTGAGCCGGGCAGATAAGCGAAGGTTGAACAAACACGCCGGAGAGCCTGCTGCCGCCCCACTGTCGAGGGAAGGTCATACTTCTGGTACTCCACAGAGGGGAGTCCCACAGAACAAGCAAACTTTTCAAATTAATTTTATACCACTTTACTTGATCACTTCAGAAAACATGTTTTTTTTCGGGTTCGACATCGGACATAATGTGTCTCTGTTTGGATAAGCAGCAAGGAGAAGCCCAGATGGATCCTGCGACGTCTGACTGATATAAAAGCAGGGTAATTCTATATACCACTGATGGATGTCAAGGATGCATTAGAGCGATCACTGGCAAAATGGCATGCAGAATGCATTTAATAATGCTCTAAATGCTAAAAGCTTTGAACTTTTCCGCCCGGTCCACCGCAGTTAATGGACTTAATGAAATAATATATGGCTGTGATTGGCCACTACAGGATACCTTTAAATTAAAGTTAAATTGAAAACAGTAAGCTAGCAGGCCGTTTCCTTTTGAAGGTACAAATGAGCATCTTTGTTTCTGATTAGATACTTAGTTACAAGTAGAGCCTGAACAATTACTGACTACTAGACCACAGATTACAGATGTTTTGACTGATATTTGAAAGTAAATTTATTTTTTAAATTGCTAAATCTTCTAAAAGTGCTGAACGTATCTGTTTGAGAATTAAAACTTTTTATAGATAAAAGTTTTAAAAGTAAATAACATTTGAATTATATAATGAAGCAAGAAGTACAAATAAAATACACATAAATTGAACTTTATTTTATTTAACCCCCTTATGCCCTAACTACAATTAAAAAGTAAAAAGAAAGCTACAAACCCATGGCGATGCATTGCAATGTGTTGCAATGCGTTGCTTTTTTTCCCAATTACAAAATCTGCACATATCGGCTGCATAATTCATGATGTCATCAAAAAAGTACTGCCTGATATTTGTATTTAATGTGATTCAATGCAAGCCAATGTGTGTGTGTGTGTGTGTGTGTGTGTGTGTGTGTGTGTGTGTGTGTGTGTGTGTGTGTGTGCGTGTGCGTGCGTGCGTGCGTGCGTGCGTGTGCGTGTGCGTGTGCGTTTTGTTACTAGCACCAGAAGTACGGTACGCTATGGTTTACAACAGCATTATCAAGCACACAAACTTTAAGTAACTGGTATACAGTAGAAGTGATTCCTACTTCATTACAATATGTTTTGAGACATAAATTGAGTAATATTGTGCTTTTACTATTTGCACTTATTACAGCTTTAATTATCATTATTATTATTATTAGCCACTTGTATTTTAATCAACTGTATATTTGAAGTTATTTGTTTATCGTGGCTTGCACATGAATGACTGATCATGTGTTTGTCTGTGATTGCTGCTGTTGTCTTGCTGTCTGCTGTCTGTGCACAGCAGAAAGTAAGAATTGAACTGAATATATACACAATAACGTCTTGAAGGAGTACAAAATGTACCCGTGGGTCCATTTGTGGGTACAAATTGGTAAACTTTTACACATTCACAGTTAAATTCAGGGACGTCGTGCAGAGAATGTTAGAGAGGCAGGGGCTGACATTTCTATAGGGGCCTTTTTGTGAAAATATCGAAAATAGCAGAACTCTTACAACGTGTTGCACTGCGACGCGTCGTGAGCTTGGAGGTCGGCTATTTTCGGTGGGTGATATCACACTGAACTAAACATAATCAACAGAGAGGACAATTCTTTCAACTTAAGAGGCTGCATTCAAGTTCAAGAAAGTTTGGACAAGGCAATTGTCTTGTTGCCTTCAGGTATATGGCATGGAAAGAGGGCGTTTGCATTTATTTCACCAAAAATGGCATTCATGGTCTGGAGAGGGCATGGTCTTACAGACGGATAAAAGGACAGGGGCTCAAGCACCCTTTGATGTCTATGTGTGCACATGCCTGGTTAAATTAACGACTTAAATATTATGTAGGCCTACTTAATTGACCCCCAGGGGTCTATCCTTGACCTCCATCCTATCCTAGACCTTGTCTATCCTTGAGCTTGTAAATTGGCTGATTTACAAGCTCACGACGCGTCGCCTTGAAACGCAAGCTTGTATATATATCGGTTATTTTCAACTAAAATGTACAAAATGTTACCTGTGTATACATGTAATTTGACCAACTTAACACACAGGGGAGGTATACACATAACACCGAGGCCATCTGCCATGTTGGCAGGGGCGTCATAAGGGGGGGGGGGGAAGTGGGACTGAGCTATTTAGCTATTGAAAAATAGCAGATATACAAGCTCACAGCGCGGCACCGAGTGCCGCGCTGCGAGCTTGTAGATCTGCTATTTTTGAAAAGTCGTGAAAATGGAACTAAATATTTTGAGTCCGTGGCCAAATACATATCATCTTGGGGGTCCTTGACATGAAAAAGTTTGAGCACCACTGACATGGAAACATAAGTTTCTTGCACAAATTTTCACAATTTAAAAAAAATAGCAGATATACAAGCTCGCAGCGCGGCACTCGGTGCCGCGCTGTGAGCTTGTATATCTGCTATTTTTCAATAGCCAACATTCATGGGGGGCCCGCAGTGAATCCTTGTACCCAGGGCACAGAATTTGGTGTGACGCCCCTGCATGTTGGTACTAATACTGTGGGTGTGCGTGGTGGTGGTGGCCATGGGTGTTCAGCTGTTTTACATCACAGATAATGAGATGCTCCCCTGACCCGGCGGCGGTCGCTATGGGGCCTGAAGTTGATCGATGAGATTCCCCCGTTGACCCTTATCTATAGTGTTGTCGGGGCTTCGCGTACAGCTCTACATCTGGAAGAGGGATCAGGCCTTTTTCATGGCTGTTGGATGAGAACGTGACCAGACTGTTGCTGACTCTGAGCGTTGAAGCCAAGCCACCAGAGTTGCTCACTTCCTCTCGAAAAGTTTTCCATTGGTGGGGGGGAGGGGGACAGCGTCTGAAGTTTGACACGTCATTCATGGTTTTGTTGATGAATGAGCAACAAGGAAAGATGGAAAATAAGAGGAAATAGTCATTTTTCTGTTCCATTTTATGTGTCCCCAAGCATTTAAAACATTCAGAGGATTATGGTTTTCATTAGTGATACAGATGGGGGAAGGTTGCTTCATTTATTTTTGATAAATGTTTTTTCTGTCCATTTCGTTTGAGCTGAATCACAATGTTTCAGAACACTGGTTCTCAACATGGGGTCCGTAGACCCCCAGGGGACCTTATGAGGGTCCCAAGCCAAATGATTGATTGTTAGGAACCAAATGGACACTTATGGGTAGGGGTGTAACGATATAGTAACTGAATCGAAAAAGCAAAAAGCAAAGTATCGTACCGTTTGGCTTTGTATCGTATCGTATCGTTTTACAATGCAAATAATCAGTATCGAATCGTTTTGCAATGCAAATAATCGATTGTATGGAAACTAAGTATGTGTGCCTTGTATTGAGCCAGTTTAAGATGAAAAGGGTTCCATATACTGTAGCTATTCTTGGTTTATCGATAGATGTGTGTAATCTCTGTGTTCATGTCAAGGTGCGTTTTTATTTTTTATAATGTCCATGTATTTTCTAGAGAATCACAATGTTTACTTATTTATATCCATAATAATAGATTTTTCCCTTATACCTGCACTATTGTGATGTTTCACACAGGTTCGATTTTTTGCTAAATGATTTTAAATCATTGCATCGAATCGTATCGCCACGAATGAACCAATATCGTCCATGTATTGTATCATCAACCATGTATTGTGATACGTATCATATCGCATCGCTATTAAATGTCGTTACACCCCTATTTGTGGGTTTGTAACTCTGGTGTGCCCATTTGGTTCCATTTGTGCAATCTCAGTTAAACTAGTAAGACGCCTCAGGGCGTCATGGGACCTCGCCCTAAAAGGCCAACTGTCCAGTGATGTATATCGGACCAGTTACCCATGGAGACCCCGGCATGATAGTCAACAATGTTATGTCAAAACATGCCCATATATGGGCATTACCAAATATGGGCATTCCCAGATATGTCCGTAATATTGATGACATTGGGACAGGGATCTCCATATATGGGCCTAAAACGTATAATAATTAGTAAAGCCATGCCGGGCCTTGGCAAGTTAGGGCCTGGGTTTGATGCCTGGGGATCTACATATATGGAACCAACCCACAGACTGTTAAAATGTGTAATGACTGACTGACACTCTGACTAGCTGCAACATTTCTCATGGTATACTGCGACCTTTGGTCGCAGTAACACAGAAACTTTTACAGTGAACTGTATATTGGGGTCAACAATGGATGACTAAAATGCATCAAATGGGGTTATGCTTATCAATGAATATCAAACTCAATCACTGTTGTGAAACACGGCATGTTTGTCGCGCCACATTTACCAATCACAATACTTTACGATTCAATGATTCTGCAGGGCTTATGTTTTGATAAAAGAGTCATTTGCAGTGACGGTAGTGGCAGCCTTTTCGCTGAAGCCTCCTCTGTGCTGCTCTGAAGTGGTTTTTAGTCGTGTTTAAGAGTACCATGGGTAGAATAATGACAATCAATGCTCTGTTCATCAGCAAAGCCATCGCATGGAACAACTCTGCCAGGTCCACAATAATGTAAAAGTTAATATTTCATGCCGGTTATATCCTCTGCCTCAAAAAAAAAAAAAAAAAAAAAAAAAGAAATAGAACATTTTCTTACAGTACATTTCACACGGCGTAACGACCTCATTCAGCGGCCATTTGTTAGCAACGATTGGAACCCATTTCTTGACAAAAAGACATATCTGGGAGGAATGGTCCAGAATGATTGTGTCAACAGTTTTTCTTCCCTTTTGGCTTTGGAGCTTTGGAAAAAGCCTTGGCGACCGTGCACACGCTAAAGAAATAAAACCCGGTCAAATCCCAGGTTTCCCTCTCCACATAATGAGAAATGTATATTAATTAGCCATGTGAGTGCATGCTCAGCAGGGAGGTCTAAGTAGCACCTCTGCTGTATCCCCAATCATCACCCAATGCAGTGAGTGAAAATGAACAATGAATATCAGTTAATTAGTTTTTCCTGGTTTAACAATGTGTGCCATCACTGGTTTTGCTCTGGGATCCAATGCCCGCTGGCTAAATAAAGGCCTATACAGACCGGGCATCTCCCCGAGGTAGTCATGGTTCTGTTTGTGTAATAAAAGCCAATTTGTTGTCTTGCCTTGTTAAAGGCCAAATAAAAAGCCTTCATATTTTCTTCTAGGAGATATAAACATGGTCACTGTGCAGTGGGTCCGGGTGGAACTCATAAAAACAGAACCGTGCATGTGATCACAGCTTTGTGTGAATTCATTGCTGGGTTATTGCGGTTAGAATGTACTTTATGTTTTACTGATAACATAATGATCGTGCTGGGCTCTGTGTGGCCTCATGTGTGTATTTGTGGGTATGTGTGCGCGCGTGTGTGTACGTGCATGCATACGTCTTTGCCCTTGCGTGCAACTGAATAACTCATAAAACATGTTTTTTTATATGGCTTGTTTGGCCCACAGGTGAAGAATTGAAGCAGGCAAACTTTCCAAACTTTTAATATTCAGTATCATAACCTTTCAAGGGTAAATAACTATAGAATCTATTATGGGGTCTCACATCAAGCCTCCAGCAGGATGCTTAGTTAAGGGCAATAGTACTATAGATAATATGCATTCACCAGGGGTCATTGCAATGTTGGCTTGTGGTGGACTTATTTTTTGTCAAAGTTCCACATTCAAAATTAGCGCACAATAATATGACCAGAATTACATAAAGAGATAGCCCTGAATGACCATAACAGCTCTCAGAGTTATGGGGGTCCTTGCAAAAAAACATTTGAGAAACACTATTAGTACTTGTGGACTGGATAATGTGCCTCAGTGTCATACTAAATCAGTGTCATTTTCTGAAGAAAACCTGGAGACTGACATTCAGTAACTCGGTATTACTGTATGATCAAAATAAGAACATTATAATGGTGTGTAAAACTGAAAATCACAGATTTGCCACGGACATGTTTGTCCGTGTACGGACATATTGATGACCCCTGGCAATCACGCATGTTACATCAGAAACACTCAGCTCATCATGCTGTGGAATCCATTTGTATCCCTTTTCATCCATATCCACATAAATAAATAACACACACACATGCAGACACACACACAGGCAAAATTTAAATAATATACATTCATTTGTAATATATATTCAAAAAATACATTTGTGGGTGACTGTTTATTTTAGAACAGGGATATTGCTGCGCACATTAACTCTTAAAATGTTAACACAATTTCAACAACATTGTGGCACACAGCGGTCTCTCAAACTAGTGATAGTCAATATTCTCATCACATGTGACCCCCATATACTGTATGAGTGTATCAATTCCTTAATTGTCTATCATCAGGTTTAAAGAGTCCATTAGAGTTAATGACAGACTATTAGTGAGAGCAAGAGAAATGTATTTTACTGCCTGATTATTTCACCAATTATCTCATGATTATTTGTTATAATTTGTGACAGATAATAACTTTCCACATGCTGAACCATGCTATGTTGACATTAACAGGAAGGACATATTTGGGCATACTTATTGCGCCCACCCCAAACTTTAAACATGACCGCAACACAGTTACAAACTGTTACTCTTAGGTAGCGTCTATTGCTGAAATGAATTCAGCCAATCAGGGAGGTTTTTGGCGAGAGGTTCAATGGGAAAAACCAGGAGCCCACCTAGGGGCTTGGTGGGCCCCCAACCACATAATGGAATATCCACATGTTCTACTAATTTGATTTTATTGCACCACCCAAATGGGTTTGCATTTCAACGAAGCGGGAGAAATAATAACCATTGAATAGTAATGCAGGACCACAGAAAAAAATGTGTGCAATCATTTTTCCTCCTTCATCATCTATCTCTCTCTCCCTCCACTCCCTCTCTCTTGTTTCCTCACTCTTAGCCACATCAAACGTTTTTCCTAATAGGTCCAATGAGTGAGTAGTGGGATATATATTCATAGCCGACGTGAATGACAGAGCGCAGTGAATGATAATGATCACGATATGAGCTAGGAGAGGCAATTACAGTCACCATGGCCATAGGAATTGCAGAAATGTCTATTACTACAAATAAACCATACCACTCGCTATACCCTGTAGCCGACATTCAGTGAGAACAAGGGCTACCTGCTAGCCTACTTGTTTTATCGAAGAAGAGTTTGCCAATTTTTCCAACCAATCACTCAATTACTCCTTCAAACGTGTGTTCGTGCAGATACATTATTGACTCTGCTCAGTGATCAGTGGTTTCTCTAAAATTGACTTTTTCCCTACAATTTTCCATGGTGTGCATATGGTAATGGTATACCAACTCAATTACACAACATAAATTGAGTAATTACTTCATGTTGAGGATAACTTCCCAATAAGTGTTTTCTGTTTCAGTGTGCGTCTGCGGTTGTGTGGCCTGTGCAGTGTGCACGCGCGCTCGCGTGTGTGTGCAAGAGAAAGCATGCACCACGTACCCACTTGTCCATGTGCTTTGATGGCTGCTGCAGTGTGTGTGTGTGTGTGTGTGTGTGTGTGTGTGTGTGTGTGTGTGTGAGAGTTTGTCTAGCTACTAGAGTTTCGCTCACATCTAGAGTCCACGCCCGCTTCTTTACTAAAAAACTATTTTTTTCAAAAAAGATTTTTTTTTTGAAAAAAAAAGGTAAAAAAAATAAAAATAAATAAAAAAAAAAGTTAAAAAAAAATTTTTTTAAAACATTTTTTTGGGGGGGGGGAACTATTGTGGCGGAACTATTGTGGCGGAACTATTGTGGCGCAGCGCACGTTTCCGGTCGGACATATTTGACCGCCGGACGCACTTCCTCTCTCAAGAACTCCGTGTGCCACGTGATCAGTCCTAGCCAAGTGGTGTATACGGATGTTACTGCGATTGAGGTGAAAGAGAAAAGTGGAAAGTTGTGAGTTAACTATTAGCTATTTTTGTGTGTGTGTGTGTGTGTGTGTGTGTGTGTGTGTGTGTGTGTGTGTGTGTGTGTGTTCTGGCTACGCCCCCCTCGGTTGAAATTGGATCCGCCGGTCCCATAGCTGGGAATACGAGCCAATGGACGGCGGACACCATGGCAACGGGGGGCCAATGATAGAGTTATGGGCGGTATTCCTTACGTTCTAGCAGCTACCTATGAGTTGAAGTCGATGTGAAGTGGGCACTTATGGGTGGGGACTAAACGCATGTTCACACAGTCACCTGCAGGGGACCTCTGACTGTGTGGGGACAAAATAGTAGGTCCAAACAACGGTTAGGTTTAGGGTTAGGGTTAGGGTTAGGGTTAGGTTTAGAGTTAGGGTTAGGGGTTACAGTAGGTTTAGGGATAGAGGTTAGGGTAAGGCCACAGGACTTGCATAAAAACTAATGGAAGTCTATGTAATGTCCCCACAAGTGATGTAAATAATGTATAGTGTGTGATTTTGTCTAGCTATACTTATGGGGACTAAACGCATGTTCACACAGTCACCTGCAGGGGAGTGTGTGTGTGTGTGTGTGTGTGTGTGTGTGTGTGTGTGTGTGTGTGTGTGTGTGTGTGTGTGTGTGTGTGTGTGTGTGTGTGTGTGTGTGTGTGTGTGTGCACGTGTGTATGTGCATGTGTGTGGGAAAGAGAGGGGGACCGGTAACACACATAGAGTTTAAGGGTGGAAGATTTATAGTGCTCCTCACGTTATAACTCATTTCAAACTGAATTTCCTGCCTGTGTGAATGCATCCTTCCGTAATGCCCTTGACAGAATGGAAAGCACAGCCGATGTTCCATGCCTAAAGACAGACATTTTTGAGCGCGACTTTAGAATCAAAGCTTATAAATTACACCCCTTACGAGGCAAGGCAGTTGCCCCACGAAGACACGGCATCCATAATGCCTGTTCTTACAATAGGAGGAGGGAAAAAAATCTTTAGCGTCAAATAAGGAATAGTAATTCTGAAATTGTGTCCACTAAATTATTCATGAATGAAAATGAGATGGGCCTCCAGTGGTTCACAGAACCAAGGGACAATGGCAGCCCAAGAGCTCTGTTGAGACTGCATGGCATTGTTAGTGTTATGGAATCCATTTAACTGACAACTAGTAAAACAGACTCCGCAAAGTTGCAAACAAGAGGGAATAAAAATGGTAATTAGATTGCTTGTGAGCCAAGCTATGTTATGACATGGGGAGCCATTAACTTTGAACTCTCCCAGAGGTTGAGTCTTCTGCCATTCCCAGTAGTCAGCGAGAACAAGCCTTATTGGCCAGGTGAATTTATTTGTGTTAATTGATGAATGATTTAATATCTTTATAATCCAAACAAGGTGGAGTCGGGTACTAAATTCTGGATTACCATTCCTGTTGCCCCGAGGGTTGCAGCTGTGTGTTATAAGCACCGTGGAGGGAAGGTCTCGCTGGAGAACAGATTGACCGCATGTGTGTGTGTGTGTCTGTGTGTGTGTGTGTGTGTGTGTGTGTGTGTGTGTGTGTGTGTGTGTGTGTGTGTGTGTGTGTGTGTGTGTGTGTGTGTGTGTGTGACTATACAGTATAGTGCGTTGTGCTTGCATGTCCACAAGCCTGCGTGCAGTGCACCGTACACACATGCATACTCGCTTGATTATGTGAATGAACAGTCCATGTAATGCATGTGTGCACGAATGTGTGTGTGTGTGTGTGTGTGTGTGTGTGTGTGTGTGTGTGTGTGTGTGTGTGTGTGTGTGTGTGCGTGCGCGCGTGTACGTGTACGTGTACAACGTGTACGTGTACGCGTAGATGTACGTGTCTGCAGGCTAACTCAAAGTAGGGAACCAAATAAAAATGGAAATATGCGGTGACTTCCAGAAATAGTGCTTCCCAGCATTCTGCAGCCATTAACTTCTTTTAATGAATGCAGGTCACTAGCCTGCACTTAAACTGGGTGTCTTTAATATTATAACTCAGCCTTACAGGGAGCAGTTTGTATGCTTGAGTGTGTGTGTACAGTGTGTGTGTGTGTGTGTGTGTGTGTGTGTGTGTGTGTGTGTGTGTGTGTGTGTGTGTGTGTGTGTGTGTTTAGAGGTACATAAGGTTTATGATGCTCTGATGCAGTTTGGACACAGTTTTAACGGCTATGCCGTTATACTGGTACCCACAACACACTGCAGTACACAGGAATGAAACACAAAAACATACAGCGCGCGCGCGCACGCACGCACGCACACGCGCACGCACGCACGCACGCACGCACACGCGCACGCACACACACACACACACACACACACACACACACACACACACACACACACACACACACACACTCTCACACACACACACACACACACACACACACACACACACACACTCTCACACAGTACATGCACTTTTTGTGCACATATTCAAGCAAGTATGTGTAGCCTACACTGCAAACAGGCTTGTGGACATGCACCCACATAACACACACACACACACACACACACACACACACACACACACACACACACACACACACACACACACACACACACACACACACACACACACACACACACACACATCACACAGTACTGTTCTCACGCACGCACATGCACAAACTCCTTGATACAGCACTCCATGAATCAGCAGTATGTCTAATTTCTCAGCACATTAAAGGGAGGATGGCCTCTTAAGACTCCAAATGAAAGGCCTAATGCCCCGCTATTGATTTTCTCTCCTTTAATTTGTAGCTTATTTATGGCCTATGTCCCTGCTTTTTGTGAAAGGGAAGGAATTTAAAAGCGAGGGATGGGCAGTAGCGGGACTGCGGGTGAACAGGTACATACTGTACATGGAGCAGTGGCAGATAGATGTGAGACAACCAACCAACAGAAACAAACAAATGAGAGAGAAAAACGACAACTCGATTCAACGCTCTTAATAAACCATTCCTCACTTCCTCAGCATTCCAAACAACCAGGGCAACAAATTCTCTGTCCCTCCATTAAAAGTTTTGGGGAACAAATAACCATATAGGGGAGGTAGGCATACTGTACTGCACTGTACCTGGCTTCTTTTATGATAAAGGTTTAGCAATATCTCACATCTTGTGACTGCCTTTAGTTTTTTACCTCTCATTTGTATGGTCCACAAGTATAGCTTCTGTGTTTTCTTGCATCTCAAAGAGTACCTTTACAGATTTTGGGCAACCTGACACGTTTGAAGCCCTGTGCAGCTTCTCACAGGATTCCTCTACTTATTCCTGTATTTATCCAGGGCACGCACACACATTCATATCTAGGAGCTGCCTAATACAACCATGCACAGAGTATAATACGACCATGCAACGCTGCTGAGATTACAACTGCCTTGCACCAGGGGCGCATGACCAGTAGTTCTGAGCATGCCCAGTGCACACTGTAGAGTTTCCGAGCTGCTCTGGCATTTTGAAACCAACTTGTAGTCAATCACCACCTTACTGATTGCTTACAAAATGCAATCATGTTAGAGAAAGCGAGGACAGATTATCCTAGCGTTCTGTGCAATGGGTTTTCTAGATATGGAACTCACTTTGGTTAACAGCAATATGTTGGGCAATGATAGTGACTCACTATTAGTGAGCTGTGATATGATGTACTCATGACCTTTTACTACAGTATACTGACAATACAAAGTAATACCCTGGTATGAGGCTGATAGTCGACTGAAAACCATTTCCCTGAAAGTAAATAATAGTGCAGGACAGGTATCGTAGAGATGGGAAGTGAATGCAATAGCTTGGGAATAGCTTAGGTCTGCCCGCGTGTTGGTGCACATACTGTAGTGTAGAGTTTCTTCTCACGTCTCTGTGTCTTTGCGTTCGCGTCAGGGTTTGTGTGTGGAATTGGTGCAAACTCACTTGCACCAACATTTGGGCAGGTTTTAAAGAATCTTAAAAGCTTGCGTGAGGTGATACAATATTTGGACAGCCCAGTCCAATTTAAGCGGTCATATCTCCATCTGTTCCTCTGTGTATTTCAAATAGGAATTGAGAACCGAGATACTGTAGGTCAGCTGTAGGCATTTAAGGTATGGAAGAGGAAGGCAGGCACGCCACTCTCAAACCCCCCCCCCAACCCCAACCCCAACATAGCTTGCCCCAGTTACTTTGCCAATTTGTCTCCTCCATCCCCCATATATAGAGGAAAACAGTGTACCTTATGTTCCAGGGAACCACTGGCACATTCAGCAGGTTGTCTTAGTTAAAGCTAATTCATTACCCAGCGGTCATACTATAAAGTTTGACTGGAGGGGGTAGAAAGAGCTAATGCAAATATACAGACCATCAAATCTTTAGCACAGCACCTGGAAACCTGTTGAAGTTAGCTTTTAGGGGTAATTTGGGGCAGCGGGCATGTTTGTCAAGTTTTCATGGTCAGGCTGTCACTCAGCGTATGCAAAGAAAATACAATTTATGTTTGACATTATTATTGTTGCTTTTTTTTCATACTGTATGCGGCAATGATTTTAAAGTATGCTTTTCTGTTATATGTACAGCTAACATTTACAAGGTGATCTGCCCCTGGCAGTGAATTTCTTTTTCCTTTTTCCTTTTTAGTGACTAAAGAAAGTAGAAAATAGCAACCTTTGAGCAGTGATGTTTTTGCAATAATTATTTATTTCCTGATTGGTATCGTATCATAGAGCTATTACCTTTACAAGAACACTAGAGGTGCGTAGGTGGGTTGCTCATTTTACAGCTTTTTTCTCCAAGGGCAAACAAGAGTGCAGGAGATCAGAACGATTATACACTGCTATTCAGTGCAGGTGCCTGAGGAACGGCAAGTGTGGTGAAATAATTATGGAAAGTGTGACACATTTTGCCTTGACATGAACACACATTGTCGGGAACATGTAGTGCGCCAAACAGACCATTACTAGCTAGCAGCAAAGAAACAAGTAATGACAACCCAAGCCAAACAAATCTAGGCTGCCGACATCAAGGCTGACACCCAAGGTCTTCCATCACCGCTTAGCTGCCACTGCTGTACAGCCCTCCAGATCTAGTATTTTACCTCAAAACCCCTTCCTCTGTGTGTGTGAATGTGTGTGTGTATGTGCGCGTGGATGTGACAGAGAAAGAGAGAGATTGAGTGAGAAAAGGGAGGAATGTGAATGCATTAAAGGTTGGTGGAAAGTGAAAGAGTAGCTACGACGTGCCATTTTCTGGGTCAGTGACATTTCTGCTGAGCGCTGGTCACCCATGGCGGTCAGCGGTGACATGCACGTGACAGAAATGCTGACCCCGCCGTCGGCCGGTCCAACAACCACACTGCTGCTGACGCCTCACTTTCTGTGAGCTCTCTCTCTGGAAATACAACACCGAGCAGGGCTTCGGTGCCTCGCGTATTTCACATGTCCGAGATACCTTGACAGCCAAATGTACAACTGTACGACTGATGGATATGGATTATGATCCATAAATGTATGATCCATGTATGAGGCTCATATGACCATGAAGTTATATTCTGAGAAACTGTTTTGACTTACAGGTTACTGCGACTCTGGTTACGATGACTACGAGATCATGTTTGGGCTATAAGGCCTGTTGTCTCTGTCTTGTCAAAGTCTTGAGAACCGATCAAAGACGGTCATATACTGTATTTCTATATCGTCACTGTCGGGCAGAAACCTTGTATCTCCAAGTTTCGAATTTGTATGTTTTTTCGTGTTTTTATCGCATAAAAGTAACACTAGTTTAGTTAATTTTTTTAAATGATAAAGACGAACGGTTTTGGACATACAAGGTTTCCACCCGACAACGACGACATATGAGGTAAAACCTCCATCTTGGAGAGGGAGAGCTGCAACTATGGACTTGTATGCTTACTCTACCTGTCTGCTCTCTCGATACAACAATTTATGAATATAGTACTGGGCTCAACGCAATCGCTCACAAACACCATTCATTTGTTTTTAATTCTATAAAACCATATCGTGGTGGCGGCTGCCTGCCTTGGAGAGAGAATAGTAAATCGGAGGATCTCTGAGGAAAGCCGGCCAATTCATTTACAGTCACTCTGCGCTCGCCACCCTGTACTGAATATTAAACAGTGACTGTTCCCAGTATCAAGCTGGCACCCAGTCCAAACAGATGATGGATGAAGCACCACCTGGGCTATCTCTCTCCCTCTCTCTCCCTCTCTCTCCCTCTCCCTCTCTCACTCTCTCTCTCTCACTGCCTCATCCAGATATGTGCTATCCTGATGATTTATACTTGGAGGATTTCTTCCTATTGATCGTCTCTTTAGCTTCTTTTTCAGCAAGGTCTTGCTTTTTCCTCTCTTTCTCACTGTGCTGTGCTTGTCTTTCTTGACTGATATTCCTTTCTCTGTCTCTCGCTTTCCTTCCCCATCCCCCAGCCTCTTTACTTTGTGCTGTATAAGCTATAGACCCTCTCTGGTCTCTTTGTGTAATCACAAAGATGAGTGTCTAACATTAGCGCTACAGACGCAATGCCAGTGGCGGACAGCGGCCTTACGTCCTGATGGACCCCCCCCCCCAAAAAAAAAGGACGTTCTTTTTCCTTTACATTTTTATCCCACGATTTTTGAAACCCATTTTTCACCCAGTGCCAAGTCCCTAAGTTGTAATCCTGGGCGCTACTCTCCCTCTGCCAACCTGCATGGGGAGAGCCCTGAACTGAGCCCATTGCGACCGCCAGGTCGCAAGTTACTATGAAAAGCTCCACCGGCTGTCCCTCCGTCAGTCAGTCCCTCCGTCTGTCCGTCACGTCACACTTTTGCCCCTACTCTTATCTTTGCCACCATTGCCCCTATCCATGCCAAACTTTGCACACACTCCTTGGCTGCCAAATCACAACCTCCGCCCCTGATTTCTCACATGGCCCTCTTCTAGCGCCACCATCTGGCCGTTTTTTGCAAAACACATTTTTGGACACTGCTCCTGCAGATTTTGGCCTAAAATCACTCAAAGTGGTACACAGTATCTCTAAAGTCATGTCATCAACATGGATCGGTCCCATTTCCCATATTCCCTCCTCATTGGCTACGATTGCCTTCTAAAGTTTGTGTATGCGACCTGACGGACGCTTATCTCCCGATTAGGGAGTCTTACCGGTGCTCCCTTCAATGCATGAGGAGTGATCACTTGACCGGGGGCGGGCATAGCGCTTGGAAAGAACATTTTATTCCAAACCAGTTCCTTTTCCCTCCATCAGGTGCCCCGGCTGACAAGGGGGTGGGTAGGTAGGTAGGTAGGTAGGTAGATAGGTAGATAGGTAGATAGATAGATAGATAGATAGATAGATAGATAGATAGATAGATGCTTTATTTGTCCTTGCGGAAATTCTTTTTGCACCAAGCAGTCATCAGGATACAAAATCACAACACATGATTTTGGGGGTGGGAGTATAGAGACCAGGATAACTGCATGTTTTTTGGTGAGGGTTATACTTACACTGGTGAACACACGGGTGGAGGCGCGGGGGGCTGCAAGGGAAAGGAGCGCTTGTTTTCGGTGATGGCGATGGAGGCGTGACGTCTCAGGCGACCATGAGCCACGTGTCAAGCATTGCGGCGGTCACATGTGCAGACTCAGCGCCGTTACCGAGATATGTGCCGTTATGGACAGAATAGTAAATCTTCCGTTTTCCCGACTTTCGGCACCTCCGCGCTGTCCAAGTGAACACAGCGAAGCGCTCCCTACCTCCTTGCCCACCACTGGCGTATGGGCACTGATGACGCGGAAGAGAGAACACACCCCCAGCGCCCACAGCGTCCCTGGCGGGAATCAAACCAGAGACCTTATAGCGCACTTTTCTAAGACTTGATTCCTGCTCTACTGTTGGTACTGTATCGGATCAGTAACGTGTCATAGTCTAGACACCAGAAATATAATTTGCGAAACTTTTTCCTCTGAGACATGAGATACTGTAATTATAAAGGCAAACGTTCTTGGTGACAGTGCTCCTTTGTGCTGTTTTTATCTGAGCCTGCCTGCCTGCCTGCCATCGGTCCCTGTGCACAACCACCCCCCCCCCCCCCCACCCAGACGTTGGACACCAGATCCCTCCACGCCTCCGCTGCCTGCATTCCTCCAGAAACCTGATTATTTTCTGAGCTTTGATAAGTGACTGCTGGGTTTAAAGAGAAAGAGGGTAAAAAAGAGAGAGAATAAAGAGGAAAAATGAAACCCATCAGAGTCGTTTATGGCTCTGACCTTTCGCCATGAAGAACACATGCTTTATAACCCTCTCTCTCTCTTTTCCGAACTCAGGACTCATTAGGAACGACGGGTTTCCTGTGACATGTGGAATTCTTCACATACACATACGCACAGACGTGCCCATGCACGCACGCACACGGCCACGTGCACGCTCACACACACACACACACATTCCCGGGGTCCATGGCGGTTATTAGTTTGGCTCGAGGAACTGGAATGACATCATGAGGCAGGCGGCGGTAAACACTCTTGATTGGTGGACAGCTGAGATTGCCAAGAGAGTGGGTGTCACTGTTGGTGGTCTGCCTCTGCGGTCCCCCCGTGCAGTCCTGCCCAAGGGCGACTTAACTAAATAAGTACAGTTCTCCCTCCGCTGAGGTCGAACAAGCATGTGTTTCGAACCGGTGGGACTGATGAGGGCATTTGGGCTTGTTGTGTTTGTTTGAACAGGGCCAGCTCACGTCCCAAATCCCTTTTTACATGACAACCTTTACCTGGCTTGCAGACTTGAATGCCTGTCATAAATACATCACGGTCTGGTGAAGTTTGGTTTGCAGATGTAATATTTTAAACCCATTGTGCACACGTCGAGACCCCCTGTGTCCATAGGTAAATGTGTGTGGGTGTTTGTTCTGTGTGTCTATTTAAGAGGATTCACTGGCCTCAACTTTTTTAAGCCAGGATTTTCCCTCTCATCCTTTTTGTAACACCAGAGTAAAATATAATTGTGTCGTCTTTTTCACTGGCTTACACAACAGCAGCTTAGAGCCTTGGACAGAAGCCAAATGAAGTGTTCCAGAAACAGTAGTAAGAGGATCGGGGAGAGAGAAAAAGAAAGAAAGATAGACAGAAAGACAGACCGACGGACAGGCATGAGACAAATGGCTAGAAATGGAAAGAGCCGGGGCGCACAGTTCAAGTGTGGTTGTAAAATATGTGACAGCCAAGGAGAAAAACTGTCATCCTGTGAGGTGGAAACCATATTGTTCTGGAGAGACGTATGGGGCCTTTGGGCAGAACTAATGTCAGCATCTCCAGCCCAGAACCTGCCCCCGCCGTTGCTTAATGTCCGTTTGTCTGATACAGACACAACCAATCACCCGATTCATTGTCTGAGAGGAAACACTCTGTAAACATTAACTTGACTGTGTGTATGTGTGTGAGGGTGGGCGAGGGTGTGTGCGTGTGTGTGTGTGTGAGAGTGTGACTCAGTCTCAGAGCCTCTGCCTGATGACCAAAAAGCCTAATATCTTCCAACTTCCGAATTCCCCTTTAGGCTAGTGGTTAAGATGTTGGCTTTTGACGTGGGAGACCCGGGTTTGAATCCCAGGCGTAACATTGGTGCTGCTGTGACCCGGATCGGATCTCCCGGTGTGTGTGTGGGGAGATCAAAAGGGGGGTGAGTGTAGCAGTAGTGAATCAGAGTCTCCGCCTGATGACCAAAAGCCTAATATCTCCCTGGCCTAGGGGGAATTCCCCTTTACGCTAGTGCTTTCCATGAAAGAGACCCAGGTTCGAATCCCGGGCATTACATGTGCGTGTGCGCGCGCGGGGGTTTACCGATGCCATTGTATGCCAACATTCAGGGTTGTTTGCACGTGCGTGTGCACATGTCTGTATTAGGGCATTAACGACTTGCGATTTTTGCAAGTCGACTTGACTCAGTAAAAAGTTGAGTTGAAGTCGACTTTATCGTTTGATGACGTCATCATTGAGGGGGGACAAAACCCGAAATGACTTACCTCTGGACTTCAAAGAATACCCTAAAGCAATCCTTTCTCCCTTGATAAGGCTATTGTTTTGATGTTAATATTATAGATTCCACTGCAACCAGCATCATTGAATAATAATAATCATAATTCCTATAATGTTGGATCCAACAGGATAAATTTGGTGTAAAGGATTTTTTTCTTCTTCTTTTTTCTTTTACTTTCGACGCAAGTCGACTTGTGTAATGAACCCGACTGAGACGACTTGTCGACTTTTTGGTTAATGCCCTAGTGTGTATTTGCGTGTGTGTGTGTGTGTGTGTGTGTGTGTGTGTGTGTGTGTGTGTGTGTGTGTGTGTGTGTGTGTGTGTGTGTGTGTGTGTGTGTGCGTGTGTGTGTGTGTGTCTGATGGAAGCTGCATGCCATAGGGATGTAATGTGATAGAGGTTTATTATGGCGATGTGACAAGATTAGTTTTCAGAGGCAGTGGATATATGGGCTGTGACTGCTCCGCTCTCCTCCTCCATCTCAAGTCCAATGATATCATTGGATATCAATGTTTTAATGATCATGTTTCCATCCTAAATATTGTTAACCACATGAACCCACTGTCCCGCTTCAAGGGCGAACACACTCGCTGAAATAGTAGATCGATACAAGCTCACGACGATGCAACGAGTTGAGAGCTTGTAATGTAGATGAGCTAGTTTTGGCAAAGAGATTTGATGCAGAGCTAGGGAAGAAAGGGTGGAACTGAGTATAGACCCCTGGGGGACTCCGGTCAACAACGTATATGGCAGGGGTCTTCAACATTTTCAGGCCAAGAACCCCTTAGCTGAGAGAGATGAAGCAGGGACCCCAGATAAATTAGTTTCATCGTTTGACAGCACAATCACCAGTGTATTTTTGATCATGTCAATTTGTGTTATCAGATATTTAACCACTTGAACCGTCAATACTTAATAAACGTACCTTTCACTCTGTACTTAGTGTGCTCTTTTTTCCCCTCTACACCAAACCTCTTTGCCAAAAATAGCAGATCTACAAGCTCACAACACCTGGTGCTGTGAGGCTAAAGTTCTCAGATTATGGACGTTAGGGTTCAAGTGGTTAATATAAAAAAGGAGAAAAAAGGTTTCTATCACACAAAGATTTGAAAGACCCGCTGTAGTATCTCTGAGGACCCCCTAGGGGTCCCAGACCCCCTGTTGAAGACCCCTGGGTTAAGATAATACTGTATTAAATTACACATTATTGTGTACTGCATATCAGAAACAAACAACATAACAACAAAGTGCCATAATACTGTTGCAGGTATTGTTGGTCTTTGTAAAGCCAGAGAGACTGTTACTCATATAGCAGCGGAAGTGAATGACGCAGGCAGCGATCGGTCCAATCGACTGTATGCAGAAAACAAGATGGTTAGAATTCTGAACACACGAGCGCGACCTATGCAACGCTCAGGCAGGCATACGTGAGTCATGCGGTGTGCTATTTTAGTTGTATGACTCTAAATGATGCACAGCCATAATAAATAAACAAACAGATAAATAATTAGATATACGTGGTCAAGTCAAGTCGAGTCGTCTTTATTTATATACCGGTAGCAGCACGTTTAAAAACAGCCGTTGACCCAAAGTGCTTTCCAATCTAACGCGACCATGGCAACAACATATAAAAGCAATAAAAGCAGTAACTTGCAGTAAATAACAGATGCAAAGACGAAAAACTAAAAATTATTCAATTATTTTTTTAAAGCATACAAATGCAGAGGAAGGATATGACCTAAGCCAAGGGGGATCCTTACACAGAACTAAAGGCAAGGGAGAAGAGATGGGTCTTAAGATTTGATTTGCCATCCAATTCCAAATTGGCCGATGCCGTCCAAAAGATAACGAAAGAAAAAACAACAACCTTGGGGCGATATCAGCCAAACCGATATATGGGTCAGGTTGTAATTTAGTTTGAAGTGCATCCCATTATTTTCCAGATCCACCTAAGAAACAATGGAGTCCACCTGTATGTTTATAGAAACATACTGAATAATGCACTGGTTCCCAAACAGTTTTTATGGGTCACGACTCAAGTAGAAATCCCATTTTCTACTGTTCTACAGGAGCGTCCATATATGGGCATTGCCAAAATATGGGCTTAATATTGATGACATCAGGGATCTCCATATATGATTGCCATTTGCCAGAACAGGCTGTCTTGATCATATAGGGAGTGTGACAGTCAACAACGTGATGTCAGAACAGGTCAGCTAATAGACATTGAGGCGTTACAAACTGACTGACTGACTGACTGACTGACTGACTGACTGAGTCACTGACAGACAGGATCTGCCGGTTTACATAGTAAATTGCGACCTATGGTCGCAATTAAGAAGTAGTGAACATAGCCAATCTACAAGCTCTCAACGTGGCGCAAAGTGACACATTGTGAGGTTGTAAATCTGCTATTTTCACTAGTTTGGGTCCCGGGCCAATGTCAAATTTCTCTTTTGGGTCACAGGCTAAAAAGTTTGGGAACCACTGGTATAATGGACCCCACATGTCAAGACAACCAATGAATGTACAGTTTTCCATCTAAATATAATTCCCCAAGCCGGAAAGATGCTCACAATTGAACAAAGACATGGCCTATATTGAAAGTTCATGAATAATTCTTGGAAGAGAGTGTGTCCATTTTTACACAGGCAGGTAATGTATGTTTTATTTAATAGTAGGAAACACAATATAGCTGCTATAAGTGCTTATAGTGGAGGCATTCTTTCCTATGTACTCATAAGGTGAAAGTCTGGGGGAACAATCCTAAAATAAGCTGGCCTATACAGGCCAGTTTATTTTTCCGTTCTCTGCCTTTTAACAGCTCTCTGAACTACGCTGTGAAATTAGCACGACGACTCAAGGAAATGTGTACTAGGGACCATTTCCCTCAAATGTAATATTGAAACAAACCCTCAAAGTATTTTCCAGAGACACAACCAAGAAAAGAAAAGAAAAGAAAAGAAAAGAAAAGAAAAGAAAAGAAAAGAAAAGAAAAGAAAAGAAAAGAAAAGAAAAGAAAAGAAAGGGAAGGGAAGGGAAGGGAAGGGAAAAGAAAGAAAGAAAGAAAGAAAGAAAGAAAGAAAGAAAGAAAGAGAAAGACAGTCATATATTATCCCTGTCATATTTTCGAGGCAGTTCGTTTTGGGGCAGTTTAGTGGGCATCTGGTTGTGTTGGTGTGTTATCCTTACATTTACATGGGCGTGTAATTGTTGAACTTAGCAGTGTGTTCTTTCATTAGAGAGTGCTGTACCTCCCCGGTCCCTCTCCTCATCTCTCTCCATTAGCTCTGACAGTAATGACTTGCCAGGCCTGCCCTCTTAACTGGCCTGATGCATGCTTGTGGCAAGCCCACTCTGGCTAGTCTAGCTAAAATGGAAACATGCTGTTACACCATTCTCCCATTCTCTCTCTCTCTCTTTCTCTGTCTCTCTCTCTCTCCTCTCTCTCTGCTCATTTCAATTGAATCAAGTTTCCAGCAGGTTGTGGGGAATGTTTGTTTATGGAGTTGTCCATCTGAATTAAAGACACTTGAGGGAGAGGGGATCTTTTTTTCTTTTTCTTTTTTTTTCCCTCAGGTACAGGCAGCTGTCAACAAAAAAGGTTAGACATCAATTTCGTCTTGTGTTGCACTGATCAACATGTGGAGGACATTAGTCATGTGGAAAATGAGTCTTATGACTCCTGTGGTGCGCGGCCCCTCCCCACTCTGCACTGGAACAAGAACGGGTCAGTGAACATGCTGTTAATCCAAAGTGTCAGCTTCCCAACTCCGTTATAAAAGATCATTTTGAGGTTTCCTATAGGCTTGCCATACTGTCAATGGACGTCTGTGTGCCTGGTGGTTATAGTAACCACGGATTCTGGCTTATCTACAGTATTCAGCCCTGGGCAGGGGTGTCGCACCAAATTCTGGGCCCTGGGATTCACTGCGGGTTCTTCATAGGGGGGAGGGGGTTTAACCCATTTAGACTGGGAATTATTACGCGTTATTTTGTGCTTTAACTATTGAAAAATAGCAGATACAAGCTCACAGCGCGGCCGCACTGTGAGCTTGTAGATTTATTTTTGAAAAATCCTGAAAATGTGTGCATGTCTTTGTATATTCCTCCTATGTTTTTTTTAAAAACATGCTCAAACTTTTTCATGCGAAGGACCCCCAAAATGATATGTATTTGGCCACAGACCCCCATCTCAAGATATTTAGTTCCAGGGATCCCAAGAAGCAAAATTTGAGTTACAAATGTTCCTTAAAAAATACACAGGCCTATATTCGATTTGCACTCGGTACCGCGCTGTGAGCTTGTATATCTGCTATTTTTCAATAGCTAAAGTATAAAATAGTTAAGGCCCCTCCACCTTGGGCCCTAATAACTCAGTCCCACTTCCCCCCCCCCTTGTGACGCCCCTGGCCCTGGGAAGCAGATCCAGTCCACTTGTACAGAACATGATATTTGCATTGCTACATACTGTATAATACACAGCATACTTTGTCAGACCCAAAATATACTCCATATTAGATCCTATTAGGGTTGGAGTGCATTTGACAGATTCATTCTGTTGCAATAGCAGAAATGTGCATGCATGTGTGTTTAGTGCTGTCCACATTGGACTATAATGTGCATTCATGTGTGTTCGGTGTCCCCTAGTGGACGTGCATTATGTAACACGCTCCCGTATCGGTGAAGTTTTTATTTATATCTACTTTTAGATTTCGGTTAGATGGCGTGTAGTTTGCTATTTATAAAACGTCTTTGAAGTATTTGGGGGGCTTCTATATTTTTCTGTGCATTATAGTGGGGTATTTTGAGTTTTCCCGTTATGTTTTAATTATATATAATCTGCTGCGCATGCGCGATAGAGACGTGAACAACGCAGTGTGTTTACAGCTCATTCCATCTTGAGCATCGCGAGCGACTGACGGTAAGATAACGGAGGGAACTATGAGCGCACTTTGTGTGACAAACAAACCCTATTTATATACATTTACCATGTTTAGTTAGTATTGCGTGGTAGTAATCGTTGTGTGTATTTCTGTTTGTTTCCTAGGTTAATAAGCTGACTATCTGTTTACAGTGTTTAGTTGGTGTGAGTGTGTTGTTTGTGTGACTGGCAACAGTAAATAAACCCAGATAAAAGACACTGTTTAGACGAGTTGTTTTCGATTTCGGCCGATGCTTAAGAAATACCAGTACATGGGAGACTATTTAGTTGCATAGTGGGTGTGATTGAATAGTAAAATGTACAGTTATTAACCGACGACGCCGTACGAGGACGACGCGTCGTAGGACCGGACAACGTGACGGCCGCCATTGCCCACCCAGCGTGGAGGACCTCGAGAAGGACGTTGCCGATCGCCTCTGCGGCCACATGGAGGATCTCACGCAAGTGTTGCTTTAGACCACAGTTACATAAAACTGTGTGGAAAAAGGGAAAAGTGATTGAGCCTCTCATTGCTTCGTGGGAGTGAAGCTAAAGTTGCTAACTGCTGATGCTAGACAATAAGCTAATGTTGCTATGCTAACTGCTAAATAGCCACTGGAAGGAGGTGTGACGTTTTCTGAAAGCTACTGCTAAAGCCAAAGGAAGGAACTGTCATTGTCCGAATGCTAATGCTAACTAGCTGCACAAAGGAGCTACACTGCCACTGTGAAGACATTGAATGTGAATGCTAATGATAACTAGCCGAAGGAGGGAGCTACTTTGCTAAACAAAGGCTGGGTGATTTGCATATCAATACTAAATGGCTACAAGCTAAGCTAAGTTCCATTGCTAAGCTGGACAATAGACTGAGACTTTGCTAAAGGTGCTAACCAGCTAAGGGGCTAACTGACACTACTTGCTATTACTGTGAAGCCTCATTGCTTGCCATTTGCTAATCGACCAGCTGCCCTACATTCTACGAAGGAGGAAAGCTCACTAAAGGTAGGATGACGGATCTGGAAGAGTGGAAGCAGAAGCGCGCTACGGTGCAAACGGCGTTTACAAAAGCGGCAAATATAATAGACAGTAGACTCCCTTATGCAGAAGACACAGCACTTGTTAGAGAACTAAAGGATCTCAGGGGAGCGTTTAATAAAGTCCTTGATGTCACTGAAGACTATGTCGCTGCTTTAAATGACGCTGGCGATAGTTCATGTGCAACGGCAGTAGAAGGAGTCTACAAAAAGAGGGACGAATGTAGCCGGCGGTTGATAAGCACTGAGGACCGCGTCAAGGCGGCATTATGGGATCGTTTCGTGAATAAGACAGTAACAACACTAGAAAACGAGTTTGAGTGCGCGTTGGATGAGACAAAGAAACTCACTTCAAAAAAGGCTTCTGAAAGCCGACGAAGTAGGGAAGATGACATTCTACGTGGACAGCTCTATGCGCTAGAGGGAGTCGCGCGTGAGTGGAGTGGGTTTGTGCCGAGGGACAAAGCAGACCTCATGTATAAGCGCATCCGGGAGCTAAGAAGTAAGAAAGAGAGACTAATGGTGGATTGGGCAAGCGTAGACAGCGACAAGGAAGAGAATGGGGACGACAGCGACGGCGGAAGTCCTGACCAACCTGACGCTGCCGATAACTCTACTCAACCTAGCAATCAAGACAGTTCTCCTCCAACTACTAGCCCTACTCAACCAGACGGCGGGCAAGCAGCAGCTGTCACGCCACCACCACCAGTGTTGTCCCCAGGTCCAAGGCAGTTGGATCGGGTACTGGTGTTCAACCCATCACCCAACTCTGCTAGCACGCCACGACAGTCGGATGCTCGCACAGCGTCGCATAGAGACTCCAGTGCATCGCACGCTGGTGGTGTACACCACAGTAGTGCTGGTGTGTCTGCCGGAGGAGACAGCAGCTACCTGGGGGGCAGGCCAAAAATTAAGTTGGCACCAATGAAACTGCCGGAGTTCACCGGAGACAGAAGAACCTACTGCAGTTGGCGTAAGAACTGGGAGAACCTCCAGATACTGGCTGATCCCACTGGATCAGAAGTATGCAAACTATTCAACCTACTGGACAGTGTGGAGGAGAGAGTGAGAAAAGAACTCAGGCTAGATCACTGCAGGTCCTCAACTGAGGTGTTCAGGCTCCTGGAGAATCGATATGGGAACAAAGAAATGACCGCTCGTCTGATTGTGAAAGAGCTGGAAGACTTTCCGGCTGTCAAGGGCGGCCAGCCTAGACAAACCATAGAGCTAGTGCGGGCAGTGGAGAGGGCATTGTTTGATCTGCAAGATCTCGACATGGTGGATGCCATAAAGAACAAAATGACTGTTGCTGCCATAGAGCAAAAGCTGCCTATATCAATAAGAGAGAGGTGGCTCTTTTATGAGCGAGATTCCATGAGTGGGGTTACCCAAGCAAATTATTTCGACAGACTTTTAGAGTTCCTTAAGGAGCATGAGGAAGTCCTTGAAAGGCTGGCAGGGCCTGAACTTGGGACCCAGGCATATGAGAAACCAAGCCACCGAGAGAAAATAAAAGACAAAAGACCGGGAAAGCAGTCAGTCACCAGAGCGACAGCGAGTGAAGTGAAAGATTCCCAGAAAGAACCCTGCATCATGTGTGGGGAGGATGGACATGGGAAGAGACTTTTCCGCTGTAAGGCTTTCAGGAAGGCTGCCGTGTCAGAAAAAAGAGCCTTGGTGAAGAAAGTGAAAGCATGTACCAAGTGCCTGGGTTCTCATGGGGTCGACGGTGCTTGTAATCTGAAATTTCTCTGCCGGAAGGAGGAGTGTGCTCCAGCAGATCACCATTACTTCCTATGTTCTAGGCCCGCAGTGAAGGACGCTAACAGAGAGGAACCCAAAGCAGAGAGAAAGAGAGGAGCTCATGGCCCAACAGAGGACCAAGAGCGCATCTTTGCGGAGTTAAACCTGACCCCTGAACAATTAAAAGGTGTTAGGCAAGCATGCACTAACATGATCTCAAGAGCCTGTGCAGCAAGCAGTATCACGGAAGAAGGAGACTTAAAAGAGTATCCTGTCCTTATGATGCTTGTGGAGGTTGTAACCAAAAGGGGAGACTATGTAGGTGCCTTAATTGATCTCGCCTCCGACACCAATTATATAACACACCAGGCCGCTGAAAGACTTGGACTGACCGGAGAACCGATCACTCTGGTTGTGAGTGGTGTTGGGGAGATGGCAGTGAGAGTTGATACAAAGAGGTACATTGTAACCATAAAGGTTTGGACCCCACACGGGACTTTGAAGCTCCACAAAATGATCTGCTATGGCCTTGAGAACATTGCCAGAGTGGATAGATTGGTGGATTCCAAGCAGCTAGAGCAGTTCTTCCCTGATGTCATGCCAGGAACATTGGCCCGTCCCGAGAAGATCGAACTTCTTATATCTACTCGGGAGGGTCGCTTGGCACCCCAGAGACTGCAGAGGGTTGGAGACCTTGTGCTGTGGGATGGCCCTTTGGGCAAGACAGTGAGCGGCGTACACCCCGACCTCTTCGAGGATGTGGAAGTGACGGCACGCCATTCGTTAACCCACTTCGCACGCTCAATGAGGGCAGTGGCCGGTAAAGTGGAAGAACACCTTACAAAGGACCTGGTGCAGAGAGGCCAGGTAGACGTCAGGACGACTGCTGCAAGCAACAAAGAGGTCTTCGAGTGGCTGAAGTGGGACAGCATCGGTGCAGCATGTCAACCTGTCTGCGGGGGCTGTCGCTGCGGAGGGTGTTCTCCGGGGGGTAAGGAGATGTCGCTGGCAGACGAACGGGAGTTGGAGATCATCAAGGCGGGCTTGACCTTCAGGGAGAAGGATGCACACAGTGAGGAGTCCCACTGGGATGCAAAGTACCCATGGAAGGAGGATCCTGCGTCGCTCCCCAATAACCGCAAAGCTGTTGAAGCGACGTTCCTGAGAACGGAGAAGCGCCTGGAGAGGGAACCCGTGTGGAAGGAGGCCTACACTAAGCAGATCCACGAGATGATTGACAGAGGTGCTGCAGTGAAACTGACGAAGTCCATGATAGAAGAGTGGTCCGGGGCAGTATGGTGGGTGAGTCATTTAACTGCACCTAACCCGCACTCTGTCACCACACCTGTACGCATCGTTTGGGACAGCAGCCAGGAATACAGGGGTGTGAGCCTGAATGGCATGCTGCTCAAGGGACCCGACGTACTCAACCCCATTCGAGCTGTACTGCTTAGGTTCCGAGAGGGAGAGTATGCAGCTATTGGAGACATACGGAAAATGTATAATTCTGTATGGCTTGAAGAGCAAGAAGTCCATGTACACCGTTTCCTCTGGAGAGACTCGCCACAAGACGAGTTAGAGGACTACGCAGTGGTTCGTGTGAACATGGGGGACAAGCCGGCTGGCTGCATAGCGCAAGTGGCTATGAGGGAGACTGCTAGTCTGCCACAGTTTGCTCACCTTGTGGACGAGAGGAGAGTCATCGAAGAGAACTGCTATGTCGATGATTGCCTGGTATCACAGAATGACCCGCACAGACTTGAGGAGATCTTGGAGGGAGTAGAAACCATACTGAAGACTGGTGCCTTCCACCTCAAGCCCTGGATCCGGTCTGGGCATAGTGGGAGGGCCACTGTGACAGAAGCCAAGCCTGTGACACTTGTACTGCCAAACCAACTCAAGGAGGAAGACAACAAAGCGTTGGGAGTTGGCTACCTCGTTGGAGACGATAAGCTCTTCGTCATGGTGTCCATTAATTTCTCCAGAAGGAAGAAAAAGATGAGGACCGAAGTGGACCTGACGGAAGAGGAAATCGTGGAGAAAACCCCTGACCCATTGACACGTCGCATGCTACTGAGTCAAGTCGCAGGACTCTACGATCCACTTGGTCTAGTAACGCCGTTGAAACAGAAGGGAGTGATACTCGTGAGGAGTGCCTTCCAGGAAGCCGGCAAGTTAACCAAGGACACCTGGGACGAGCCACTGTCGGACGATCTCCGTGGAAAGGCAGTGGAACTGTTCAAGGAATATGCACGGCTAAGCCGTGTCACTTTCCACAGGAGCATCACGCCCTCCGGCTGGAGGGGCAAGCCATGGGGGATTACGTTTTCGGATGGAAGTTGTGACTCCTATGGTGCCGTGATGTACCTGCGATGGGAGACTTCTGGGGGTGTGATCTGCCGGCTGGTGGAGTCCAAAGCAAAGCTGACACCCATGGACCAGAAATGGGGACTCAGTCAAAGCTGAACTCTGCGGAGCGGTGTTTGCCACCCGCCTGAAAGGCTATCTGCTGAAGCACGGGAGGTTGGAAGTGGAAAAGTGGTTCCATTTTGTGGACAGCCAGACCGTACTAGGAGCTATCCAGAAGGAGAGCTACGGCTTTCAGACGTTCTTCGCCAATCGGGTCGGTGAAATACAGAGGGCTGGTCCTGTTACCGATTGGTGGTGGATACCTGGACCGCTAAATATTGCTGACCTGGTCACAAGGGGCTGCTGCTCCCCAGAATTGCTAGAGGAGAATTCCGTTTGGCAGGCTGGCCCTGACTTTCTGGCTGATCCTGTTGAAGAATGGCCCATGAAGTCCGCTTCTGATGTGGCTGCTGCTGCCAGAGACGCCGTGGGCAAACTTCAAAGGAAGGCCTTCACTGCTGTTACCACGAGGGCTCAGGCCAAGATGGTGCCGGTTCCCGTCAATCCAGACAGAGCAGGAAAAGTCGGAAAGGACGGTGACGTGCTTCAAAGCTCCTCCAAGGTCACAGATTTGCCCTCGGGAGAAAACCAAGACCCCATGAAACTGTGGGGGGCTGCGCTCGTTGACCAAATCGACCCAAAGAGATACAGTTCACTCAACAAGCTGTGCTCTGTAATCGGCTTTGTCAGGAGGGCACTGAAGTACTGGTTACGCCGGAAGAAGAGAGCCCATACATCGGCAAAGTGGGAGGCGTTATCGGTGAGAGAGCGCCAGCTGGCGTTTGAAGAACTGTGCCTAACAGCTCAGAAGGGAGTAGTGTTTCCTGTCACGACTTTGAACAGGCTCGTTGTTCACAAAGACGAAAACTCTGGTCTATTGCTATGCCATGGGCGAGTCCAAGCCATGTCTGAAGAGAGGTCTGGTGTGCCATTGATTCCTTACAAGGAATGGATTAGCACCCTTCTGACTGAGGAAGCACACAGGGCTAATCATGAAGGAGTGGCCGGGACCCTCTTACGAGTGCGAAGAAAGGCGTGGATAGTACAAGGCCCCAGGGTTGCTCGCAGTGTGATCGACTCCTGTATGCACTGCAGGAAGAGCAGGGCAAAAATGTGCCATCAAGTCATGAGCGACCTCCCTCCTGAACGCACAAGGCCTGCTGCACCGTTTGAATACACTACGTTGGACCTCTTCGGCCCGTATACCATCAGGGATGCGGTGAAGAGGAGAACCTGCAGGAAAGCTTGGGGTATAGTTTTCTGCTGCATGGCATCACGAGCGATGCATGCTGATATAGTGGAGGACCTCTCAACTGATGGCTTCTTGAGAGCATTCCAGCGTTTTACCGCTCTGAGGGGCCATCCTCAGAAGCTCTGGTCCGATCAGGGGACGAACTTTGTTGGAGCTAAGCCAGCTTTGGAGGAACTGTACAAGTTTCTAGCTGACATCGATAAGGAGAAGGTGCAGAAGAAAGCTGCCGAGTCTGGGACAGATTGGACTTGGGTGTTCCACCCACCAGACTCTCCGCATCGGAATGGTGCGGCGGAAGCGGCAGTTCGTGTGGTGAAGAAGGCTTTGAGCAGCGTTGGGGAAGGAGGTAACCTTACAGCACTGGAGTTTCAGACCCTCCTCTACCTAGCTGCCAACCTTTCGAACGAGAGGCCTATCGGAGCTAAGGCTCAGCTGCAGGATGAGACTGTTGAAGTCATCACCCCTAACTCCCTTCTACTGGGACGTGCAGGGCCCAGGGGGGACCCCCAAGGGTTCGAGTCCACCACCTACCCCTTCGTCCGTTTGAGAGCAATCCAAATTGAGGTGGATAAATTCTGGAGGCGGTGGAGCCAGCTGGCGGGACCAGGACTTTTCATAAGACAAAAGTGGCACACTCCAGCCAGGAACGTTGCTGTGGGTGACCTGGTTTGGTTGGCTGACCAAAACGCACTCCGGGGCCGGTTCCGGTTGGGCCGGGTAGTGGAGGCGTGTCCTGATGGGAGAGGCGTCGTCCGGGACGTGAAGGTGAGGACGTGTCATAGCCTTCCAGTCTCTGCTGATCACTCCAGGCGTGACCAGCACAGTGACAGTTGCCCCACAACCATCCTTCACAGAGATGTGAGAAGGCTGGTAGTCCTTCTACCTGCAGAGGAGCAGTAAAAAAACAAAAGACTTCCCCTGCCAGCCTTCGCAGAGGCTGGTGGTGTTTCGGTAAAGACGGGTTCTGTTGATGCGAGTGGTTCCGGTTGTGACTTTTCATGGTCGGTGTGTAAGCCTCGTTCGTTGGGGGCTTGAACATCGGCTTATGATCAGTTGGCAGCCGGGGTAGGTCGCATCCGCAGGGCTTCTTAGTCTAAGGAGGATTACGACATCGCAGAGGACGTGTTTTTCCTTTTACCTAGATGTGCCTTTTTGGAAGCTTTTTAATGACTCTTATTTGAGACTGTACTGAGCTAATTTTGTGTGGCTTTCTTTGGTTTAGCAACCAGAAACCCAAGTGGGAGGTGACGGATTCATTCTGTTGCAATAGCAGAAATGTGCATGCATGTGTGTTTAGTGCTGTCCACATTGGACTATAATGTGCATTCATGTGTGTTCGGTGTCCCCTAGTGGACGTGCATTATGTAACACGCTCCCGTATCGGTGAAGTTTTTATTTATATCTACTTTTAGATTTCGGTTAGATGGCGTGTAGTTTGCTATTTATAAAACGTCTTTGAAGTATTTGGGGGGCTTCTATATTTTTCTGTGCATTATAGTGGGGTATTTTGAGTTTTCCCGTTATGTTTTAATTATATATAATCTGCTGCGCATGCGCGATAGAGACGTGAACAACGCAGTGTGTTTACAGCTCATTCCATCTTGAGCATCGCGAGCGACTGACGGTAAGATAACGGAGGGAACTATGAGCGCACTTTGTGTGACAAACAAACCCTATTTATATACATTTACCATGTTTAGTTAGTATTGCGTGGTAGTAATCGTTGTGTGTATTTCTGTTTGTTTCCTAGGTTAATAAGCTGACTATCTGTTTACAGTGTTTAGTTGGTGTGAGTGTGTTGTTTGTGTGACTGGCAACAGTAAATAAACCCAGATAAAAGACACTGTTTAGACGAGTTGTTTTCGATTTCGGCCGATGCTTAAGAAATACCAGTACATGGGAGACTATTTAGTTGCATAGTGGGTGTGATTGAATAGTAAAATGTACAGTTATTAACCGACGACGCCGTACGAGGACGACGCGTCGTAGGACCGGACAACGTGACGGCCGCCATTGCCCACCCAGCGTGGAGGACCTCGAGAAGGACGTTGCCGATCGCCTCTGCGGCCACATGGAGGATCTCACGCAAGTGTTGCTTTAGACCACAGTTACATAAAACTGTGTGGAAAAAGGGAAAAGTGATTGAGCCTCTCATTGCATAGTGGGTGTGATTGAATAGTAAAATGTACAGTGGTAGCAGAGGAGTCCGGAGTGCGGCAGAGTCCTTCCGCGTTATCGGCTGAACGTTGCAGATTTGCAGGAACTTATTCACGAAACACTTAGCCTATATGTGCCTCTTTCTCCCTCACTCTATCCCGGAGGGTGGGAAAGATACATGAGTTCAGCTATGTGATTCCTGACTGGGCTGCAGAGATAAGGGACCCCAAATAAATCTCCACCCCTCCAAATAGGTTCCAGTGACAGTGGAAATAAAGAGGTTTTGGTTGGCCAGCCGGATGACTGACGTCTTGGTGCTGTTCCCACCTCAGTGACCAGCAGATAAACCCAGGATTAGAGAGAGACTATTAGACTGTCTCACACACGCTCGTGCACACACACACACACACGCACGCACACGCACGCAACACACACACACACACACACACACACACACACACACACACACACACACACACGCACGCACACATGCACCACACACACACACACACACACACACACACACACACACACACACACACACACACACACACACTCACACTCACACTCACACTCACACACACACAGTGGATATATGTACACATATACCAGTAAGACTCCCTAATCCTGAGATAAGCGACCGTCAAGTCGGCAACCTCATGGTGGCGCTAAAAAAGGGGCATGTTAGAAATCAGGGTTGGAGGTTGTGTTTTGCCAGCCAAGGAGTGTGTGTGCAAAGTCTGGCATGGATAGGGGCAACGGTGCCGGAGATAAGAGTAGGGCCAAAAGTGTGACATGACATGACGTGACGTGACGTGACGTGACGGACATACTGACGGAGGGACTGACTGACAGACAGCTGGTGGAGGTTTTCGACCTGCGACCTGACGGTTTGGTAAATGGTAAACGACTGTGGACAGTTTGATTCATTGATTGATTGAATACTTTATTGATAGTTGCATATAGTACAGTGGTACGAAATTACAATTAGCCTATTACTAAAAGGATAACACCCCATTGTGGTCCTGTGTATTCAATTAATCGAGTAACTGCGGTTAACCGTCTATGATAGATACATATGAATAAATAAAGTTGCAGAATACTGTATGTGTGGGCAGTTCATTTAATAAGGCCTAAAACCTGTATTGTCCCCATTGGGTCTACAGGGTATATCTCATTCTGTAAGGTTGCTTTCTTCTCTTCAGATGTTTTTTTATTAGTAGGTATTGCAAAATAATGCATGAGGAACAATTACAGATTATCCTATATTTAAGCGATTTATTCCATTAATACAACCCTTCTGTTAAAATGTTATTATTTTTTATATGACTCAATTTCTGTTATTATAAACGCTTAGTGACACACATTCGGGGTAACTGTCCCATCCCTACAAAAATGCAGCGCACATACATGCCAGATCCCTACATGGCCACCATTATCATATCCATTTTAATTTCACTTATCTATTTTCCTGTTTTTTATATATTTATTTTCTTCTCTATCTTGGCAGTCAGATATCATTGTTCAAGAGAAGCAATGGACGGCTGCTAAAAGGTTTGGGTGAAGGCAGACGAGTTTAGAAATAGAGAGGAGAGAAAAAACAGAGATGGGGAGAGAGAGAGAGCGTTAGAGCAGAGAAAGCATAGATGCAGGGGTGTCACAAGGGGGGGAGTGGGACTGAGTTACTAGGGCCCAAAGTGGAGGGGACTCAATTATTTTATGCTTTAACTATTGAAAAATAGCAGATATACAAGCTCACAGCACAGCACCGAGTGCCGCACTGCGAGGTTGTAGATCTGCTATTTTTGAAAAGTCGTGAAAATTTGTGCAAATCTTTGATATGTATTTTTAACCAAATATTTGTAACTCAGATTTTGCTTCTGGGGGGTACCTGGAACTAAATATTTTGAGATGGGGGTCTGTGGCCAAATACATATCATTTTGGTGGTCCTTGACATGAAAACGTTTGAGCACCACTGACATAGAAACATACATTTTTTAAAAAAAAACCTTCGAAGGATTTGAAATATTCAAAGACTTTTCACGATTTTTCAAAAATAGCAGATCTACAAGCTGTATGCGTAATAATGCGTTCCCAGTCTAAATTCCCCTCCCCCTATGAAGAACATTCATGGGGGCCCCACAGTGAATCCTTGTACCCAGGGCCCAGAATTTGGTCCAACACCCCTGCAGAGATGCTATCGTGGGGGGGCTTGGGGGGGTGTACCAGAGAACTATCGGCGCTTCGGACCTCTTGTTTGGAGCTCCTGGCAGCCTGACCTCAGATGATTACAATCTGTCGCCCGGTCAGCGGAATGACATCCCGGGGAGATTCCCCAAAGTGATAAAGTCAAATGGACAGCTTCATAAAGCATACACCTGTTTCCCATGTACACAATGTGGCAGAGCTCTAACCGATGTACCATAGCAACAGAGCAAACAATACTACAATAAAAAAAAAACTATACGCTATTATAGAAACACCAGCTTGGAAGGCACACACTCTTACAGACATGCAATTGTCAGCTTTCCATGTTGTAAATCATATTTTTTCCACCCCTCTCTCAGCAAGTTCAAAGATAAATTATGGACATTAGATCAGCCTATGAGCAACTTGTTTTCCATTTGGATGACTATTTCAGAGCTCAGCTGTGTTCCAGAACCAATTACTGCTGCGTGCCGTGGTACAAGAACGAAGCATAATATGTAATGTGCCAATCCAGTGCCAATAACGCTCAGTGTGATTGGCTCTAGGACAATAATCAGTCAAATAAAGGGTGATTTATACTTGGTTGTGCAGTGGTGTCTCGCATAGAAAATAGCCAATCTACAAGCTCACAACACATCTCAGTGTGACGTGTAGTGAGCTTGATTGACGATTTACCTCATGTACAACTAAGTATAAAGGGACTTTAATGAATCAACTTCCCTTCAATTATAAAACAATAACTTCACCCCACAAAAAAGAACAGATATACATGAAGGTTTCCTGTGTAAAATAAGCTGAAAAGCTTACTAGGATCTCCTTTTAGTTGAACTTGTACCAGTGAACTGTGCTGTCATGAAACCGTACCCTTTCCTATGCAAACACAGATGGTATATCATTTTGTTCTTCCTACTATACCATAATCCCACCCAGTATGAGGTGAGGTGAAATAGATGACTGTCAATAAGACCTCCAGCGTCAGCTGGGCAAATGTAGTGCGTACAATACCAATGAGAGGTACATTTATCATTAATGTGAAAGTGCTAATATCAGTACTTTTCACATTAATACTTTCACAGTACAGTACATACTACTGAGACAGCTATTTGCTACACTACAGTATATAGAGGTCTCCATTAAAGCTGCTGCAAGTCAAGAAGACCACAAATGGTATGTGGGCGCAGCTCAAGTTGCACACCCATAAGAGTATGTGCAATGCCAAAAGGTGCAGAGGAAATTTTTACCAAGACTTGTCTTGGTAAATATTTGTGATGCACTTTTAAAATAGTCTACTTGCCCATTGTGAACCCGGACATATTGAGTACACCAATGTTTTATGTTACAAATATTGAGTATGGGTCCCCAGCATGTAGAAACTGCCGGATGCTAACTTGCATATGTTGAGCAATTTTCATAATTTGCATAATTCGATTTATTTAGCATTATCCCCCATACTAATGGATAATATGTCAAAAACTGATTGGCCGATTTGAACAATATTAGAGTGGTTTTGGGGGTTATTGAGGATGCTGAATCCATTTTCTAAATTCAAAATGGCCGTTTTAAACCGGAAATGGCCTTATACCAACTTAAAGTGGGGTGATTTTGATACTTTTTTGTTGATTTTCCAGTTGGTATATGGCCAATTCCGGTTTAAAACGGCCATTTTGAATTTTGAAAATGTCAGAAATGGATTCAGCATCCACAATAACCCCCAAAACCACTCCAATATTGTTCAAATCGGCCAATCAGTTTTTGACATATTATCCATTATTATGGGGGATTATGCTAAATAAATCAAATTATGCAAATTATGAAAATTGCTCTCAACATATGCAAGTTAGCATCCGGCAGTTTCTACATGCTGGGGACCCATACTCAACATTTCTAACATAAAACCTTATTGTACTCAATATGCCAGGGTTCAGATTCTGGCAAGTGGACTAAAAAGGCGCCAAGACAAGAATCTATCTATCAACTAAAAAGCCATGGTATTCATAAAGTACAATTAAACAGAGATAAAGGTGGACAGAAAGGGAAAAGCATATAGGAATGGAACTTGTTAAATCTCAAGACGTGTTTAGGATGGGGAGATATGATGGCTCCCTAACATTTTAAGCAGGTTATTTCATACAGAAAATATTGATAGCTCGCCTCCCACATAAACCACACATCTCCAGTGAATGATTTTGCAAAGGCTGGATGACAAAAGCCTTAAGGACCAGTAAGTCTCCCTAATCGGGAGATGTACAGTAGCACTACTGAAACACTCAATGACCGTACATGAAGCTAGTTAGCATTTGTTTTTAGGTTTTCTAGAATCCTTTTTTCTTTACTGATTATATTGGTTCTTTAGATTGATATTCATTTGCATTTGTTATATTGTTGTTGATGTTCTGACATGTTATCTTGTTTATTATAGTGATGTATTATCTGCTTATTGTAAATCACTTTGGATTAAAAGCGTCTGCTAAACGCCTAAACTGTAAACTGTAAACTGTAAGCGACCGTCACATCACATACACAAACTTTAGAAGGCAATCGTAGCCAATCAGGAGGGAATATGGGAAATGGGAGAGATCCATGTTGATGACATGACTTTAGAGATACTGTGCACCGCTTAGCATGATTTTAGGGCAAAATCTGTAGGAGCAGTGTCCAAAAATGTGTTTTGCAAAAATCGGCCTGATGTAACTTTCATAGTAACTTGCGACCTAAAGGTCGCAATTAACACATTGCATGGTGAATTGATGGACCAATCAGTTCACGTACTGCCATGTAGTTCCTACTCTGGCACAGCAATGCATTATTAGACATTTGGAGCAGTGTACCATTACCAAAGCAGTGAAATGTAGGGAGAGAGAAATAAAGACTCCCATTGTTTAATAACTTTAATCCATATGTGTTTGTTAACAAAGCAAGTTGATTTCCTTGCCCCTTTAGCGTCTGTGTCCAAGTGTAGAGTTTTTTGCTATGTGTTTGTACTTTGAGTTTAGATGTGTTTCATTCGGGGCCGGGGCACGGTGGCGCAGTCGGTGAGAGACATCGAGATCCCTGACCTGCCCAGCTGCCGAGCTGCCGAGCTGCTGTGGTCCGGTCGGTAGGGTCGGTTGGAGGCCGGTCAGCGACCGGTCGGTCAGGGATCTTGTCCCTGCTGGAGTCGGTAGTGCTGTCGCCTCACAGCTAGAAGGTCAATCACAGCTAGAAGGTCCTGGGTTCGATTCCCACCGGGGCCGCTGTGGGCACTGGGTCCGTGTTCTCTCCTCCGTATCATCAGTGCCCATATCCTAAAAGTGGGGTTGGCGAAAGGGCCTTTCTGTGGGGAGTTTGCATGTGTCCCCTAGAGTAGGTACCCTCACAAAAAAACATGCAGTAATCCTGGTCTCCATACTGCCTCCTACTGGTCAGCCAGGTCGCCTGATGGAGGGGAAAGGAACTGGTTGGAATAACGTGTTCTGTCCATGTGCTACATTCTACCTCCCCTGTCAGGTGATAAGAAGCAGCCTGCTCACTCCTCATGCATTGAAGGAAGCATGAGGTCACTTTGGGGTTCTCCCCAGGTAGAGCAGCGCCCAGGATTACAGTTCATGGACTGGATAAAAAATGGGTTACAAAATCATGGGATTAAAAAAAGTTGATTGTATTACTGTTGCTCATGATTTTCCAATAAAGTAAGCAATCAACAGAAGGTATAGACCGTTATTTGCAATGTTTCATTTGTTTCTTTTAACTCTTTCTTGTTTTTGAATTGACCTTGTACAGCACCTCGGTCGACCTTGGTCATTGCTTTATAAATAAAGTGTGAGTTGAGTCGAGTTGAGTGTTTACCTGTGTTTACTATACCTGGTAGTAACTGTATGTGGAGAGCATACTGTAGAGCATGATTACATTATTATTACTCTGACTCCGTGTATATAATGCTGTACAAGAGTGGGAGCACATGCTATACAATGGTAACATTTTGGTCTAGTAATACAGATGGAAGGGTCGGTCTTATTTAAATATCAGCAGCAACAGCTTTGATGAACACAACTTATGAAGTTTCATAACTTAAGTCGGGGGAACAGAGACCACCAAGGTCACCTCATCTCCCAAGGCCATTTTCCGTTAAGTGTGTTTCATTATCTCCTGTCTCTCACTCTCTTTCAGCATAAAGAACCACAGGGGGAATCAATGGAGCCTGAAAATGGCCTGCAATGACACAGCATCCAACCTGCACCTTGAGCTCAAACTCACAACGCAATACTTTTATGTGGCTTGTAGAATGTGGAGCAAGAAGGGAAGCTGAACAGAGCAGAGATGAGGAGGATCAGATGGATGTGCTGTGTGTCACTGAGGGAGAAACAGACAGAAGATGGGAGTGGAGGCCATAGTGGATGTGGTGAGGCAGACTGCAATGGTACGGACACGTAGTAAGGAAGGAAGAGGATGATTAGGTGAAGAAAGTAATGTTGATTATTTTAGAAAGGACAAGACCCAGAGGCCGGCCTGAAGACCTGGCAGACGACCATGTTGGCTGACATGAAAGCACTCGGCATCGACCATGAGGTGGCCATGGTCGTCTGCCCTAGTGAGAATCCAGTCCATCCCAATGGTGCCTGGAAAGCAGACTTTAAACCGATGATGATGATCATGCAGATCTGCTATTTTTGGTGAAGAGATTTGGTGTATCGGTAGAAAAGGAGGGGACCAAGGATAGAAACCTGGGGGACCCCAGTCAACACATTATATTGGGTTTAAGTATTTAATGCTAGTAAGACGCCATAAGGGCGAGAAGCGACAGTCACGCAGGATATAGCCCATATATGGAGATATAGCCCCATATATGGAGGTCCCAGATGTCATCAATATCATTCAGCAGAAGGATTACAGTGGCCCCATATACTGTATGGAGATCCATGATGTTATCAATATCATCCCAGCTCAGCAGAAGGATTTAGGATATAGCCCCATATGGAGAATAGGCCCATATATGGAGATCCCTGATGTCATCAATATCATCCCAGCTCAGCAGAAGGTTATAGCTGACCGGTTCTGACATCACAATGATATGATGCTATATCCCGTAGCTATATCCTTCTGCTGAGCTAGGATGAGGTTTTGTGATGTTAGTACAGGTGCAGTGCAGATTAATTCTGTATTGGCCATTCATTGGCCATTCAGCAGCCCTGGATGTCAGAACAGGTCAGTGCAAATTAATTCTGTCTTGGCCTTGTCATATCTGGGAATGCCCATATCAGCGCATGCCAGCGGTTTGTGCTCGGTGCAGTACTATGTAGGTGAGGTACTGGACCATTGCATGGTGACATGTGACCGGCTTGGTAGGCAACTGCCTTCACAGGGTAGTTATTCATCAGCGAAACATTTCGCACTGGGACATAGACGACATCGCCAGGGACCCTAACCCGCGTCGCTGAAGGAGGACGTTGCCTGCCTGTGTGACGGTGGTCTGCGGGACGTGTAGTTGCGTTTTGGCATGGGAAAACCTTGCCCAAAGAAATGCACAATGTGCTGTGAAGAGTTCTTGAAGGTAGAGTTTATATCCTGAGACTATGACATTGACTATGACACCGGACTTGTGTGTTTCCTTAAGATACTTTGAGTTTGTACTTATACAGTACGCTTGGCAAGCAGCTTATTTAATGTGTCTTTGATGCACTGGAAGTAAAGGGAACTTTGAATGAAAAACGCTGCTGTCGTCTGTTCACTCCTAGCAAGCTCTTTTTAAAATACACAATTGCTTATTCATTAAAAGCATATGCCGGATTGATTGAGTAAAACCCTTCCCTTCATGTTGGTTTGTATGCTTTCAGTGCTATACTGTTGATTATCTGCTGGGATAATGTTGCGCAGTTATGTGGACGACGCCACACCCCGGAGAATGGCCCTTATCTTCAATAGCTCTGCAAAACTCCAGCTGTTTGTTAATTGCTTGCCAGGGCGTGAGAACAACAAGTAGGTCCCAGCAGTCCTCCGTTCTGTGATGGAGAAGCAATAATCCGTGGCACGTGGCCAGGAACTTCAGGGGCTGCCTGGGTCAGTAGGAGTAATAGTTGCTGTGTAACTCAACGGCGCTCAAACCTTTTCTCCCGGGAGCCAAACATTTCCACGAGATTCTTTTCTCATGACCCAAAGTGATTTAGTTCGGTATTGAGTTGACTAATCAAGCGTTATTTATGTAGCTTGATTTCAGACTACAAGCTGTATTATATTATATTATGCACTCGACCCCATTTGGTGGGTCTTTAGGGTGCTATGGGAACGCAGTTAAATAGTTTCAGTCCAATTAAATAATTCAGCCGTTGAAATGAGTAGATGTTGCGGTAGGCTTTTTTAATGATAACATCACAGATAGATTTGTGGAACAGCAGTACCCTGTGTGATGAGTTCTCAGTGGAGCCCGTATGGGCTCTGGCAGCAATAGCCCGTTTCTATGGTACGCTATGCCTAAGTGACAGTGATAACTTTACCAGCCGCGACAGTGTGGCTGGTAGGCTATTTCATGTACCCTGTGAGCTTGTGTGTGATCTTTATAATTCCGTCAACACTGAACAATTTTTGTCAACGTAATAGTGTCACAACCATGCAAGATGAAGTCACAAAACTTTGCAGGTGTGTAGTTCATATAAACAGTAAGACTCCCTAATCGGACACAAATTGGCCTGTAAGTGGCATTAAAAGCAACCTCATGGTGCTAGAAGAGGGGCATGTGAGAAATCAGGGGTGGAGGTTGTGGTTTGCCAGCCAAGGAGTGTGTGTGCTAAGTTTGGCATGCAACGGTGCCGGAGATAAGAGTGTGACGTTATGTGAGAGCAAAAGTGTGACGTGGCGTGGCGTGGCGTGGCGTGACGGACAGACTGACAGAGAGACAGCCGGTGGAGCTTTTCATAGTGCAACAATGGTGCTAAAAGGATAACAATTTCATTGTGGTCGTGCGTATTCAATTCATAGAGAAATTACAAAGGTGTCAGACCTGCTCCTCCGGTGGTGGGCCTCATGGGTGTACCTGCACCCACATGATGGTTCATCATCCATGAGATGCAGAGTATATAGAAACGGACCCTCATGGGTCCATTTCTATGGATTATACAGTGCAAAGAGCTACAGGAAGGATGAAACAGCCATCATTCCTTTCCAGTGAAAAATCTTCCGTCAGACCCACTGGCAAGAGCTGATCCATCTTTAGTCCCGCACTTTGTTCAGTGTCAAAACCTGCAAACTGAAATGTCACTTCAGCTCTCTGCCAGCACTTGTCACTGTAGGACCATTTTTGTCCCCCGGCAACAGCACTGCACTGCTGTGCTGTTGCATGCAGCACGACGGCTGTTCTCCCCCATCTGCTGTTGCTTCCATAGCAAACCTCCTATTCCCTCTTCTCTTTGAATGTGCTATAGGTGACCTTGAGCCTTGAGGCCATGTGGGGAATAATCTGTAGCCTACTATGTTGGAACCACTTTTAATCTGGCGTCCCTACTTTGGGGATGTCATTATAGACGAGAAGACGTCTCCGCACGATTCCATTGTATGAGGTACAAACTCTAAAATAGGGTTTATGTGGTTAAGTGAAGTTATATGATGACTACTGGCTTCTGTGACCCACGTCAGGTGCACAACAACCATTTATAATAACTATAGGGCACACATGCACATGCAGCACACACGCGCACACGCACGCGCAACACACACACACACACACACACACACACACACACACACACACACACACACACACACACACACACACACACACACACACACACACACACACACACACACACACACACACACACACACACACACACACACACACACACACACACACTTTCATCACCAGGAAGTAACCAATTTCAACAGGCTTGACACCTGCAGCTGTGTTCCCTTCTTCCTTCCCTTGCTCCCTATTCCCCTCTCACTCTTTCTTTATCTCCTTCCCAGACTCTCTTTCTCTCTCTCCCTCTATCCATCTTTCTTCTCCACTTCCTCACCTGTCAACCTGCAGCGAAGAATTCATTCACCGAGAGGACGGGGACCATTTACAGGTGGAGAGTAGACTCTTGGAACACTACGAGCAGAACGGTGGGGGAGATTGCCTCTCAAAGCTGGAAAAATCAGAGAGGAGAGGTTTTAATTGAAGCCCCCCAGACAAATAACCTTTCACAGTAAAAAGCCCTGCCGAGCGCGTGCAGAATTTCAGCTGATGCATAAAATATCTGAATGTTTGAATATCCGAGTGCTGCTCAAAAACGTGATGTAACACCAATGTATAGTAACTAATGTGCTGCTCCGTTGCCAATGAATGGAATTTTGGAACAGATTTTTTGTGATATTATAGATCTAAACAAATGTAGCAGGATCGCCCTCCTGGATGTGTGGATCTCTGTCACCGTTTGCAATCCATTTATTTGTGGAGCTGTGTGCATCAAAGAAGAGGCACCATATCTACTAGGGAAAAAATTACATTTGTAGTGATCCCCGTGGGGAAATTACTTCTCTGCATTTGACCAGATCTATTAGGAGCAGAGTGTAGCTCCAGGGGGCACACCGGGAGCAATTAAAGGGTTCAGTGTTTTGCTCAGGGACACCTCGACAAGAAGCCTGGAGGATCCAGGGATCGAACCGAGAACCTTCATATTCCCAGAGGGCTGCTTTAACTCCTGAGCCACTGCCGGCCTAGAGGACATGTGCCAAACACAAATCCACTGTGTCATGTCTTAACAACTACTGCCCTGTGGCATCCACGTCTGCAGTGATGAAATACTGAGACTATAGTTGTCATTTTTAAAACATTCCTGACTCCTTTGCTCCATTTTAGTTTTCTTACTGACCTAATATATCCAATTTCAGATGTCAGATTTGTATTGAAGGGATAGCCCAGTGAGATGCAGCTTCTCATTTTCGAGGGGTCCCATAAAAACAGACATACTGTAGACACTGACATATGTTGATGCAATCTCTCTGGCCCTACTGCCTACTGTAAATATTGCTGGAACATGTAGAGAACTGAATGCTATTTTGTGGATTATAATTGTGTTGACCTGGACATCGAATTATAGGCTTTGAAAATCTGTAAAATACCCACACCAGTGTTGCAGAGGTGACAATCATGTTGAAGAGATCAAGAGCTGAAGCAGTCACACAATCATACAGAGATTTATTGAGTGCAAAAATACGTCTTCTTCAGGGTATAAAGGGAACACTGTAATCTCACCAGATTTACATAAGGAAGCAGGTGCACTGAATTATGGGGGGAGTGCCCACATGCATGTATATATAGGAGGGGCAAGTAATTGTGGGCTCGCCTGAAAGGCGAGAACACTATGTTATCTTCATTATTTATAGAGTGAGTTCCGTAGCGTGAGTTCTGTCGCGTGAGTTCCGTCGCAGACAGTACAAAGGCAGGGCCCTTAGCCAATGAGGTGCAATTGAGGTGTGGACAATCTGGGAGTGGTGTTAGCTGGAGTATTGGTTGAGCTTCACATGACAGTTAGCACGCTGTATAATATAGTCACGATCGAGCCCACACTGTTTCGGAGGAACAGTATCTCTAGTTGCCCCTAACACTGATCAGACAAGATAGAAATATAGAATCATACTGTAATAGCAACTGTAACAACAACAAAAACATTGGATTGTAGTGTATCAAATCATCTTAGTATAAACTGAAACTAGAAAGATGCAATATCTGGTACACATTTGGAAGTGTGGTTTCCGTGACGAGTCACAATTCCGTCTTTTCCCCATTCAAGTTAAGGGGGAAAAGTAATTCACTAATAAATGAATGGCCAAATTGGCCATATATGGAGATCCCTGATGTAATCAATATTAAGCCCATATCTTTAAATGCCCATATATGGACATACTGGTTGAATCAGCATTTTCCCATTTGGCTTCCATGTCAGTGTCATGTGGTCTATGAGGTCATCTCCATATTTGGGGAAAGTTACATTTTTGCATTTTCCAATTCAAGTCAATGGATGAAATTAATTCACTAGTAAATTAATATACATTAAACTAGGCCTATATAATGTATCTCTTAGCAAAATGCAAGCTCAATATTCCAGATAAAGCCAGTCAATTTGACATATGGCCCAAGTGTGTGCCAGCAAAACTGTGGAAAGAGTAGTGCGGTAAAATAAAGTTTATCTGGAAAGATGGAAAGATGGATGGAAGAAGAAAGTCGGACAAGTACTATAGTGTGAGGGCAGCATAGCATCCCGAACCTCTAGTTCTAAGAGAGAAAAAAAAAAGAGTAGAGATGGACTCCAAAAACAGAAGGGGAAATCTCGCTCTTTCGACAACGCAACTGATGGAATAAAAGTAATTAATAACTTAAAATAAATATGGATATGGATAAATCCATAACCAAAATAAGACAGACGAGCCAAAGGACAATCAATAAATTGCTGTATTGAAGAGTCTCAGACAAAGAGACAAAACAGTGAGCATACCATCCTAGTGGAAGCTTGCTAATTCTCTCTTCCAAAGATGGAAGTTAACATATACAGTGTCAGTATATAAGGAATACAGGTTATGACAGTTAGATTGTGGGACTCATTGATTCGTTCCCATTATCATGACAAGAAGACAGAGACATGTATACAGTATAACCAAAACATGATTTCGTAGTCAGGGTAACCAAAGTCGCCATGACCTGTAATCCACTAGCCTGAACTTACAGTACAACCAAAACATGGTCTCCTATACTGTAAGTTCAGACAGTAGTTCACATAATATAACCTAATAAATGAATCATATAATTATGTATCATAATTCATATCTAACAGTCAATATGAATTGATAAAAGGATGATATTAACCATAACAAAATACCCATCAGCAACATTTCAACAACGGAGCGTCGGCAGCAGGACAGGAATTTCATGGAGGCCATGAAGGCCATGGCCGTCTTTGCCCCTCAGTTTGGCCTTGTGCCCCTCAAACCAATAGCTTGACCTGAGGCCACAGTGGCCTTAATGCCCCAGCTGACTGTACCACTTTCTCCTCTGTCTCTTATTGGTCAATATGTGGACAGTAGACACTGGTATCTCTTTCTTGTCATGTAGACGCCAGTGTCTTTTGTTGAGATTCTGAAAACACCCCCGAGTAGTGTACCCATCTTTAAACCAATCCAGTGACTTTGATTGGTGCTGGGCTGAGCATGGATCAGATTGTAAATACCATCATTTATCTATTTCACTGCATATTAGGTTATCATCCCTAACCCTTTCAAACAACTAAAATCTTGTTTTATTTGCTGGCCTTCCTGCCCTGGCATTTGGCCTTTGGGCCCTCAAAAAATGGACAACACCAAAGGCCAAGTGGCCTTGCCCCTAAAATGACGAAATTCCAGGCCTGGTCGGCAGGATAGCGCCTCACCCCACAGAGGTTAGGGTTAGGGTTTGGGTTAGGTTTGGTTGTCAAAAAGATGACACATAGAAACAGTGACACGCTCCCAAAACAGATTGTATTATGTAAAGATACAATAAAGTAAAAAATGTAGAAAAGAAAAACCGTGACGCATTGTGAGCTTGTAGATAGCCAGTTTATTAATCAGTATTATGAACCGTTAGTCATATGTCATTAGATCTTTACCACAACCCAAGTGTTTGTCTCACTGGGATTTTATTATTTGGATATGCATGCTTTGTGAACGTTTTGCCAGAGAGTATAACAGCAACAACAGAATAACAGTGTGACCTCCACATTTTTGCATTCAAGAGTAAATTACTGTGTGCAATTTGTGAATGAAGCTGCACAATTCATACTGTTCAGTGGTGAAGCTGCACTACAGGCTGGCTGTTTGTGGCCATGTGGTGACAGTCTCTCCTTTGGCCAAATGAAAATGTCATCACCTCACTAATAAGTACAAAAGTGCGTCACAAGAACGATGTTGGTGTACTGGAGATTCAATGAATTATTTTCTTATACATTTATACATTTACACTCTTCATGAGTTTCTCTTTCAATTCACCTGGTGCAGATGTGACATCTATTTCTGAAGAGACAGACACACATCTTTATTATACATGACGTGTTAGGATGTTAGGTGTTTGTTACTTAGAAAGCGTCGTCGATTGGCTTGCACTGCTCACGTGCCTCCAAAGTAGACTAAAAGTTAGTAAAAAAAATCTGTAAATACTGTAAGTCTTTGCCGTCAATTGCGGTAAATAATGTCCGCATTCCATTACTTAGGGCCTGAGTCGCACATTATATGTGTCCCGATCTCATTGAGAGCCAGTCATTTCGGAAATTACAGCTTTAGACAGGGACTGAAAATACCTTTTTTTTTTTTTCTCACTAAAATGTGATAAAGCCACCTAAAGCATTTCATAAATTTCAGGCTACATTTCACTTAAACGCCAGAGCTTAACTCTGCATGTAAATAAGACTTTTTTTAATTAATGTGAGAGTTCGGTACATAATTCTGTTAGTCCTCCCAGTTGATATTAGCTAAAATGCTAACTAGCCAGCCTTTGTTAGCCGTTTGTAGCCAAATGCGGTAATATCGGGACTCCATTACTTAGCGATGCAAACCACAGTATTTATCCCATTAATTTAATGCCACGTGTGTTCCAAATGAACGATTATTAACCACGTAATGTATGATTTAGTGTATTATTTTATTTATTATTCTTCCGCCGTTCTTCCGCTGTTTCTTCTTCTACGCTGGTGAAAATGATCCGTTCCTGCCTGGAGGCGTCTGTGACGTATGCGTTTGTCTTCCGTGAAGTCACTGAGTTAGCTTAGCATTGAATAGTACAGTGTCGTCGTAAACTATCTAGTTTTAACGTTCATAGCGTTTGTTTTTTTGGACAATAAATTGACAGCCAAGAAAACATGGATGGAATGCAATCGTTCACTCGCCGTCGGAAAGTTGACTTTAGAGTATACTATTTTGGTTGACTGGCTATGAGTGGCTAACGGCTAACGCTAGCTAGCGTTAGCTAGCGCTAGCTGCAGGCTAACGCAGGTGTTGCGCACGTAATAAATTCACTTCAACCTGGTGTTGAAAAGTTAAACCTATTTGCTACGTACGTCTACAAAAACGTTCATATTTCAAAGATAAAGTGCTTACTGAAGTCTCACAGATGTCACAGTATGGTACGCTCAAGCAGAATGACCCGTATCTTTCGTATTGTTTAATAAACAGCATTTTAATCCGATCAGACGCCATTTTCTGTTGTTTTTCAGCCATGCGACCCCATCGGTTGCGAGGTGTACTGCACTTAGATACATTAATACCTTTTTAAGGAAACGACGGCCGATCGGATTAAAATGCTCCTCGTTAAATAATACGATCATTACGGGACATTCTGCTGGAGCGTACCCTATGGTGACATCCGTGAGCCTTCACTAAAGCAATTTATCTTTGTAATCTGACCGTTTGTGTAGACGTACGTAGCAAATTGGTTAAACTGCTCAACAGCAGATTGTGTTGAATTCACGGTTGGCGCAGCGTAGCGTCTTTACATTTAGCCCAATAATGCTAATCTACAAAGCAATAACTAAATTTTAAAACATACATAAACCACTTTAGCCCTATGTTATACCAAGGCTATTTGAAAATAGCCGATCTACAAGCTCACAACGCATTGCGGTGCGACGCGTTGTGAGCTTGTAGATCTGCTATTTTCAAACATTTTGTACTTTTACTTTTGGTACTTTAAGTACATTTGGATACCAATACTTCTGTACTTTTACTCAAGTACATTTTTAATTCTGGACTTTTACTTGTAACAGAGTGATTCTACTTTGCAGAATTGATACTTTTACTTAATTATAAAATGTTGGTACTTTTTCCACCACTGTGTAAACGTTTGTGTTCTCATGCCAATAAAGCTTCTTTGAATTGAAGATTGAATTGAAGATTGCTCCCCATGTGGCGGAGTCAGGTCATTGCAGGTTAGACATTTATTTAAAACTTGAATATCTCAAAAGTCCTATTTCAGCATGGCATCATTCTATAAGCCATATCTTCAAAACTGTTGGGTCAATCTCCACAACCAATATATCATTTTGTAGCTATGATCCCCAGCTTTCAAATGAAATGAAAAAATGAAAATGACCCTGTAAGACATAGTACCACCTTTCTTAAGAGGTTCATCGTACACACCTTTTGATCTTATCTGTACATTTCTTATTTAATTATCTTTACCTCATTAAATCCAGTATTATTATTTGTATTATCTTGTTATATTGTATAGTTGTTTGTTCTTTGTGGAACATGTCAACCCACAAACAATTCGCTATGAGTATGAGTGAATGACAAATAAACCCTCTTGATTCTCAATCTCTTGACACATAAATATTGCATGCTGTACTGTACTGTACTGTACTGTACTGTAAAGTACAGACAAACCCTATTCTAGACAGCTTGGCCTTTGGCCATGCTGTTAAAAGTTCTACTCAAAAACTCAGTGCCTCTGATCTTGAAGAAAGTTTGTCACAGTCACTCCCAACAAAAGCAACACAAAAACACTGTTCGCGCTGCTGCCACCAGGCAACAGTACAGGTGCCATATGAACAAGGACCTCAGGATCTAAGGACTGCTTCTTCCCCAGGCCATTTGAATGCTCAAACCCAACAACAAAAAGACTGCTCTGCACTGCACTCACAATACTGCACTGTATTGTTATTCTAGTTATTGCGACCGTAGGTCGCACTTACTACAGAAAGCTCCACCAGGTGTCCGTCTGTCCGTCACACTTTTGCCCTGCTCATATCTCCGCAACCGTTGCCCCGATCCATGCCAGATTTTGCACACACACTCCTTACCTGCCAAACTACAACCTCCAAGGACCCCCGGAGCTCCAGGGACCCCCAGCTCCCTCGGGGACCCCCAAGTCAGTCAGTCCGTCACACCTCACACGTCACACTTTTGGCCTGCTCATAATTCCACAACCGTTGCCCCGATCCATGCCACATTTTGCACACACACTCCTTACCTGCCAAACTACAACCTCCAAGGACCCCCCCAGCTCCAGGGACCCCCAGCTCCCTCGGGGACCCCCAAGTGTAAAAAATGAGCACATGTGCAAAAATTACAAAATGACCACCCCAACGGGGCTGCTCACGGGGAATTCCTGGGGACCACCCACTCCTCGTGCTCTAGAACGGATGCAAAAGTGGTGACGCCCCCAGTGGAGGACCCCCTCCACTGCAGTTCACATAAAATGCCGTAACTCGGGCTAGGAGCGTCCGCGAGAGCCGGGGCCGGTACCTATTCGTCCGCCAAGGCAACGCGGAGACCCCACCCCTCATTTCTCACATGTCCCTCTTCTAGCGCCACCTGCAGGCCGATTTTTAAAACACATTTTTGGACACTGCTCCTACAGTTTTTGCCCTAAAATCACGAAAATCGCTACACAGTATGTCTACACTCATCCCATCAACATGAATCTGTCCCATATAGCGCCACCTTCAGGCCGATTTTTACAAACACATTTTTGGACACTGCTCCTACAGATTTTGCCCTAAAATCACGGAAATCACTACACAGCATGTCTACACTCATGTCATGAACATGGCTCAGGAAGATTTTGGAAAAACAAATTTTTGCCCCATTTGTGGAGATAAGTGACCTACGGTCGCTTATCTCCCGATTAGGGAGTCTTACTGGTATTATTGTCTCGATGTGTGTTATGTGTGAGGGCTGGAAATAAGCATTTAGTTTTGGTCTCACTGGTCTGTTTTTATTATCTTTTTTTTTTTTTTTTTTTACATAATGACAAATGCACTCTCTATGAGGCTTTAAAGGGGACGTTATTGCTGTGACATGGCAAAGGAAAACAAAAATGGTAATGGAGTTTGGACAGCGATATTTTTATGGTGTGGCCTGCCCTTAGGACAAGCGTGTATGTATTGTATCAGATCAAATCAAACTTTATTCATAAATCACATTTAAAAACAACCAAGTGCTGCACAAGCACAAATATATAATCCACAAGAGCACACACACACTCAGATTTATAAATGTAAACTTATCCACACATAGAACAGTAGAAGTACATTCAAAATTAAGCTCAACTGTGGTTAAAAACCAAAAAAACTTTTGTGGACTAGACAGATCTAATATAGAGGTGAAGACTATTCCAAATCCTAGGGGCGGCCACCGCAAAGGCACGGTCACCCCTGGTTTTCAGTCAGGTTCTTGGTAAAACCAATATAGTGACTGGTCAGCTGACCTCAGAGCTTTGACTGAGTGGCAGTGTAGAAGTTCAGCCAGACAGAGGGGGGCCAGTCCATTGAGAGATTTAAAAACAAATAACAAGAGTTTAAAATCAATTCTATATTTGACAGGGAGCCAATAGAGTGATGTGATTACGTTTTTTTATTTTTTGTGCCTGTGAGGAGGCGAGCAGCAGCATTCTGGACTAGCTGCAGGTGCCTAATCGATGACTAATTGACTAGAGTTCTCAATCAAGGCCCAGCCCTAATTGGGCACTAACTGGGCTGGCCTGAGGCATTATAACAATAAGTATAACAAAGACAAAGGGGCTTGCGATTTTCTGACACAAACAACGTAAGTGACAAACAAGCAACGAAAAATTTAAATACACACAATACAATAGTGTGTACAATAGATACTTAAGCATATCCATGTCCAGCATTGTATGTATGTAAGCAATGCATGTATGAATGTAGTATGTATGTATGCATGTCCCCTTCAGCTCCTTCACAGCTTGCACTGCAATATGCAGCACGTCAAGAAACAGAACCACCTCATACACAAACACAGCATCTGCACCACATAACGCCTGGGGAACTGAAAGTGAAACTCATTAAAAGTGTGAAAGTTGGATTGCAGTTTATAATCTATGTGAACATGATTTACACCAACATTGTTCTTGTGAAGCACATTTGTACTTAGTATTTACAAAACGTATTTCCATTTGGCCAAAGGAGACTTACAACACGTATTTCCATTTGGCCAAAGGAGACTTACAGCAGACCATCGATACACTTGCTATACCCACAAGCAGTATGTCAATGCGAGGACAATGCCATCCAGAAGTTTCCTGTCTAGTGCAGCAAAATTGCCACAAAAACTCTCAGAGAGATATTCTAGTTCTGTCTGTCTTGAACATCATTCTAATCTAGACAATACTCAATAAAGGTCTGTCTGTCGGTCTGTTCGTCAGTCTGTTACTGAATACTGGTATGACCAGTTTTGGGGCCAGTGAACCCAGCGAGCAAACATGCTCTTCACTCTTTCAAATAATGACAGCCAAAGTAGCTAAACCATCAGGGATCACTGTCATGAAAACCATGTATGAAAAAACATACAGTACATGTACTGTATAACGGTTATTTGCTAGGTGGAAAAGAAAAACATCTTGGTGGACACAGCTCCTTAGGCAGTGGTGTAAAGTAACTACTGTAAGTACATTTACTTAAGTATTGTACTTAAGTACAATTTTGAGGCATTTGTATTTTGTACTTTACTTGAGTATTTCCATTTTCTAATACTTTTTCTTCTACTCCACTAAATCTCTGATCCAAATATTGTACTTTTACTCCACTACATTTATTTGAGAACTTTACTTACTAGTTTCTTTTTATTAATTATTTTTTACAAAACATACATTAACCACTTCAACCCTATACATTTTGGCCATTTGAAAATAGCTATTTTCAAAAGATTGTTATAACTTGAAATGGGACATTCTGCATAATGAGTACTGTATTTTTCCTTCCATTTTGATGCCAATACTTACTTACAGTACTTAAGCCTTTATTGGTTGGCAGTGGCTCATGTGGTTAGATCCCCAGCTCCTCCTGGCTGTGTGTCGAACTGTCCTTGAAGACACTCAACCCCTAAACTGCTTCCAAAGCTTCACAGTCAATGTGTGAATGAGACATGACAGTAGTTTTCAACCCTTTTAATATCAAGGACCATTATTGTCTCCACCAGCCGAAGGCTGAGGGAGAGTATGTTTTCCCCTCCGTCCGTCCGTCCGTCCGTCCGTCCGTCCGTCCGTCCGTGCGTCCGTGCGTGCGTCCGTGCGTCCGTGCGTCCTCGCAGTTTGTGAACAGCTAATCTCAGTCACCGTTGGCCCGATCGCTGCCAAACTGAGCACACACACTCCCTGGATGCCAATCTAGAACCTCTGCCCCACATTTTTCAAATCAGCCTCATGGTGGCGCTATAACAGGCCGATTTGTGTGGCCTGGTTGTTACCAGCTAATCTCCGGCGCCGTTGGCCCGATCGCTGCCAAACAGAGCACACACACTCCCTGGATGCTAATTCAGAACCTCTGCCCCACATTTTTTAAATCAGCCTCATGGTGGCGCTATAACAGGCCGATTTGTGTGGCCTGGTGGAGACCTGTGCTCGTTTATTCTGCATTTGAGCCACAGACCACCATTTAATGATATTTAGCCTCTCAGACCCAAGACTTGGAATATTTTGTCATCATTGGATAAAGATCTTCCACAAGGTCCACAATTCCCTGCTGTCTTGATGTTGTACCATAGGAGAGATGACAGGCAAAATAATTATTCTACATTCTCTAACTGCGTAGACTTCTTGTATATTAAGTAATGCAGATATTTAACAATAATTTAACTCTTGAGAGTGTAAAATGAAACCAAATGGACCTGTAAAGGTACATTTGGTTTCATTTTACACACACAGGAGTTAAAGATCTTTAAGGGTTCATTTGGCTACTGGTATACCAACTCTCCATCATTTAGCAGGGGACCACCTGGAACCCCCTCAAGGACCACAGGTTGAAAACCACTGGGATATGAATATAATAGACCATTAATGAATGTAACAAATTAGAGGCGATTATGAAACAGCATAATGGCAACATTTTCACAAATATAACCAAATGACCCATATGGGCCCAGAGTTAAAATGAACACTCTCGCTGTGTGCTTATGGTGTCCTGGGTAGGTGTGAGACTACCAGTCTGTCCCTGATTTAAGTAGAACAAAGACAGTATAGTGGCTAACAGGGGCTCTTGTGAAGGAAAGTGGAGATGATATGACGTGAACATATGCTGAACCTCACTATCAATGTTTCATCTTGCCACACTGTGCCCTAAATGAAGCCCCAGCTCTCTGCCTCAATCTGTGGAGCATATTGCAACATATGGTGGATTTATGACCACTGTCCAGCCATGGACACATGCCAATAACAGCCTTTTTAGAAGAGAGCCCCATGCCATCTGTCAAAAGGCTCGTTACTATGCAAAACTATGAATGAAAATTCGGAAACTATACATGCAGAAAAAGAGAGAGAGAGACAGAGACAGAGACAGAGAGAGAGAGAGAGAGAGGGAGAGAGAGAGAGAGAGAGAGAGAGAGCAGGGAATGGCAATCGCCACTCAACCTTATTATCTTATGCATGGTGTCCCCTGCAACTTTGAATTGTTTTAGCAGATGAATCTGATTTCATCGCAATCGATGTGACACGTTATCATTTAGATTTCGATGTATTGTACGCAACCATTCATTTATTAACCACTTTCAACGTGGCATCCCTTGATTGGTATCATTGTGGAATCAAATCTTCATTGCAATTCGATGTGAAGATCTGACTATCATTGCATGTGCATCACCTTGGGAAAAGAATATAGGCCTATTAGGGTTTGATTGTTGGGATTACAGCTTACACAGTTAAAGTGAATGTGAATATTGTTGTTGTATTGTGATGTATCTCGATGGCACTGCAAATGAGGGCAACCTCAATGTCTTTTCGAGAATAAAGGTTGAATGAAAAAAAAAGGACGACTTCACCACTTTTCAACCTATATAATTAATCCTCACTAATGTTCATGATAAAGCAAACCATTTTTTCTATAGGAGGGCTGTGGGCAGTTCAGAGACCCGTCTACCAGTGACATCATCAATGGGAAATCCAAGCTAAACTGCAGGCTTTCTATTCCTGAAGTTACCATGCTATAATGGAAGCCTTTGTTCTTGCGACAATAAAAATATAATTATCCACAGTATACATATTTTGTGGCCCTTTTTTTTTGCTATTTTATTTATTAGTGAGGACCAATTATATGAAGATAGATTGAAAAGTGGTGACGTAGTCCTTTAAGTATCCAGTGTTCATTTATCACACTCTCTCAGAGCTAAACGAAGACAGAGGATTTTACTGTGCAGAAACGATAATATTCACAAAATGTTTGCCCATGGCTTTGCAAGATTGTTTTGGTCTGCCTTTTTTTAAACGAAAACGAACTTATCTCATACATATTCACAGTTGTCATTATTGTGATTATTATTTATATTTTGGCACCATTCACCATCACTCCAGCACCAAGTAATGAACGTCATTATTATTCATTCTATCATGTTGTCACTGTCGGTCAGAAACCTTGTATCTCCAAGTTTCAAATTTGTTAATTTTTTCACAAAGTAAAGCACTGCTTCATCATATAGCCATCGCACAAAAGTAGTGAACAGCCGATCTACAAGCACACAACGCCTCGCACACTAGTTTAAATCATTTTAAAAATGATAAATACAAAACAAACGGTTTTGGACATACAGGGTTTCCACCCGACAACGACGATGTGTTAGTTCCATCCAACTATCCTTTTCTCACCGCCCTATTCTCAGAACTGTGATAAGAACAACCACAGTTCTTGTGGTGGCCAAAGCTCCTCTTGGCTGGGATGGGAAATTTCCGGAGAGGAATTATATCCCATCTGTTCCGGTGTTTATAATTAGCGGTGAGGAGCGAGAGGGGAAATTAATCTAATTTGACAAAACAGCAGTAAGAAATGATATAAATTGGCCAGACTTTGTGATTGGAATGGAAGGAATTAGCCACAGTGTGCAATAATGACCACTAACACTTACACACATTTTGAGAATAGATGGAAAAAATAGTGTATGACACTGCATAATATGGCAGCATCAGAGACTGTGATTGAGTTGTTCTGCCCTGAATGTGTCTCAATTTCTCGATTTCGCTGTTATTTAGGTCCCATCCTCTTTTACAGTACACTTTAAGACATAATAAGACAGAATAAGACAGAACTAGAAGCAGTGCTCTTCCGAGCACAGGTCTCCACCAGGCCACACAAATCGGCCTGTTATAGCGCCACCATGAGGCTGATTTAAAAAATGTGGGGCAGAGGTTCTGAATTAGCATCCAGGGAGTGTGTGTGCTCAGTTTGGCAGCGATCGGGCCAACGGCGCCGGAGATTAGCTGGTAACAACCAGGCCACACAAATCGGCCTGTTATAGCGCCACCATGAGGCTGATTTGAAAAATGTGGGGCAGAGGTTCTAGATTGGCATCCAGGGAGTGTGTGTGCTCAGTTTGGCAGCGATCGGGCCAACGGTGACTGAGATTAGCTGCTCACAAACTGCGAGGACGCACGGACGCACGCACGCACGGACGGACGGACGGACGCACGGACGGACGGACGGACGGACGGACGGAGGGGAAAACATACTCTCCCTCAGCCTTCGGCTGGTGGAGACAATAAAGGCATAATAAGAAATAATGTGTTGGTAATTAGAGCTAATATATTTTATTAGACAGAAACAAAGACAGAATAGTAGAAAGAGCGAATACATTCTCTGGCACCGTCACCTGCCGCGGAACTGCAGCGGCAGACACTGCCGCACGACCGCTAGTTCGACTAGCAGTCGCACTGCATCGCCGGCGATAGGACCAGCAGTCCCGCCAGTAGGACCGGCGGCCGCCGCACGGACCGGCAGGTCCCGAAGCGGTAAACTGCCCGTCTGTGCGGTGGTGGCTGAGACAGAATAGCAGAAAGCGAATACATTATCTGGCACCGGCATCGCTGGTAACTGCCGCGGCAGCCACCACCGCACGGACGGGCAGTTTACCGCTACGGGACCTGCCGGTCCGTGCGGCGGCCGCCGGTCCTACTGGCGCGACTGCTGGTCCTATCGCCGGCGATGCAGTGCGACTGCTGGTCGAACTAGCGGTCGTGCGGCAGTGTCTGCCGCTGCAGTTCCGTGGCAGGTGACGGTGCCAGAGAATGTATTCGCTCTTTCTACTATTCTGACTTTGTTTCTGTCTAATAAAATATATTAGCTCTAATTACCAACACATTATTTCTTATTATGGCTTTATTCTGTCTTATGTCTTATTATGTCTTAAAGTGTACTGTAAAAGAGGATGGGACCGTTATTTACAGGATGTACTGTATATTAGGTATATGGGTGATATGGACAAAAATGTATTTTTTGACAGACATTTTGTTAAAAAATATTGATATGTACATAATTGAATACCTTAATATCAAAAGTGAAAATTGCAGATCTACAAGCTCACCACATGTTGTAATGTAAGCTTGTACTGTAGGTCTGCTGTTTGTCACTATTTCTGATTTTTTTTTTTTTTTTTTTTTTTTTTAAAGTGTTTAAATGATTAAAACCAGAAAAAGACAACACTCATGCCATATCACAATAGTACATTATCGGTTTAGAATAATTATTTGTTATAAATAGATAATAGATCATTCACTAACTGTTGGTTCTTAGAGACTAGTTAAATGCTTGTAGTTGGTTGAGCATTTATAACTATGCCTTAAGCCTATGTGTAAACACACACACACACACACACACACACGCACGCACGCACGCACATACGCCTGAAATTGTATGGTACGACCATGGTGTGCATAATGGTATGTTAAACTACTTAAGTGAGTAATTACTTCATGTTGAGGTTAACTTCCCAATAGCTTCCACTAAATGCATTATTTTTCACTGTGAGTCTGCTGTTGCGTGTGTGTGAGTGTGTGTGTGCATGTGCGTATGGCACACTTGTTTTCAGACATGCAGGTGCACACACAGGTTTTGGTACAGTGTGAAACCCAGTGTCAGAGGTGCATAGGGGATGTGCTGCTGCGTGTGTAATGGCTCATGTCTAAGGTGTAAATAAAACATTGTGTGTCTCACACGGTAGCTTCATTTAATCCTGATATTCACCTCTAGCGGCACTCGTGGCCTCTTATCACACCAGAGTGGGGATACTGCGCTCTCACATCATCAATCACCACAGGCTGTGGCCTGTCGCCTTTGTGCTATTGTTTTGTTCAGTTTCGTCTGCTGGATTCTGGTGGCTCTATTTCTGGTCAAAAAGTTCCTGTGGGTTGGCACACATAAAGTTACTCTGAGATCTGGATGCGAGTTAGAGCACAAATGACTCAGCAACCTTTTTTAACTGCACTTTGGCCCTATTTTCTACATCGAAAATGGCCGATCTACATGCTCACAACGGGTCGCGGTGTGATGCGTTGTGAATTGTAGATCTGCTATTTGCACAGAGTTTTGGAAAGTGTTTTGCTTTTAATGATATGCCAATTAAACCCAATCACAAAGGCTTGTAGTTTATAGTTTGGGTTACTGACACAACACACAGGGATAATTTGTTTCTGGTTCTGTTGTGGGCCAGTTTAACCACATGAACCCCAGGGTCCCTATTCTGGGAATATCATAATTCACAACATTTGACAAAAACAGGGTTAGCGTTGTGAGCTTATATATCTGCTCTTTTCAGCCAAGAGATTTGGTTGTAGAGGGTAAAAAAGGAGGGGGCCTAGTACAGATCCCTGGGGGACCACGAATAATGAAGTATAGGCCATAGGGTTTACTGTACCAGTAATATATAATTGAACATTTCACTACACCTTTTCAGGGAATTAGACCTTCCCTAATAACTGTGAACTTAGCTGCTTTATTTAATGTTGACAACCACTAGTCTAACACTAGGTGTGTCCAGTGATAAATCCTTCTCTGTTGCAGTTTAGACATGTGACCATGTCTAAACTTTCCAGATATTAGATTAGTCAATCAGATTTCAGTGGTTTATGAAATACAACCACAATCGCTGGTACTCATTGCATTCTAAAGACTTTATGAGACAAGAATTTCACAATTTCTCCTCCTTTGCTTGCCCTGGACTTAACCCTTTAAGCCCTACAGTGTGTCGTGATGCGACACATTGTGAGCTTGTTAATAAAATCTGGAAACACATTTTGTTACATTAAGATTTTTGGGGAAGTGTTTCATTCATTAGAATCACTTCCATTTCCAAGAACTCTAAAACCTAAGATTAAATGAATGTAACATGTGACAGTATTGGAGCTACAGTCGCTAATCTGTCAGTGACATCTACTCATCCTCCTCAGAAACACTCCGCGCATACAGAGCCCAGATAAGAGATGCCAGAGAACCAGTGGTGGAAATTCACAAGTCACAAGTAGGCTACTTTAGTAATTTTGAGTTACTTTCTCTTTACCTTAGTATTTCCATTTTTTATATATTTCATATACTCCACTAGTAGTACCACTACAAATATAGGCAAATATAGTACTTTTTAGTCCACTAGGCCTATTTGATAGCTTACTAGCTACTTTGCAGATTTAGATTATAAATACAAAACTTGATACAACATGATAAATGATACTATAAGTTAATAAGCTACCCAGCAGCACAACAGCAAGTCATTAAAAAATTACCCACTTTTACTATGCAACCGCAACATTAAAGTGATGACATAATGAGTACTTTTAAGTTTGCTACCGTACTGAAAGCATATTTTGATGCCATTTTACTTTTACTCAGGTTACATTTTAAATACAGGACTTTTAGTTTTAACAGGGTATTTATACATGTGGTATTACCACTTACTACTATTACTACAATCCTATAGCATCCCTATTCTGGGGGGACCATTGCTAAAAACTCATGAGAGGAGACTTGGTGTAGAAGGGAAAAAAAGGCAGACCAGGTACAGTACAGAGTACAGTAAGTAAAATGGTAAATTATATACAGTAATAGCACTTTTATCCAAGGTGCTTTACAATGCGCATTAGAGTATTTCGCCCAACAGACACCAGAGGAAACCATGCAAGCCACCAACCTGCTCATCTGCAGCAATTAAGGGTTCATTGTCTTGCTCAAGGACATTTGACACAAACCCAAAGGAGGGCTGGGCATCGAACAGGGAACCGGTTAGCGGCCACTCTACCTCCTGAGAAGCTGCCGCTCCGGTATAAGGGTTTAAGTATATAAAAAAATAAGAAAATATTAGATTAGATAAAAGAATTATAATCTTCCAACCACTGCAGAGAACCATGCCCTGACTGTAGCCGCAGAAACACAGAATCCTCCTGTTACAGTAAGCAGAGCAGGTCCACCAGTCAGGCACATGCACACATAGACATCAGAGGGGGGTTGAGCCCCTGCCCTTTTATCCATCTGTAAAAAAAGTGCCCTCTCCAGACCATGAATGCAGTTTTCACTATGGTGAAAGAAATGCTAATATGCTGCCCTCTTTCCATGCCATACCTGAAGGCAGCATTCAAGAGAATTGCCTTGTCCAAACTCTCCTGAACTTGAATGCAACGAACATCTTATGTTGAATGAATTGCCCTCTCTGTGTAAAAATCAAGCATCGAAAAATATTTTCTATATTTTCACCAAAAGGCCCTTTTAGAAATTGTATCCCCTGCCTCTCTAACATTCTCTGCATGTCCCTGCCACCAGTCATCTTTCCACCCTGCTAAGATTAATGGCTGAACTCACAGGTTGGGCTCCCATTATGCGGTTTGTCCATCACTACCTCGTTACGGACACATCGTTCACTGTCACGCTCACGCTGCTGCGGGGCGGGAGGCGCTCGGATGGTCAAACGCCTGTGAACCAGGCTCACCCAAACCTGATATGCACTTTATACGGTGCATAGCTGAGACCACTAAAACCTCCACCCTGTGTGTGTGTGTGTGTGTGTGTGTGTGTGTGTGTGTGTGTGTGTGTGTGTGTGTGTGTGTGTGTGTGTGTGTGTGTGTGTGTGTGTGTGTGTGTGTGTGCATATGTCATACACATAATCAAAACAACACGCACACCTTCAGCCAACTGTTGCACCTTTCCATGCCCTGCCCCGGGAGACGCGAGGCGGTGCATGGTGTTGTGAGGAATTGGGCTGTTGGAGCGGATATATGGGTTGACCACATGGTTCCCTACACACACACACACACACACACACACACACACACACATCACGACCACCGTCTCCATGCATTGGTAAATCCAGAATGATCCAGACAAGCATGTTAACCACTTTCAAACCTGGTGTTCCAAACATAAAAGAAATAATTCAAAACATTTCAATTAATTTGTGTCGCACTGTGACCAAAATGTTGTTTAAATACGACATGATAGACGTGTCTGTGCATGTGTGTGCGTGTGTGTGCGCGCGCGTGTGCGTGTGTGTGGAGGAGGATTCCCAGGCAGGGCTCAGTATCTGATAGCCTGATGAGAGACTGTAACTAATGGCATGGTGTCAAGCTAGAGGTAATGTATGGCTCCACATACAGCTGCGTAAATAGGATAATGGCCAATGTCATCTTCGTCTCTCTGTGAGTGTGTGTGTGTGTGTGTGTGTGTGTGTGTGTGTGTGTGTGTGTGTGTGTGTGTGTGTGTGTGTGTGTGTGTGTGTGTGTGTGTGTGTGTGTGTGTGTGTGTGTGTTGGGGGGAGGGGGGCAGCCGGGTGGTGATGCAAAGGAATGTTTGGTTGGTATGGTATGGACTGTGCTGTGTCTGTGTGTGTGTGTGTGTGTGTGTGTGTGTGTGTGTGTGTGTGTGTGTGTGTGTGTGTGTGCACGCTCATGCATGCATGCATGTGTGCGTATGGCTGTGATGGGTAGAAATTATGCGTGTGAGTGTGTATTCATGAGTTTATCTGATGAATAGTATAGTGTGTGTGCGTGTGCGCGCTCGTGTGTGTGTGTGTGTGTGTGTGTGTGTGTGTGTGTGTGTGTGTGTGTGTGTGTGTGTGTGTGTGTGTGTGTGTGTGTGTGTGTGTGTGTGTGTGTTTGGTTGCCTATTGTGTGTGTGAAAAGATGCACTATATTTATACTGTGGGCAGAGATTTTTCACACAAGAATGCGGGCCCAGGCATCTATCCTCCCCTGGCTCTAATGAATGGCCTGGTTAATAATTCATAGAGAATTCCACATGGTGAATTATAAGTTATTGTGTTTCTGTGCATCCCATTCATCTTCATGCAGACTAATCTGCCCTGTGGTGTAATGGCCCTCATTGCTTTGTGGGCATAATAGGAGTCAATGTCATTTTCTGGAGATGTGATTGCCCTGGCTTTTTAAGCCCGATTTACTTTTAGTTGTGCGCCGGTGTCGCACACACCGAAAATCAGCCGATCTGCAAGCTCACAACGCATTGCGTGCTGCAACGCGCTGTGAGCTTGCAGATCTACCGTTTTCAGTATTAATCAGGAAACGTAATTGCTCTCACCCCCAACTCCAACGCCAATATGTGTGCACGCACGCATCAACACGCGCATCACACATCTCAATGTGCCACAAGAGTTTCACATGCACGGCAAAAATCCCCATAAGCTTGAGTGAACACGGAGCAGCTCTCCCTCCCTCACAGCCACCCGCCTATTTATCTAAGTAAGCTACATGTAAGCTGTTATTTATGACGAGGCTCTGGAGAATTATGTGATCTAAGTAGCTTCTCTCTTATTATCGGGGTAATGCGCATTACAGCATTAAAGCTTGGCTGTGGATATTCTTCCTGTGGGTTTGTCCATCCATATTCATGAGGACAGAGGGAGGAGGAAACTGAGGTTTGCTGGATTGTCAGTACATTAGTCTTCATGGCAGTCTATGGAAATGGACTGCGTTTCCCTCGCTCACGATCGCTCATGCAGCTTCTCTGCCTCTGTCTCTCTCTCTCTCTCCTATGAGAGATTAGAGTGATCAAGAAGTGAGTTCTGTCGTAGTAAATAGCTCTGACATTCTGTCGTGGTGTTTGTATAATCACATTGGAAACAAGGGATGGAAGGGGCATAGGTACCAGAAATAGGCAGCTGTTTGGGTCCAACAGCGCCAGAGTTTGACTTCTCATATTTCCATGAAAGTTTGTTTGAGCATATCCTGCACCGTGTGAGTGCCAGAAAGACTTTGTCTGCCATCAGACGTTTATTTGACTTTCACAGTCTAATTTAAAAAAGAAAGAAAGAAAGAATTGTTATGTCTGAACATCTCTTGTAGCTTTTCCAGAGTCGGGTTGAATTTTCAGTCACGTCTGATGTTCACACAACGATGAGCGCCGAATTCAGAAGCGGCAAAGTGGGGGCAAGGGACACAAGTTGAAACCAGCTTGTTAGACTTGTTTGATAGGTAGGCTACAGTAGTACACAGCAAAAATCCTCAGAGTGAATGTATCCATTTGTAACTCAGATATTTTGAACACTCTCAGATTAAATTAACACTCAGGCCTTTATGGGGGTACGTGTGTCAACAAGGACCTTTTAGGTCCCCAGGACCGAACAAAACACATGGATGAGAATCAAACGGAGCATAATAAGAAAACAGCTCTTTAATCTAAATTATGGCTCCTGTTGGTGCTGTAACTTGCTATTAGTTGTCCTGTCAGTGAAGGCTATATTCATCTTCCCCCAAAGTGAATTCTGAAGTCTCTCTCAGCCGACAAAAACGAGAGAGAGAGAGAGAGGGAGGGAGAGAGAGAGAGAGAGAGAGAGAGAGAGGAGAAAGAGAGAGAGAGAGAGGGAGAGGGAGGGAGAGAGAGAGAGAGAGAGAGAGGGAGAAAGAGAGAGAGAGAGAGAGAGGGAGAGGGAGAGGGAGAGGGAGAGGGAGAGAGGGAGCGCGTGAGACAGAGGTAAAGGGGGACAGACGTGGAGAGAGAGATATGATTCACCTTTTACCTCCATCTCTCCATCGCACCATCCTGCTGACAGAAATACATTAACCGAGACACACTCTCGCCTTGAAGTTCCTCCCTCAGCAGCTGCTGTCTCGAACACTTTATTGAGTTATCGAACAGAGAATATACTGTATATGACAAATGGATTCGGCTGGGCCAGAGCCTTTAGGTTTACATCCCTATCTAAACACTGCGTGTTTACTCCGGGAAATCAAAGTATAAATCCTGCAGCCAACGCGCGCTCGGATCAATAGTCTGCTTCAGATCCCTGCAGGTGTCAGTCAACAAGCATTATGGGTGTATTGGGTAATATGGCAATGGATACAGGCGCTACGAAATCCCTCCGTTTTGCTCCAGCGTTTCCACAGGCAACAGGCTGAGATGGAACGGTCGGGGCCTGTAATTAACCGGCTGACCCGGCTTGTCCTCTCAGTAACAGAGGAGAAGGTTGTGAAAAGGAGCGGGAGCTTCGTCCTTCTCTCATATAAACTTTCCTGCTGAAGTCATTTGTAGGTTGGAAACAAAGTAAGAGAGAAAGGGGGCTCTGTAACTTGAGACAACGTGTGTGTGTGTGTGTGTGTGTGTGTGTGTGTGTGTGTGTGTGTGTGTGTGTGTGTGTGTGTGTGTGTGTGTGTGTGTGTGTGTGTGTGTGTGTGTGCGCGCATGTGAACACATATTGGTTTGTGACCATGCGAGTGTAGACTTGTATGTGTTTATCTTGCAGCGGGTGGACAAAGTGGTTGTAGTGGACTAGCACTTAGAGCTAAAACACATGTTCTAAAGGTGTGGGGTTGGGGGGGTGGGGGTACCCCCGGTGAGTGGTGTAAAGTAACTAAGTACATTTACTCAATTTGTATTTTCCAATTTTACTTCTACTCCACTACATCTCAGGGGCAAATATTGCACCTTTTTTATTTTTTATTACAAAACATACATTAACCTCTTCAGGCCTATACATTTCGGGCATTTGGAAATAGCCGATCTACAATAGCCGATCTCTACTTTAAGTACGCTTTGCTACCAATACTTTAGTACTTTTACTTAAGTAAAAAAGATGTGGATAGTGCTTTTTAAGTAAAAAAGATGTGGATAGTGCTCCCCCCGCCACCCCCCAGGAGACACACAGGTCTGCCACAACCATTCAGCCTCAACTCGTCCCGTCCTCCCTCAGGCCAGAATGGACGTCTGTCAGCACAGTCCCTGCTCTGTCCAGGGGTGAGGGGTCAGCCAGAGAGGAGGAAATGAGAAGCTAGGTTGGACCAGAGGGAGTTGGGGGGAACACGTGTTGACGTTTAGAACATCAATCTGACAGCCTCTAGCCCATGATCACTCGCATGCCCGTTTCCGTGCGTGCAAGTTGAACCATTAATCCAAAAATAATCCAAATCGCAATATGAACCATGCAGAGCAATTTCCAAATTGCAGAGGATGTTAATTGGATAAAAGAGTGGGGGTCCAAAAAGGACTCTGAAACAAGATATTGTAGTGTTTAGTATTTGGCCCATGAATCAATTTGCCCCCGTCCTGTCTTGTGCATGCGTGTGTGTGTGTGCGTGTGTGTGCGTGTACTGAAATTCTTTATTAGAAAAAAACCCTTTAGATGCAGCATTTCGTTTTCCTGTCCTAAAGACAGCAGTCTCACAACACAAGATCAGCACAAAAAGATGGATCATTTGTTCAGAGTCAAATATCAGTGTCATTGTCAGTGTCAGCGTTGGCATACATATGGTTTAAAGGAGTTTGATATTATGATGGGATGTGTTCTTTTTAGTTATTAATTTGTTAATTGTTTATAAAAGTGATGGAAGACAGTGCACTTTTGAACATTTAGAAAGATGATATATATGGTTGAGGGGGCTTTAAACATTAAGGCTTTCTTACCTAATGAAGGAGGGAAGAGAAATATAAGACAGTGTGGAGTGCATCAACTGTGTGTGTGTGTGTGTGTGTGTGTGTGTGTGTGTGTGTGTGTGTGTGTGTGTGTGTGTGTGTGTGTGTGTGTGTGTGTGTGTGTGTGTGTGTGTGTGTGTGTGTGTGCAGCACTTAAAATGAGCAAGGTAAAAACATATGTACATCAAAAGCAGAGAGACAGTGGATCACATAAGTTGGATCACAGGTAAACCATTGGAACTACCAGGCACTACACAATGAACCTAGCATATGTCTAAATAACATAGGTTAACTCAATTACATTTTAACCTGAGTCTGCATGGTCGTCAAAACTAGGTCAAGTGCTACTGTATGGGCTACGGTGGAGTCTGTAGAGCTGAGCCTTCAAAGATTACCGTGGGAAATGTGGAGCGCTGTACTGTGTGTTTTAGGGAAGATTCAGAAGCTGGGCTGACACCTGGGTGAGGAAGGGTCCAATCCTTCAATTGTTACAGAACATAACCCTGCTGACTGTCCAGGACAACACCAAGGCTCTTGGCCATTGGAACCGAAGCCACCAGGGAGGCGTCTGTGGAAATAGTTACGATCCTGCACGTGGCAGGACTTACCTGGGAAGATCGAGGTGGTGGGAAGATATCCACTGCGAGACACGTAGCGATGAGCTCTTCCACCTGAGTGGCGGGGGGGGGGGGGGGGGGGGTGTTAGGGGGGAACAGTTGAGTGTCATCGGCATAACAGTGATAACGTTTTTTTCTATAACTGGCAACTCCCCATATACTGTATCAGGCCCAATTTCTGCCTAACTAATGTTTGGCCATTTTGCATTATCTTCAAAACACATAAGTCCAGTTCTGATGTCAAATGTTCAAAATAAATTATAATTTTGATGTCATGTTCAAAATAAAACGGCACAACGGGTTTTTATAAACACAGATGGAACAACAGCAAGTTCACACAAAATGTGTCAGTTAAACATAACAGTAAAATACTGCGAGCAATCTGCAAAAATAGCAGATCTACGTGCTCACAACTTATTGCATTGCAATGCCTTGAGCGCTTGTAGATTGGCTATTTTATGCAAAGAGATTTGGGTGTCAGTTAAACATAACAGTAAAATACTGCGAGCAATCTGCAAAAATAGCAGATCTACGTGCTCACAACTTATTGCATTGCAATGCCTTGAGCGCTTGTAGATTGGCTATTTTATGCAAAGAGATTTGGTGTAGTTAGGAGTTAGCAGGATAAATACGTATCATACAGATTTTTTAGAATCCTATGATCGACATCAAATTTGAATCACATATTGAGGGGCCTACAAACAACACAGAGCCAAAAGTGATATAACTAAGATCCATAGGGGCTTAGGTGGCTCCACAGGGGGGCATTGAGGGGCAATGCCCACCCAGATTAGACTTTGTGCTTGCTATATATGGGGTGTTGAAAAATAAAGTGCCCCATTGGAAAATGTAAGGCCCCCCTTTATTCCCTGGAGCCACCACTGCATAGGGGATGCCACAAATATCACTGTTTACAGCAGAGCAGGACCATAATTATTCCATCACACAACATTCACATCATCCAATCAACCCCACATTGGAATCGCATGCCTCCTCCTGTGACTAACACAGCCCTGGGTAAGTCACCCAGCCTGGCGGAGATATGTGCTCTGTGGAGCCTTTGTAGTTTCACTCTTAAATGTGTAAAGGACCATAATGTTTTTGCATGTTTACTAGCTCACTAGAACTCATAATACAGCATACTCTACAATACTGCTGACAATTTTCCATTTTCTTGACCTTCCAAGAAGCCCTTGGTTTCCATTGATTTCAGTATGGTATGCAAATCAAATTGCAGAGACCTGAAACTTGCCTGGGATAATCCAACACAGCGAACATTACATCACATTTCGTTTTGTCCAAGTTAAGGGGATTGATTTGAAAAGACTTCCCCAAATAGTCCCTGGAGAAAGGCTTGTTTTACAAAAGACATTCAGATGGTCATGGTTCATGGTGATGTGAAATTGTGTAAATGATTAGAGGTAGAAGCAGATAATTTTTAGGTGGTAGGCTTATCTCCTGGAAGTTTGAACTGCAATATTAGTTAAATCTGTTATAATTGCAACAACAAAAAATGGCTAAATCGGCTAAACATTCAATTACACTGGTTTGGCACATAACCATGTGAAACCATTCAGTCTCTATTCTGGGCATATCATAAGGCAAACATTCTGCTCGCATTCAGCGCGTCGCAAAGCCACGTGTTGTGAGCCTGTAGATCGACTTTTTCCAGTGAAAACATTTTTATCGTGTTTCAGGAGTGTAGAGCAAAACAAGGGACAACGACGTTGATGAAGGCTTAATTGACGCGGAAATGCGTTGTGTTGTGTGCTCTGCAGTGTACCATGCCAATTTGTATATTTAAATAAAATTGCCTTAAAGGACAATTCCGTGAGTGCTGGTATTCTCTTTTAGAGATTTATTGTAAAGAACCTGTGGGGAACCCAGGTCAATAAGTAGGGTAAGTTTATGTACGTTATGGTAGTTACCAGGGCAGGAAATTCACGGCGGCCACGACGGCCATGGCCGTCGTTGCCCCTCTCTTTGGCCGTGTGCCCCTCAAAAAATGACATGCCCAAACGGCCACAGTGGCCGTGGTGCCCTGGCGCCCACAGCAGTCCATTAACTGCTTTTTACCGTTTTTTCCTCTGCGCGATTTTCCAGTCATTACGGTAACAGCAGTGCGTGGTTGGTTGAGCTGCGCACATGACCAGTAGTAGATTCCATTCACGCTCGTAGTAGCAGCATAGCAGCCACCACATAGTGGAGCCGCCGGAGTCCCGCGACACAGTGTTTATACAAGTTACAACACAAAAACATCACCGGGCTAAACAGGAGTTTTACCTAACGCAGCCTGTTGAATAAATCCGAATGTGCGAACGAATGCCTTCAAACGGAGCTCTGCTGAGCTCAGGACAACAACCAAAATGCAGCACAAGGGAACCAAAAGCTATTCTTTCCCCAAGAGGCTGAGCTGTCAGAAAGTACATTATTGTTGAGAAAGGGAATAAGGGATCACTCCGCGAACGGGAGGGAGGAGTTTGTGTGCGTGTGTGCGTGAGTGCGTGCACATGGCCAGTGGTGGAAAAAGTACTCAAATGTTTTACTTAAGTAAAAGTATCAATAGCCTACTGCAATGTAGAAATACTTCCGTTGCAAGTAAAGTCCTCAAATTCAAAATATACTTGAGTAAAAGTACAAAAGTATTGGTATCAAAATGTACTTAAAGTACCAAAAGTACAACATTTTTTAAAATAGCAGATCTACAAGCTCACAACGCATAGTTATGCGACACATCTTGAGCTTGTAGATCTGCTATTTTTTCTACAAACTTGATTATTTTCAAATAGCCTAAATAGGGCTAAAGTGGTTCATGTATGTTTAATAATATTATGCAAAGTAACTGGTAACTAAAGATTTCAAATAATTGTAGTGGAGTAAAAGTACAATATTTGGATCCGAGATGTAGTGGAGTAGAAGTAAGTGTTAGAAATACTCAAAATTACAATAAACAATTAAGTACAATACTTAAGTAAATGTACTTAGTTACTTTACACCACTGCACATGGCAAAACAGAAATAAACAGGTTCTTGATATTTATTTAATTGAAAGGTATTACATTAAACCTTAACGTTTAAGCTAAATTAATTATGACTGTGGTGTGGACTTAAAATCATTGTTTTAATGATGGCCTTCCTGCCCTGGCACTTGGCCTTTGTGCCCTCAAAAATTTGACAACACCAAAGGCCAATTGGCCTTGCCCCTAAACTGACGAAATTCTAGGCCTGGTAGTTACACAGAACTACTGTAAACAGAACTTAAACTCGCAAATCAACATCAAATCGTAATATTGGCCTGACAAATTGTTCAACCCTATCGTGTCCGTTTGTGCAATCATGCTGTGCATGACATGTACTGAATTAATTTACATGTGCATTTGTATTTGTGTGTGGACACAAACTAAGCATCATGTATGCATGCAGCACAGCGTGTGGGCATTCACCAGAGCATGCGTGCTACAGGGCAGACAGACCTCCGTGCCGGTGTGTTGTCTGATGATGAGTCAGCAACGTGTTTACTGATGTGGCTGCTGGAGTGGAGACAAGAGTTTTCAGCCTCCAGGTCCCAGTGTGCCTCATTAGCCACTGCCATTTCAGCTCTCATTCCCTTGTTAATCACCTCGCTCCATCGCTCCTGTACAAAATCCAAACCAAAGATGCAATATGCAACTCTGTGCGACAAATTGCTGCGGCTATACAGTACGACCCTTGTCTAGACGGCTCAGCTCTGAGTTTACATGTCTGTGCTGTTATTCATGTCCGCACCGTCTTGAAAATGTTTCGTTTTTATGGTGAAGTTTTAAATGTTTTTAATGCTGTTCTTATGTTTTTACTTTTCTGCTTTATTGATAATCATTTTACTTTTCTGTTAAGCATGTTTATTATTGTTATTGTTGCGACCGTAGGTTGCAGTTTAGTATCAGAACCGTCACATCTTGTCCGTGCTGTCTTTTTGTTGATTGACTCTCACGCTCTGACATCACCCAATATGTCCATATATGGAGATCCCTGTGATGCCAGGGGAACCAAATCCCTTTATGCCCATATATGGAGATCCCTGATGTCATCAATATTAATATGGTCCGATATACATCACTGGCCAGATGGCCAAGACATGGCGCTTTTCGCCGTTAGGCGTCTTACTGGTTATTATTAGTGCCACGCCGTGCATTAGTGCAACTCGAGATGGGATGGGCAGATGTTCATGATGATTTTTCCACGTTAATGTGCTTGCTACCATGCCCACAACATCCCCAGGTTCAATTCTAGGCTTGGCCAGCAAGGTGTCGAATATGACCAGTTGAAGTGTCCATTTCATGGGGGAAATTCAATAGTTAATGGCCTAGCTTTTCTTTTACTTTTTAATGACGATTTCTCTTGGTTTTGCCATTGTTTATATCGCATATCTGCATCTTCCAACCTGTAGTATAGTGACATATCCATTTTGGTTCCCAGTTCAGGGCAAGAAAAATCAAATCTTTTTGTTTCCAGTTCCGAACCAACTTTTAGAGTTCTGTACCAATTCATTTTCAGTGGAAACACTCTGAACTTGGTTCAACATCAGGCAAAAATAAAAATCGAACCTCTGTTCGAAGTGGAGCTGTGTGTGTGTGTGTGTGTGTGTGTGTGTGTGTGTGTGTGTGTGTGTGTGTGTGTGTGTGTGTGTGTGTGTGTGTGTGTGTGCAACAGCGCCCCTCCCTTAACATGTGTGGCCACTGGCCAGAAAAGGTTACTGCAGGCTACATACCCGGAGACAGACAGACAAACAGACAAACAGACAGACAGACAGACAGACCCACACACACGGCCACGTATAGGGAGCTCCACACAGCTCCAAAAACCCCGGTTGGAAAAGGCACTGGCATTGGAATAGGAGCTGGGCTTTAGGGTTTGGCCAGGCCTATTTTTCCTCTGACAAAAACAGCAAATGCTGCCTTAAATTGTTAAGAGCTATGCAGAGAGGCTGTTCACAAAGTGTCACACATCCTCTCAAACCTTTATGTCTAGTATCTTACTTTGCCCTTTTTATGTCTCCAATATACTGTAGGAAATTCATTCGTTTTTGGAGTGTTTGCCTGCCCCAGCTTGTTGATGAGTGGTAAGTATTGTCTCTCGGTAATGAAGCTCTCATGCACAAGCACATACAAGGTTGAGAAAATGGAGGCTGTTTTAATGAGCCCCATTCATGCCAAACTCCCCCAAATGTCCTTGTTATTTTCCAACTTTACTCCAAATTACACATTACACTATTTTTACGCCTGTTTGTTATAAATGTATGAATAGCATTGAAGCCTGTTTTTTATGTACTTGAACAAGCGGTAGTGATTAACTCTGAGAGTGTACACATGTTACCAAATGGACACATAATCGGGGTTCATATGGTTACATTTGTAGGATTTTACAGTGTAAAAAGACTCAAATTGTGTCAGGCATACTCTCCAGCCTAAGGCTGTCAAATACATTTCCCTGATCCCAGCTGGCACACGACGTCCGTTGACGTTGTTTTTTGGTTGGATTTAGGTCGCGACGTCAGCTAACCAAAATCCAACGTTGGACCAACGTCAACTTCCAACGTTGTATCAACGTATTAATTTGACGTCAATTGACGTTGATATTTGGTTGGTTTTAGGTTGTGTTGGTAACTGACCAATAACCAACGTCTGTTCAACGTATTATCCCAACGTCATCCTGACGTCGAATACTGACATTCTGTTGTCGGATTTTTGACCAAACCTCAATGTCTGCCCAACGTTATTATGACAACGTCCACACAACGTTGCAGTTTAACATCATCAGACGTTGATATTTGGTTGGTTTTAGGTTGTGTTGGTAACTAACCAATAACCAACGTCCATTCAACGTATTAAGCCAACGTCAGGTTGACGTCGAATACTGACATGCTGTTGTCGGATTTTTGACCAAACCTCAATGTCTGCCCAACGTTATTTTACTAACGTCCACATAACGTTGAAGTCTAACATCATCAGACGTTGATATTTGGTTGGTTATAGGTTGTGTTGGTAACTGACCAATAACCAACGTCTGTTCAACGTATTATCCCAACGTCATCCTGACGTCGAATACTGACATTCTGTTGTCGGATTTTTTACCAAACCTCAATGTCTGCCCAATGTTATTATGACAACGTCCACACAACGTTGCAGTCTAACATCATCAGACGTTGATATTTGGTTGGTTTTAGGTTGTGTTGGTAACTAACCAATAACCAACGTCCGTTCAGCGTATTAAGCCAACGTCAGGTTGACGTCGAATACTGACATGCTGTTGTCGGATTTTTGACCAAACCTCAATGTCTGCCCAACGTTATTTTACTAACGTCCACATAACGTTGAAGTCTAACATCATCAGACGTTGATATTTGGTTGGTTTTAGGTTGTGTTGGTAACTGACCAATAACCAACGTCTGTTCAACGTATTATCCCAACGTCATCCTGACGTCGAATACTGACATTCTGTTGTCGGATTTTTGACCAAACCTCAATGTCTGCCCAACGTTATTATGACAACGTCCACACAACGTTGCAGTCTAACATCATTAGATGTAGATATTTGATTGGTTTTAGGTTGTGTTGGTAACTAACCAATAACCAACATCTGTTCAACGAATTATCCCAACGTCAGGTTGACGTCGAATAGTGACATGCTGTTGTCGGATATTTGACCAAACCTCAATGTCTGCCCAACGTTATTTTGCTAACGTCCACACAACGTTGCAGTCTAACATCATCAGACGTTGACATTTGGTTGGTTTTAGGTTGTGTTGGTAACTAACCAATAACCAACGTCTGTTCAACGTATTATCCCAACGTCAGGCTGATGTTGAATCACTGACATGCTGTTGTCGGATATTTGACTAAACCTCAGTGTCTGTCCAACGTTATTATAATAACGTCTACACAACGTTGCAGTCTAACATCATCAGACGTTGACATTTGGTTGGTTTTAGGTTGTGTTGGTAACTAACCAATAACCAACGTCTGTTCAACGTATTATCCCAACGTCATGTTGACGTCGAACACTGACATGCTCTTGTCGGATTTTTGACCAAACCTCAATGTCTGCCCAACGTTATTTTACTAACGTCCACATAACGTTGAAGTCTAACATCATCAGACGTTGATATTTGGTTGGTTTTAGGTTGTGTTGGTAACTGACCAATAACCAATGTCTGTTCAACGTATTATCCCAACGTCAGGTTGACGTCGAACACTGACATGCTCTTGTCGGATCTTTTACCAAACCTCAATGTCTGCCCAACGTTATTTTACTAACGTCCACATAACGTTGAAGTCTAACATCATCAGACGTTGATATTTGGTTGGTTTTAGGTTGTGTTGGTAACTGACCAATAACCAACGTCTGGTCAACGTATTATCCCAACGTCAGGTTGATGTTGAATCACTGACATGCTGTTGTCGGATATTTGACTAAACCTCAGTGTCTGTCCAACGTTATTATAATAACGTCTACACAACGTTGCAGTCTAACGTCATTAGACATAGATATTTGGTTGGTTTTAGGTTGTGTTGGTAACTGACCAATAACCAACGTCTGGTCAACGTATTATCCCAACGTCAGGTTGATGTTGAATCACTGACATGCTGTTGTCGGATATTTGACTAAACCTCAGTGTCTGTCCAACGTTATTATAATAACGTCTACACAGCGTTGCAGTCTAACGTCATTAGACATAGATATTTGGTTGGTTTTAGGTTGTGTTTGTAACTAACGAATAACCAACGTGTGTTCAACGTATTTTCCCAACGTCAGGCTGATGTTGAATCACTGACATGCTGTTGTGGGATATTTGACTAAACCTCAGTGTCTGTCCAATGTTATTATAATAACGTCTACACAACGTTGCAGTCTAACGTCATTAGATGTTGATATTTGGTTGGTTTTAGGTTGTGTTGGTAACTGACCAATAACCAACGTCTGTTCAACGTATTATCCCAACATCATGTTGACGTCGAACACTGAAATGCTCTTGTCGGATTTTTGACCAAACCTCAATGTCTGCCCAACGTTATTTTACTAACGTCCACATAACATTGAAGTCTAACATCATCAGACGTTGATATTTGGTTGGTTTTAGGTTGTGTTGGTAACTGACCAATAACCAACGTCTGTTCAACGTATTATCCCAACATCATGTTGACGTCGAAAACTGACATGCTCTTGTCGGATTTTTGACCAAACCTCAATGTCTGCCCAACGTTATTTTACTAACGTCCACATAACGTTGAAGTCTAACATCATCAGACGTTGATATTTGGTTGGTTTTAGGTTGTGTTGGTAACTGACCAATAACCAACGTCTGGTCAACGTATTATCCCAACGTCAGGTTGACGTTGAATACTCACATGCTGTTGTCGGATATTTGACCAAACCTCAATGTCTTCCCAACGTTATTTTACTAACGTCCACATAACGTTGAAGTCTAACATCATCAGACGTAGATATTTGGTTGGTTTGTAGGTTGTGTTGGTAACTAACCAATAACCAACGTCTGTTCAACGTATTATCCCAATGTCAGGTTGACGTCGAATTCTGACATTTTTGACAAAACGTCAATGTCTGCCCAACGTTATCATGACAACGTCCACACAACGTTGCAGTCTAACATCATTAGACATAGATATTTGGTTGGTTTTAGGTTGTGTCGGTAACTAACGAATAACCAACGTGTGTTCAACGTATTTTCCCAACGTCAGGCTGATGTTGAATCACTGACACGCTGTTGTCGGATATTTGAATAAACCTCAGTGTCTGTCCAACGTTATTATGACAACGCCTACACAACGTTGCAGTCTAACGTCATTAGACGTTGATATTTGGTTGGTTAGAGGTTGTGTTGGTAACTAACCAATAACCAACGTGTGTTCAACGTATTATCCCAACGTCAGGTTTACTGCTTAACTTACAATGCTGTATGCATTGCAAAGGATTATGCTTTGCTGGGGATAAAAACAGAACATCTCTGGTTAAAGACCACATAAAGTATGCAGTTGAAGGGACAGTAAGGTGTCATTACAGTTAGGTACATCTGAATGTTTATGAAATTAAATTAATTAGGATCATAGCATTCATTGGACAATCAGCGTCTCTCTTGAATGTAATGGTAGTTACAGGTAAGCATGAGCATTCAGTTAATCTTGGATGTGAACAAGACCAGTATAACTGGGGAGTTTATTGGCATGGACATAGTGAACAAGGTATCTAGCAAGAATTTCAAAGTTCCTTGATAAGCAACCCCTGAGGACACTAGCTACTTCATTGGTCCATCGTACCATTACATTGGCTCAACAAAAAACTAAAGATAGGCCGCAACAGTGCCGATTATAAACGAATGTGGGTTGTCCTTAAAGTCCAAGACCATTTCAATTTCAATGTTTTGAATCCTAAATAAGAGCTAGTGTATCTAATCTGAAATGACAGGAACTTAGAGGACAAGTAGGCCTATATTTCTTCAGTGGGGGTATAACAAAATGCATTGTGGCCTAAACTCGGGCGATAAAGAGAGAAAGACAGACAGACAGACAGACAGACAGACAGACAGACAGACAGACAGACAGACAGACAGACAGACAGATAGGCACACCATGATGCTTATCTAACAGTACACAGCAGCACTGCTTTGATAATGACCTCTGAATCTTGAACCCTATAGAGTATAAAGGCATATCATTCAGCCACAGAAGGGCTTACATAGGCTAGAAATGGCTAACTGTTAATGGAAAGGTCTTGACCTCAGCTGTCATAGGTCGTTGAACATCTATGGGACACCATCAAAAGGGGTATACCCATTTAAAGATAAAAACAACATATCCCATAATATCTCCTGGCACAGGGATCATCAATGTCTGTACATTGACACATGTGGCGAGACTTGTCTTTGTCCATCGTAGATTTTAGATTACAACAATAACAATGTTGTAATTTTGATCATGAGACTAAATTTCTGTCCCAGTCTCCAGGGTTTCTTCAGGATATGTATGACACTAGTACAGTGGTTCTCAATTTATTTGTATTATTATTATTTTTGAGGACCCATAACTCTGAGAGTGTTTATGGGTCCATTTGGTTCCATACACTCTCAGAGTTACAGACCTGTAATGTTCGATTTGGACCGCATTCAAGGAACTTTGCGGTCCCTCTCAACCCGCTTTGAGAACCACTGTGCTAGTAGACATTTGAGACTGTCTCTTTGTGTGCTTCTGGTAACATTAATGTCCACTCCATGGCAAAAATATCATTCAGACAAAAATGTCCACCGCAAGCCAGCCTGGGGTATCCACAGTTTAATACTGCATACTATTAACTATGAAGTTTATCAATGTAAAACACCAGTAAGACTCCCTAATCGGGAGATCAGCGACCGTAGGTCGCTTTGCAAGAATCGGCCTGATGGTGGCGCTAGAAGAGGGTCATGTGAGAAATGAGGGGTGGGGTCTGCGCGCCGCAGAGGCGGACGAATAGGTACCGGCCCCGGCTCTCCCGGTCGCTCCTAGCCGGAGTTACGGCATTTTATGTGAGCTGCAGTGTAGGGGGTCCTCCACTGGGGGCACCACCACTTTTGCATCCGTTCTGGAGCACCAGGAGTCGGTGGTCCCCGGGAATTCCCCGTGAGCAGCCCCGTTGGGGTGGTCATTTGGTCATTTTTGCACATTTGGTTATTTTTTACATCTGGGGGTCCCCCAGGGACCTGGGGGTCCCTGTAGCTCCGGGGGTCCTTGGAGGTTGTAGTTTGGCAGGTAAGGAGTGTGTGTGCAAAATTTGGCATGGATGGGGGCAACGGTTGTGGAGATATGAGCAGGGCAAAAGTGTGACGTGTGACTGACGGACTGACGGACTGACTGACTCACTCACTGACGGACAGCCTGTGGAGGTTTTGGTAGTAAATGCGACCTACGGTCGCAATTATAGATGTGACATAGAACAAAGTGTACAAATCAGCCCAACATACACAACCCATTATGGACGGGAACCCCTGTTTTATCCCTCAGGCGGGGAACACATTTTTGTGTTGTTTTTTCTGAAAACTTAGGTCAGGCTTTAGAAGGTATCGACCTTATGTCTTAATGGGTTAAAAAACAGTAAAGATATATGGAATGGCAACCTGATATTAACTGCATTAGTTCTCGAAGTGGGGTCCTTGAGGGAGTTCCAGGGGGTCCCCTGCTAAATGATAGTTAGGAATGAAATGGACCCTTATGGGTAACTCATAGAGTGTACAAATGGAACCAAAATGGACCCATTAACATTGATTTTTACAATAAATTGGGGTCTCAGATAGAAATGCCATAAAATGGTGGTCCGTACTTAGACTAATGCATGTCAAACTGGGGTTCTTGCAATTAAAATAGTTAAGAATCACTGCTAGACTCATCAAAATCTTCTCTAATGGAAATGTTTCTTCTTTGAAATGTTTGAGATCCACTACCATACTGTATTCCTCAATGCTTCAGAAGCTTAATATAAAACTATGCTGCTTGAAATGAGTATAATACAATAAAAACATCATCCTGACGTCAACCTGACGTTGGGATAATACGTTGAACAGACGTTGGTTATTGGTTAGTTACCAACACAACCTAAAACCAACCAAATATCAACGTCTGATGATGTTAGACTTCAACGTTATGTGGACGTTAGTAAAATAACGTTGGGCAGACATTGGTTGTACAAGCAAATTATCATCTGTAATTAAATCTGATTAAAACACATTTTAATGCCTATCTTTTGGGATATTATAGTTTGGAGGAAACATATGAAAGATGAAGGGAGCCATCTTTGTAGTTACAGAGAGGAACACAATATATGTGTGTTTATGGAAAGCAGTTTGAAAATCAACTACACTGCCCACAATGCAATTGCAAATGCCTGATTGGCTGTGTGTCATGTGACTGTGACGTGGCCAGCTACCACTGGCTCTGCTGAGAGCACACCCCCACTTTGAATCCAAACCAGCACACAGCAGTTACATTTGTCACCAACAGCAAGCATTGAGAGCTGCTTGTCTAAAAGTGATTTAGGATAAAGCTAAACTAAATAAAATCACTGTTGATTGTTGAACGGGAAGATAGGTTGCTGCCAGTCTATTTGTGGGATTAAATCTACATTATGGAGACTTTTTGCACACAGAGAAGGAGTTTTGGAGCAGGGAGATGACACAGGTATGTAAAGCTATTTTAATTGATTGCTTTTGCTTCCAGTATTTTTTTTACAACTTCACTATTTACAATTCATACTCCAGTGTTTTCAGCCCTTTTCATGTCAAGGACCCCAAAATCCAAAATGTAGACTATTTGGCTGCAGACCCCTTTTAATATGTGACAGGAACCCTCATTCCTGTAAACAAGTTTCCATTATATAATGTTTCCAAGGTCCATTATTTATTCAGCAGTTAAATAGCGTTATTGTGACAGTAATCATTGCTATTTATAGAGTGTTTGTTTAGTAACATGTTAGGTTGAGAACCACTGCACAAGTGGTCTGTGAGGTGGTTCCAGCCTTCCAGGTGGTCCCCAGCTAAATGATGGGGAGTTGATAACCAAATGGACCCCTATAGATCTTTTAATTACTGTAAAATCAAACCAAATTGACAAGCTAAATTATTTTTACACATGATCTGTATTCCTAAATTATTGGGTATGAGACTGAGAGGCTAAATCTCACTAAATGGTGGTCCATGGCTGAAATGCATAATTGACAAACACTGATTTTGTGCCATGGTTCTCAAAGTGGGAGTGGGAGCTAGAAGTGATTTACAGGAGTTCATACTGCATGGTGTGTGTGTGTGTGTGTGTGTGTGTGTGTGTGTGTGTGTGTGCGCGCGTGTGCGTGTGTGTGTGTGTGTGTGTGTGTGCGCGTGCGTGCGTGCGTGCGTGTGTGCGTGTGTCATGAAATGTGATCTTACCATAATCCCAGTAATCCTTAATAATATTCCATCATATTCAAGGGCTTTTGAGAATACATTCAAATTAGACCACTGCAGAGGGCAGGTGTGTTTGTCCAGCCACCAGCTGACACTAGTTTGAATCTGCATCAAGGCAATTATGCTTCTGCCCAGTCAAAATCGTTTCAACAGAAAATGTACTAGTAGGCCTATTAGGCCTACTAGTAATGCTAAATTCATAACTATATATTATTTTCTCCCACATTTTTAGAGAACCATAATTGCTCAATAACAGGGTTGATGACCTGCAGAAAACCTACATTCAAAATGGGATGCCATCATGGAGAATATTGATGGGGTGGACACAAGGACTTCCTCATCCAAAATCCCATCAGAGTTGTCTGTAAGTACTTAAACATTTTTCAGGCCAAGGACCCCTTATCTGAGAAATATCAAGCAGGAACCCCCCATTACATATAGTGTATACAGTTGTGTTAAAGACTAAAATTGCATAGATGTTGACTCCATATATTGGTAAACAGTGCCCTCTAGTGTTGAAACAGGGAAGTAGTCAAATCGTCTGCAGCATTCTGTGCAAAGTGATAACTCCCAATGACGCTGCTAGCCCTGCATCCTGCCTCCCTGACACACACAATAAACTAAGCATCACTGCATCCCCAGTACGCATTCAACTCTATCCTTCCTGCTATCAGTAATTTCACTGGACCAGCTGAGCTGCATGTGGTGGAATCTCCACAGCTGTGCGTTCTGGCATTATTGATGAGAAGATTGAGATTGTCTTGTAAATCCATGCTTCTGCCCTTTATTAACTATATACACATACTGTATGTTTTAGGGCTAATGTGTCTGAGCATGAATTATCTCTGCCTTCTCCATGGCACATGATTTGACACCACTGTGTTAATGTCCCTGCAGTCCTCAGTCAAGCAAATCTACAGAGGCCTTGGAGAGGATCTTAGATGGCAGGTCCAGCCAGCGGATCAGTACATTTTTATTATTTTTCCTTCTGAAAATGCCTTGCTTTGTGAGATGTCAATTTGTATAATGCTATGCTGAAGGAGTGTTATCTTAAAAGTGTTTTTTTTTTTTTTTTTTTTTTCATAGATTGCGTACCGCACACAATGAGTCAGTGACGCAGGCTGAGGTGCAGGCCATAAAACACGACGACTCTCAATGGTCCACCTGCCTTATCAGAAGTAAGTGTGATATTGCGTTAAGGCCTATCCATACTTTGACCGAAACCGCCGTTTTCAGTCAAAAGGTCCTTTTCTACCATAAAATTATATCCCTCTGGACTTCTGAAAAGCATTGGACCGAACGAGAGTTCGGAAATTTGCACGTCGGAAAACACAACTCACCGAACATTTCGGTCGAAGTATGGAGAGGCCTTTAATTTGTGGACATATGCCCTTGCATTGGTTGTAATTTTAACTATAGGATGTCCTGGCATACCTGTGATCCTAGTTTACTGAGGTACTACACTGTCTCTCTGCATTCTGTGTATGTGTTAACCTTGCTCACTGTAAGTTGCTCTGAATTAAAAGCTTCTGCTAAATGCCTAAATTGTAAATATGATTTTACACAGTTGAAGTTAACAATTGGCACACTGACTAATACTGAAAAATGTAATATTGGTGCAAGTGATTTGTTTGAAAAGGTTGTTTTTCTATTCAAACATTAGTGATTTCTATAATGTTTGCTAAATTTAATAACAGGGGTCTCCCTTCACTGCAACTTGCAACTCTAGATTATTTTTAAATATGTTGAATCTAGAGCTGCAACAACAACCTGTGGCAGCCCATACATCTAAACAGAAATCAGAAAACAAAAGGTAAGTTTAAAATAATTTAGTACTGTCAGATAGGACTGTTTGTTTGGATGTACGGGCAGTCAATGGTTAGTGGTGCAGCTCTAGATTGCAGATTTGTACATTTGGTCTGCTTATTTCTTCGAGTTATCCTTTTGAGATGCCTTTATTTTATATTTAGAGTAGGGCTGGGATGCGATTAAAAATTTTAATCTAATTATTTACAGGCTCTGTGATTAATTAATCTCAATTAATCGCATTTTAATCGCACATCAATATTTGACCTGAGAAGCATTTTCTTTCAAGTAAAACACATTTTGTTGTATGAGTGAATCAACGAGTGAGTTTTTTAAATCTAAATTTCGCATCCACTGGGCCAAGCAAAGCGCTCTGATCGGCTACTTCTCCCTTTACGTTTGGTGTCTCTTCTTGATTTGTGCATCGATATGATCGGTATGCCCGAAACTTAAGGTTCTGTGGTGCAAAAACTAAGTGCGATTAAAATGGTAATTAATTAATCGCAATTAATCAGTTAATGTCCCAGCCTTAATTTAGAGTTCATTTAGTTGTATTTGTTGTTTAATTCACTAGAAGTTTGCAATAGAGCTATGAAAACCTAAAGGCCAGCAAGAAGATGGAGCTGGATGGGCCCATAGAGGACGTGAAGAGGAGGAAGACGATTACCAGCAAGAGAGATCGGGTGAGGTATTGCCCTGTTGTATTACGGTTGCATTTGTTTGATCATGTCAATTATCAATTACCATATGTAAGGGATATAACAGTGAGGTGGTCATTGCTGAGAAATGGTTTCACTACTCACAAAAACAAAGGCAGGTATGATCTTAAGCTTATTCTACAGGTCTGGGCAATAGCATTGTTTGTCCAGTCCAGATAGGTGGCACACTTGAGTGAATCAAAGATTCTGTCTGGTGGGCATATTCTATTTCCTGGCCAAAGGTGGATTTTACCCAAAAGGTGGGGTTCTGAGAGGCTTCCTACCATAGGCTTTCATGATGGTATCATGAAACTGCCTTTGAGTCATATCAAACTGTTTACTCAAGTGTTGATGATTCCCAAGTCGCCGAAGTCGGGGTCCACTGATGAGTAACTAATGCAACATTGTTTTCTCACCCAACAGTAAACATACAAACATACAGCATATTTGTATACATATATTTTTTTATGGCTTTCATTGTGAGCTTGTCGATTTTAACAATAGTTATCAGTGGAACAGTCAACTAAATGTAATAAATCAACTCCTGCAAGTCCAAGTGCTTGTCAGGGTGGGCATCCCCAGTTCAAGTATGATTATTATTATTTTTCTAGCCATAATATAGCCCCCATACAGTCATTTTGGATGTAAGCTGGCAGCAAGGGCTGCTGGTAGCAGTGAGTTGGATGATGCATGCGACAAGCTGTTGAGCTGAAGTTAATGCATCTGTAAATCAATTGAAGTAGTAACTAATAACATCTTCCCATCTGTAACATGTAGAGTATTGTCATACAGTTCATATTGGATGAAAGTGATCTCTGGTTTTCCCAGAGCTTTAATGCCTATTTCATTGTTACATTGTGTTGCCAAGAACAGGGTCAGATTCATTTTGTGACCTTGAATAAGTGTTTCAGCTGGACCAGAATAATCCCTATTCTTTAAGATCCTAGTTGGTTTGGAGTTTGGAAAGGGTTGACATTAACTTGTTCCTGGCCCTTCTCTAGTCGCCAGCATTGATTATTGCCCTTATCTTTTTCATTCAACTTCCTCCTTAGTGGGCAGCAAGTGTAAGGCAGGTAATCGCTTTATTGCCAGGTTTGAGAAGAGAAACAAGGGACTAGGTATAAGTAAAACAAGCACAAAAGAACTAGGCTAGGTTTGACCACTCTACAGTACACCGGCTATTTGAAAATGGCAGATCTATAAGGTTTGTTAACCATCTATGTGTGCAGTTAACCTGGTCATGTCTCATCCTATCTATGCTGGCCGACAGCAGTTGCTCAGAGTGTGCTCAAAATATGGTTAGCTGTTTGATATATTAAGTTGATTACAACAAATGAGGAATGATTACACTTGTAAATATTCATAGTTGCGGGTTGCTTTAGTTTGGACTTGTTTTCGTAAGTGTAGTTGCTTATTTGGGCTTGCTTTTAAGTATATAGACCTGTTCTGCATGTTTCACTCAGATACTGTAAGTGGCAACACCAAACAATCAAACACATTTTAGTATTCAAGCTTTGCTTAGGAATTGATCGATTTGTTAATTGAGTGTTGAAATAGATACAGTAATATGGTATTGGTTCAAATGTGCAATGGGAAAATGTCCCTGCCTTATTTAGGCTTGTTTCTGTTGCAGACTAGAGGTCCACAGAACTAGAGTATCTACCCCATCATTGCTGAAAGGCTCCCAAAGGCAGCTTGTCGGCGCTTTTCGACTTGTTCCAATGCTGCGTTGTGCAAAATCTGTGCGGTGGGAAAAGGGGCTTTAGGGATGTCCTCAGTGGTTATGATGTTCAGAGACTACTGTAAGATATATGCACAACCCAATATGCTGTCACGCATGGAGGGCACACGATGGCGCAAACACACACAGAATGCAAATTATATTGTTTTTGCCAAGTTAAATTATTGGCATTGTAGGTCTGTTTTGTCTTTACATGTGCAACCTGCTGCACACTAACTTTAGAATGGAGCTCTGGTCTAGACAGAAATCAATGGCAAATAAGCAAATTTTATTTTACACAATGCAGGGAAAGGGTTTTTCCTTGGCCTCTAGGGAGTATGTTTGTACAATGTTTATTCAGTGGAGTTATAGCGAAAACGGATGGCCAGGAGCAAAAACTGTTGAGTCTAACCTCCTCTTCCCATCTGTTACACAGCTCTTCAAGAAACAGGTCGGTGTTGGACAGAAGATACTGTCCAAAGAGGACCAGCTATACCTCAGCGGTGCAGTCGCCAATTTCGTCTGTGACGAGGACAAAACTGTTTTCAAAATCAAATCACCAAAGTGGCGCTCATGACGGCTGTCCAAAATAATGGCGGACTGTCAGAAGGTCCTGGATGACAATAGGAAGAAGGGTGTGTGCAGCCCAGGTCCACCCATGTTCACACCTATCGTGGACAGTTTACAAGAAGAGCCCCCAGTCCTGCAGAGGGCAAGCAGATCTACCTGCAGCAGAGTGAGGAGGACACCTCTGGGACTTAGTAAGGCTTGTTATAGGCTCTGTGTACAACTGTACTCTTGGGTTTTTAGAAGGGGCATAAATGTTTCCTGTTCAGATTCCCATAGCTTTGTTTCATTGGCTCAGCAGCGGATTTGAACCAGAATAACCAGAACAAGCTATGGAAGAACGGGAAACATTTATGCCATCTTCTGGAAACATGGGATTATAGTTTGCACAGTGCCAATTAACGGTGGTGTTCTGTTCATGCTTTTGGTTCTGATTTGTTTATTCTGTTCAACACTGACCTGTTTCAAATAGTGTTCTTACATACCTGGAGTGTGTTAAGTAAGAATTGTGTGTGTGTGTGTGTGTGTGTGTGTGTGTATTGTTCTTAAAATACTGTTCTTAGGTTTTGTTTATTTCTGTGAATTGTGCCCTTTTTGTGGGCCCAGTTTTGAAGTGATAATTAAATCACTCTTGATTTATTTTGTGAATTGTGTTAACTATTATTTTCTCATGTTTGTCTTATGTTGGAAGTTGTTGTGAGGTTAGCGTTGGTTTTCACGGCCATCTGATGTTTTGCATGTCCAACTTTGGTCATTGATGTCAACCTAATGTTGGGTTTTGACAGCAATGCACCTCTTGCTTACATGTCTAACCAACATTGGAGGATGACGCCTTGCCAACGTTGGGTTATGTTCATTTAACCAAATTAGAACTTTTATCCAAATTTGGAGTTGAACCAGTAATCGTCTACATAACATCTGAGATTAACATCAAGCTGACATTGGATTATGTCAGTCCAATTTTATTAAACTAAAATAACTTTTATCCAACGTTAGGAGACCAACCAAAATTCAATGTCAAGATAACATCAGATGCTTACATCAAATCAATGTTTGCCTTATGACGTCAATCCGATTTACTTTATCAACAAAAATACATTGGGAGTCTAACCTTTAATCAATGTCTACATGACATCAGAGATTGACATCAAACAAATGTTGTTATGACGTCAATCAAACTTTGATTTTCAACCAAAATACAACTGTTATCCAACGTTGGGAGTCTTAACCTTTAATCAACGTCTACATAACATCAGAGATTGACGTTAAATCAACGTTAGTTTAAGATGTCAAACCAACATCAGGTTATGACGTCAATCAAACTTTAATTTTAACCAAAATACAACTGGTATCCAACGTTGGGAGTCTAACCTTTAATCAACGTCTACGTAACATCAGAGATTGACATTAAATCAATGTTAGTCTAAGATGTCAAACCAACATCAGGTTATGACATCAAACCAACATCGGGTTATGTCGTCTAACCAACGTTAGGTTATGACGTCAGACAAACTTTCATTTTCAACATCCAACATTGGGAGTCTAACCTTTAATCAACGTTTACGTAACATCAGAGATTAACATTAAATCAACGTGAGTTTAAGATGTCAAACCAACATCAGGTTATGACGTCTAACCAACGTTAGGTTATGACGTCAGACAAACTTTCATTTACAACGAAAATACAACTGGTATCCAACGTTGGGAGTCTAACCTTTAATCAACGTCTATGTAACATCAGAGATTAACGTTAAATCGACGTTAGTTTAAGATGTCAAACCAACATCAGGTTAAGACGTTAAAGCAACAGCAGGTTATGACGTCTAACCAACGTTAGGTTATGACGTCAGACAAACTTTCATTTACAACGAAAATACAACTGGTATCCAACGTTGGGAGTCTAACCTTTAATCAACGTCTATGTAACATCAGAGATTAACGTTAAATCAATGTTAGTTTAAGATGTCAAACCAACATCAGGTTACGACGTCAAAGCAACATCAGGTTATGACGTCTAACCAACGTTAGGTTAGGACGTCAGAAAAACTTTCATTTACAACCAAAATCCAATGGTCATCCAACGTTGGAGTACAACATTGTCCCAACGTTGTACTGACGTCATGTGCCAGCTGGGATGTCTCTCTCTATATATATCTTTTTTAGAGAAACTATGTTCATGTGTTTACTCGCATCCTTGCCATTGCTGATCAGAAATGCTGATGAAGGCCAGAGGAGCCAAAACGCCTGTTTGTCTGATTAACTGCTGCTGTGGTCATTTTAAAAGCACCAAGACTTCTTCAGTGAGTGCTGTTTTTCAATACTGTTTATTCTGCATCTTGATTTCTTAAACTACTGTCATTATAGAACGCATAGCTCAGGACTTTAGTGCTAGAGTAATTTTAAGGGTCACGGCAACATGACATTTGATTATTACACAGGTTTAATCTGGCCCTCCTTTTCCTGTCAATTCTGATTGTGTCATCTTGCTGCAGGTTCAATGAACATTAATGTTGATTTATACTCAGTTAAGCTCACAATGCGCAACATGTTGTGAGCTTGTAGATCAGATATTTTCGGCACCAGCATGCAACCAAGTATAACTCAGGCTTTACTGCCACACGGTAAGAGGGGAAACAAATTAGTCCATAACTCACAATCGCTGCTGTCGCGTCCAATATTATGTTTGGGCCAATAGCGCAGGCAGTCCAGGGTGTTCAATTATAGAGAGGACTGTAAATGCAAATGAAATACTGGTTTTGTTTCACCTCTGCTTACATGAACACTCTAAATGGATAAAAACAACTCATGAAAAGCTGTGATTATGAATTATCTTTCAATCTCAGTCTGTTTGTCTCTGAGATTTATGCAGCTTTTTTTAAAGTGATGGATTCTCTCCCCATTTCTTAAATTGAATTTGTTCTCTTTATCAAACCTACTCAAACATGTACATCCTCTTATCTTTTAAAGTAAACATGATGTCTCTTCTGTATCATGACATGCGTTTTCCTTGTTTTTTCTTCACGGTTATCTCTTCTGTATGACCACGTTCAAGGACATGCATTCCGCTCACTGGTATCACATCCTTGGTCCTATATTCCCACACGTTGAGCAGAGCTGACCTCAGAGCAAATGCTGATGAGCACGTGGCCGGCGCCAACTAAAAGTCAAGACCTTCGTTCCCTGTGGGACAAACACAAGGCATTATTTTGTGCCTCGGCTGTTGTTTTTCAGCATATAAAATGCATTCATAACTTTGACTCTCATCTCTCTTCTCTCAGGGCTTGTGTCAGTCACTTGCTGTGAATCTGTTGTTTGTAAGTAAACTTGACCTTGGCGTAGAAATAGCTGTCATCACCTAAAGCCACCGCATATCAATGTGCTCAAGTTGTTGTTCTGAGATGGGAATTAATACCCACACTGTCTTGCCAACAACAGAAGTAACAGATAAGTTATGGTTTTGAATTTGACATTAGGCTTTGCCTGCATGCCCTTGCATGGCCCCTTCCTACCCAATGACAGACATAAGGTAATAATAATAATAATAATACACATGGGACTAAATTATACAGGCAGGCTTAGTTTTACCACACAAACAACAACATTGCTCTGTTTCGCTGCTTGTTCAGTCAGAGACACAAGCTCAGCTGCTAATTGGTGAGAGTGAGACCAACCTGGCGGTTTCTTACAATATGGGTGTAACACAACAAATCCAAAACCACTAACAATCTTCAATTGATACAAACATTTTCGTTACCTTTGACCTAAAGCCTGGGTACAGAGGCTACTTTGACCTTGACCTAATTATCACAAAAGAATGTATCAGGTTAGCTAGGGACAGTCCAAAAAGTTTCAGCTCATTCCACACAGCCATTTTCCCATAACATTGCAAACAAACAAGACAAATATTTCTGTTAAACTCACACACAGGATTTTGCGGTAGAGAAAAAGAGTTTATGTTTTCATTGGAGTATGACCTATGAGTTTGTTGAGTGACACCTGCGGTAGTGTGAAAGAGAAGGGTATAAAGTACTCTAAAGACTAGAGTGGAAAGATAGAGAAGAAGAGGGTGAATAACTTAAGCCTGGGCTGATAGTGTAAAGATTTTTCCTTTTTGTTTTCGTTACCTTTGACCTTGACATAATTATCACAGAAAATGTATTAGGTAAGCTAGGGACAGTCCACCTCTCCCAGATGTTTCAGGTCATTCCGAGCAGCCATTTTCCCAAAAAGTTGCAAACAAACAGACAAATATCTCTAATGGCTGCCGGAACAAGCAGCAATGTAATTTCTACAGAAGGGTTATGCTCAATTGCTCTTTCAATCCTAGAAACAGCAATTGCAACCTTTTGCGGTTTCCTGTGCTTTCTCCACGCCTGAAGTGAAATCATAGAAATTAGTCTAGTCAGTTACATGCTGATACATTCAGTCATAATCTACACCCTACATTAGCCTACAATGCATGTTATTTGACTACATCTGAAAGATGAGAGTGCAATGTGACAGCTTAATAGCTTCATTCATTTTCTCAAATACTTGCACCCGAGAATAATCTCACACATGACTTGGCCTCGAGGTCTAATTTTAGAATCTATTTAATTCAGTAGCCCATGTGGGAGCCTGTACCTGTAGCACGTTTAGTGGCATGTCTCGGGAAGCCATCCATTGATTATAACGGAGTGAATAAAAATTGCTGCCCTGTTCCTCAGGTGCTCCTGGTGTGTGACAGTCAGCATTAAACAGAGCAGGACAATGATGGTTGTTGGATATGGAAAATAGTATCACATACATGGAAAACATAGACATCAACCCCAAGCTTATTTAGCCATTCGAACCCTAGTCTCGTATTATATAGCCAGACTTTTCGCATCTCCGCCTGGAGTAGACGGAGCTCTCTGAAAGTCTGGCTATAAGCGACTATTTGAAACCTAGCATCCATATTCTATAGGAATGCCATAATAGGCTAATGTTCCACAAAAAGAACAGATCTACACCCACACAAGATTTCACAATACGATGCATTGTGAGCTTGTAGATCTGCAAAGAGTTTCAGTATAAATTCAGCGAAGGGATTTGGTGTAGAGGGAAAGGGGAGGAGGAAGGGGTCAACAAAGTATATATCGGGTTTAAGTGTTCAGACAGTTGAGAATGAACTATTATACACAGTAAAATAATCAGTGTTCATTTATCCATTTGCAGTGGATGAGTAGCTTAGTTGTTATATAGTGCTCGCTATTCTGGGTTAAATCATAGGCACCGCATACTCTGCATATAACTAAGATGTAAGTACTGGGAGCTGATGGTAAGTGTGCCTCTCTTGTGAAGGGGATAGGCGCTCTCGTTGCTAAGCTGACCCCGACAATAGGCCACTTAACTTACTGAAATCTGAGAGTATACAACGGGACCCTTACAGGTCCATTATGGTTGTATTTGTACACGCTCCAGGAGTTAAATTGGCACTCCGAATTTTACTGCCGAGAGAAAGAGTTTGTGTTTTCATTGGAGTATGACCTAAGTGTTTGTTGAGTGACACCTGCGGTAGTGTGAAAGAGAAAGGTATAAAGTACTCTAAAGACTAGAGTGGAAAGATAGAGAAGAGGAGGGTGAATAACTTAAGCCTGGGCTGATAGTATAGCAAAGGAAAAGGGGTGGAATGAGAAGACGAGTGGAAAATGTGTCTGCTGAAGCGTAAAATTAGCAATTACTTTGGGTGTCATCAGTAATAACTATTTCAGGCCAGATCTAGAGGGTTAATGTTGAACAGTGAGACTGTAAATCAGCCGTTACACCTGTGTTCAATCAGCCGGGCAGGGGAGGCTGTGATATAGAGCACAACCCGGCTCAAAAGGCGCACCTACGCACCGATAAGCCAAGATGGCCGCCATCTGCTGGGAAAGCTTTCAGAGGCAATTTATTTTTTAAGACCCATATGCTGACCTTGGTTGAGAAAGAACAAATTTGTATGAAATCACATTGCAGGTTTATCATCTCACACGCTTGTGTATTTGTGCGCGTGTACGTGTATGTACAGTACGTGTGTGTGTGTGCATGCATGCGCATACTCTACCTTTGTGTACCTGTGTGTATGTGCACGTGTGTGCGTGGCTGCGTGCAGACTTGCATGCGTGTGTTTACGTGGATGCATTTCTTTGGTTCACTGGGACAGGGGCAGTGGCTATAGCTCTAGGAACAGGTCGAGGCCATTAAATGGGAAACTGAGCGGTCAGAGGTGCAATAAAGGTAATGTTGAACATGATGACAGGTGATGAAAGATTTCTTGTATATCTGCTATTTTTCAATAGTTAACATTCATGGGGGGGCCCGCAGTGAATCCTTGTACCCAGGGCCCAGAATTTGGTGTGACGCCCCTGTTTCCCACACAGGGAGCGACGCTACGCCTGGTAAGCGGGGTTTAGGTGCATACATGTGTGTGTTAGACGCAATATTGCTTTTGTAGATAATTAATACAGGTGAGCCGTTTCAACTCTTCTGTATCTTTTCCTGAACATTTCCATGCAAATGCATTTTCCCTGTTTTTCCTTTCAATTTTTTATGGAGAATGAAGCGTATTTTTGCAGAAACTCCATTCCCATTGAAGAGCAGAATCCACCTTCATAGCTATATTTAAACTTCAAAGTTAGAGAAGGTCATAAAATCACACTTGTGTGAACTGAGCGGTGGTGTGTGTGTGTGTGTGTGTGTGTGTGTGTGTGTGTGTGTGTGTGTGTGTGTGTGTGTGTGTGTGTGTGTGTGTGTGTGTGTGTGTGTGTGTGTGTGTGTGCAACAGCGCCCCTCCCTTAACATGTGTGGTCAGAAAAGGTTACTGCAGGCTACAGACCCGGAGACAGACAGACAGACAGACAGACAGACAGACCCACACACACGGCCACGTATAGGAGCGTTGTGACCACCGCTCAAAAATAGCTGATCTAAGCTCCATGTTCTGCAAATCCACTGAAAATCTACTGTCTTGCCAATGACAGGACGTGTGACGTTTTGAAATGGCACATCTGTAGATAGATATCACACCGGTGCCCTACTCGGGCCATGCAAGTCAGGAACTTGAAACTTACATTTTTTTTTAAAAGATTTTTTGAAGGGTAAGTAGTTAAACATAAAATGCTGTGAACGCCCCATGGACCCCACTTTGAGAACCATTGCCCTAAGCAACCTGCCTATTTTGTCTGTGCCTATAAATGCCCTATTTTACTGTGTGCGTACGGCTGTTTATCAGACAAACAAAAACTGAAAGCGGTAAAGAAGCAGTATTGGCCCGTGGTCTTTTGGGCCGTTGACATCTTCATTTCCCGGCTTTACGGAGCCACTTTCATATCTGGCTAATCTGTCCGCCAAAGCATTCCCACTCATTTGGTTTCATTATTCTGCAGCCTTCATAAAAAATAACCATCTGTCCTTGGTTTCCAGAGGAAGCGCTTTTTAAAATCCCTATGCTTACATTCATCACCATGATGTCACATCTATCATCGTGGCGACAGGAATACAAATGAGGTGGATGCACACTCAGTGGCCCGCTGTAAATAATTTACTGTTTTGTTTTATTGGAAACAGAGACACAACATTATTTTCTGCTAGGACTCCCCTTGGCCAAGGTCTGCAGACACATTCATCCACACCGTAGAGAGAAGAGTTAAATCTCCCTCGTTTCATGTGTCTTTATTATGCATTATTGCTACAGCCATTAAGGACGGTTCTCTCTCATGTCCCAGACTGACACTGGAGTGCCGTTACCGAGATGACGTGATGCATGATGGCTCCTCACAGCCATATGGCGGAAGCCGGATATATCATGATGTATTAGTTATGTTTTTACATGCCTAATTTAGACATTCTCCATGCTCTGTGCGCTCTTTCTGTTCTGTAATGATAAATGGCGTACTATCTTGGAGGCAAAAGCGTGCAGTACATGCACAAGGGCACACCCATAAACATGTGTGTGTGTGTGTGTGTGTGTGTGTGTGTGTGTGTGTGTGTGTGTGTGTGTGTGTGTGTGTGTGTGTGTGTGTGTGTGTGTGTGTGTGTGTGTGTGTGTAAGCGCACACGTACTGTATGCATCTAGGCAAACATCCTGCCTCCAGCCTCCCCCTGTCACTCCTATAAGTCATTCCATTCCCACTCGAGCTGAATCTAAAACCCTTCCTTGGCAGGGCCTGCATCCAACAACTCAGAGTCCAGCTCTGAACGTTAATCCTGGTGCACCAGTTCACTGACAGTGCTGATTATAAAAGCCTTAATTGCTGGCTTTAATTACCCAGCCATCACCGATGGAGTGTCAGCTTTAGAACTCTCTCCTTTCGGCACCTTTAAACTCGCCAGCCAGTCGTAATCCTGTTGGGAGGGTGACATAGTGGGCTGGGCTGGCTGGCATGATCATGTAAGGCAATTTGCACAAGTTGTCTGATCAAACTCTCCCGAACAAAACAACACACACACACACACACACACACACACACACACACACACACACACACACACACACACACACACACACACACACACACACACACACACACACACACACACACACACACACACACACACACACACACACACACACACACACACACACACACACACACACACACACATATATATGAACTGGGGACCCCCACCCTGACAAGCACTTGGAATTGTAGGTAGGCTATTACATTTAATGTGACTCGGTTCCACAGATAAATATTGTGAAACCCTATTTTCACAATGTTCGCCTCTTGCTAACTTAATATTTGACAGTTTGGACAGTCCTGTCGAATATTCGACTATTCGAATACTTTGAGGTCGAAATAATTCGAATACTAAAAATCACTATTCGTGAATGCCCTAACACACACGAACACACACACAAAACGATGGTCTCACACATTTTACGTTTCACTTTTTATGCCACATGCCTGCCGTACATTGAATGTCACAATTTCCCCTTTTTCAGTAAATATGTAGTAGGCCTAGGTGTCCAATTTCACCAGCAAGGCCAAAACAACATGCAGTAGCAAGGCTTCCATATTCGTCGTTCAAACCCTGTTTCTGTCAATTTCTGCTTGTTTCCCGAGCTAGTTTTGGCCAAGTGCTTCTGACATACCTCTCAAACCCCCCCCCTCCCCCTTTGCCCAAAGCATCCACTATACCAGAACCATCCACCCGAAGAAAATCAATTTGTGTACCTCTGACGTGTGGTGCACATCCGTCACGGCGAGCCCCCTGCTTGCTTGTTCATTTGGAGGGAAATATTTAGTATATTTACCTCAGTAATAGATAGATAGATAGATAGATACCTTTATTATCCCACGGGGGAAATTCAGTTGCCCAGAGGCAGCACAGCAGTTAAGGTTACAAGTTACAGAGAAGTAAGAAAAAGAAAAAGAGTACTGCAGTGTACAGTCCAAAGAGCAAGCACAAAAAAAGATAAATAAAACAAAGTGTCCAAAGCTATTGCAAAAAAAAGAAGAAGACCACGAAACATTCAAAGCTCATAAGTGACACGTCACACACCCAAAAAAGCTATACTCAAAGCATAACTTGACAAACAGTGCCAAACAAAAGAAAGTGCACATAACAGTCACTGCTATGTACTGTAGTACAATTTTGAGATATTTGTACTTTACTGTAGTGTTTCCAGTTTCCAATACTTTTACTTCTACTCCACTACATCTCAGATCCAAATATTATACCTTTACTCCGCTACATTTATTTGAAAACTTTACTTACTAGTTACCTTGCAGCTATAAATTATAATATACATTAACCACTTTAGCCCTAATTTATACATAGGCTATTTGAAAATAGCCGATCTACAAGCATCGCGACGCGTTGTGAGCTTGAAGATTTGCTATTTTCAAACATTTAGTACTTTTACTTTTGTTACCTACTTTAAGTATATTTTGATGCCAATACTTTTGTACTTTTACTCAAGTACATTTTGAATTCCGGACTTTTACTTTACTTTACTAACAGAATATTTCTACACTGCAGTATTGATACTTTTACCTGAGTAAAACACACGCGAGTACTGTTTCCACCACTGCTGTTGTCAGTGAGCTAAAGAGCACCGTTGGACAAAGAGAGCCGACCTCACCTGACAGGCAACATGGGCGAAAACACTAGCTGTCTTGTTATTATCGTGTCCATAGATTTGAATGCCAGCTGGGCTGGGTGTGCAAGCTGTAAAATGTGAAGGTGGACGCAAAGCATACACAGAATTCCAGAGACCATGCAAACAAATGGAAACTGTCTCCCTTCGTGACATCAGTTTTACCGTATTTTTTGGCTTGACAGGAAATAGTTTTTCCCCAAATCCATTTTGAGACGCAGGCAAACAAGCCTGTTTTGGAGGAGGTGTTAATCCGCTACGCTATACTACTATTTACTGCTCTACTATCTATCCATCATCTACGCATCTATACTGCACCTGTCTGTCTATGTACAGTGTACACCACTGCATCTTAGATTTGGGTTTGAATGTGGCCCATTATCACACATAAATAATATTATTGATTATAGTAATAATCATTATGCTCATAAAGGTTTTATATGGACAATGAGTACAGAATTTTATAACAGCAATACAAGCTCCTGAAATCTTCATGGATTGTTACTTATGAGATTCGGCACCAAATCATAATTTATAAGAGGAATTAATATCATTTGCGCATGCAGTATTTTATTTGGTAAAGTCCTGGATTAAAATGGCTTACCTGACCTTGATTGTTCATAGTTTGCCCGTGATAGCTTTGGTTACAGTAACATATGAGAAAACGGTAGGGGATAAGGTAATTGACGGATCACAGTTAGTCCTTTTTGATAACCAGCAATTCCACACAGAGTCTTGTGACATCTGAGTTGACTGTACTCTAATTATGTCTTGATGGGTGTTACAGTATGTCTCAGCTATTTGAAAATAAATAAGGACCTGAATGAACATTATATCTGTCTGACAGTTCTCTCTGAAGTCCTTAATCACCGAAGATGCGTTTCAAAGGATAAATTAGGATGATCATGATAATGATGATGACGATGATGATAATGATGGAAAAGTTTGTGCGTTTCATCATGATAAAGCTTTGTTCTGTGATTCCACTCTATGACATTTAGGGTCTTAGTGATTGTGAGATATTCAACAGCAGCAAAAATCAAAAGAGACTTGCAAATGGATGCGGCATGTCTACTTGACTTAATGCCAACAGGCCCCACTGAAATGGAAATACAGCAGCATCAACTTGATTGCTCTTGCCTCCGGTCAAGTGTTAATGATGCTTTTTAGGACCGGGCTTGAAGGAGTGAGGTTGGGAATGAGTTGCAACAGCAAGTATATGGATCATGGTATCAGTGTCGTTGTAGCATGAGGTCTTGGATAACTCAGGGCATGTGGCATTAGGGCTATAAAAATGGAGATAAAATCCTATTTGACAAATGGAGCATAACAGGCACAATGTCACATTGGCATCACCACAGTTAAGACGCCATCTCACAGCTTAAGCCATGCTCTAAATATGAAGTCTTAACTAAATCTCTCAGCTTTATCTGATAGCAGACACTTCACAGAAAAGTGCTGTGGCTGGGAGTTTTCATCCCCACGGTCGCTGATTTGTTAAGGCCACCATCACTTCTGATTGTGATCCCATGCACTCCTCTCCTCCCCTCCTCTACCAAAATGTTCTCACGAACCTGTCCCCTTCCTGCGGTTGTCTGTTCCATCCCCGCCCTCCTCCCCCTCCGCGCTTCTCCTCCTCTCCTGCCCTCCCATCCATATTACCGTACGGTCTGCTGCTCCCCATCTCCTGCGGGGATTAGCAGGCTAAACGCGGAGAGAAGCTCAGCAGCATATGGGCGACGGCTCCCCTTCGGATCGCAAATTCGCCCATGATTGAGGGGAGCATCGCCTGGGCCCCTGCCGGGCAAGTAGGAGCCGCGAGGCACCACGCCAAGTGAAATGACCTCAAACTGACATTAAAGCGACCTTGAGCGGGTCTTAGCGGGCCGGCGCTCTTGCTGGAACGCGATGATAAGGCTCCAGATTAACAGATGAGACTGGAGGGGGATGAGCCTCGTCTCCCACGATGGAGGAGATTAGGTAAGGCGAATGCGCGCACATGCATGTGTACTCAACACGCATGCGATCACACACACACACACACTGTACAGTGCGCTACGCCGTCACCGACTTTCTCGCTGTCCCGAAAACAGAGACACACACACAGAAACACACGCATATACTCAGAAACACACACACACACACACACACACACACACACACACACACACACACACACACACACACACACACACACACACACACACACACACACACACACACACACACACACACACACACACACACACACACACACAAAGATGTTTGGTCAGCAGTATCTATCACTGTGACTTCCTTAAGGTCATGTTCGGTAAATCCAATGGTACATAGTAATTTTCACAGGTGGGCCTGTGGAGTGCGAGGTGAAGAATGAGGCCGAACACGGAGATACAGGATTTAATCTGCCTAATGCAAAAGAACCATTAGAGGTTGTCCCTCAGGCTCTGACAAAGGCCAGGAAACCCAACAATGTTTCTCTCATTAATTGTTTGTGGAAGTTCATCAAATGCGATAATCTTGGTCTGCCATCGTAATCAATAATGGGGAATGAGAAACAATTGGGTTTGATGAATGGAAATACAACACAATCTAGTAAAGAACATGGTCATGATGCTGTATGAAGGTGACTTGAAGTCTCTAGCCCTGCCAGTCTGCAGGCTTTGAGTCGATACCAAACACTGTCCCAACAACAAACTGAAGCCAGATTACACTGTGATAAATCGCCCCTCGATGGACCCACACCCCTCCTCTCCCCTCTCTGGCTCTCTCTCTCAGCGGCTGAGAAACCAGCATCTCTCCCTGACCATATATCGTCCCTTTCGGCTGTGACGGTGATGGACCCAGACTTATCGCTCCATATGCAGAATAGCACAGACGCCGCATGTCCTGCATGATAATAATATCATTGTGGACTGCTAGAGGAAGCCCACAGGCTTAATCAATAGCCTAATTACCGTTAGGGAAAATATTATGTCATGCGTCCTCTCTAGCGGGAGTGATTGGACTCTGGTGTATTGTAATCAGTGGAAGATACATGGACGGAGTCTGATGGCTCCTCCAGCAAAAGGCTCCAGGCGGCCTCACCGAGAAAATAAGCCCAAACTATAGGGAAGGGCTGAGGAGAAGAACACTGATGATGTCATAAAGCAGCCATAAGGCACATGTTCATGATACAATATAAGTGCGGAGATGTCCCCGAGCAACATATGCAGTCATGTTTTATATGATGTACATGTACTTTGTTTCTTCCTCGGAGTCCCATTCATCTCAAAATGACAATAGTCTCTAGTCAATATCTCTGTATACACGTAACTGTATCTGGCTGTTTTCTTGTTTATCCAATTTGGAACTCAGCGGTTGCCTTATTGTTTCCATCAACTCTGTTTTTTGCAACCGTTCCCTGAACGAGCCTCTTGACTCAGATCAGACCTGCAGGCCAGATGCTTTCTGTTTTTAATCGTTCCATTACTATGAAGATGACATAAGGTGTAAGATACGTGAAATATGTTTCCCTTCCATCCTTCCTTAGTCCTAATTGTCACTGCGATGTGAATTTCTGGTAAATAAAAAATCACACCCGTGTGAAGTGGAGCTGTGTGTGTGTGTGTGTGTGTGTGTGTGTGTGTGTGTGTGTGTGTGTGTGTGTGTGTGTGTGTGTGTGTGTGTGTGTGTGTGTGTGTGTGTGTGTGTGTGTGGATCATGTGTACCGATTTTTGTGACATTTGAAGAAAATATGTAGGAAAAGGAGCAAAAAGTGTGTTTTGGAGAAAATTCAAGATGGCGGAAAATCTATCATGGCGCAAATGGGCGTGGCCTATATGGGGAGATGCGTCATGACCCAAGGAATCCAGGGAAAAAATATTTTTAATTTTCCGACCTACGGTTCAAGAGTTACAGGCCAAAACGTAAAGTGGGGTGTTATGGCGCCACCATGCGGCCAAATGACACAATTATTTTTTATTTAATCCTTGAAATCATTATGAACCTCCTCTCCAAGTCTTGAAACTCTAGCCCCTATGGTTTGCGAGAGACAAATAATTGAATTTGAGTTTTTGCGATTCCCATTATAAGTCAATGGGGAAAATTAATTCACTAATAAATTAATATCAATTAAACTATTGAACCTTTCTCTTAGCAAGTTACTAGCCCACGATTCCCGAGTAAGCCGGTCGATTTGACATATGGCGCGAGTGTGTGGTGGCAAAACTGTGGGACTAGTAGCGTGCCGAAGTTTAGGAAGTTCAGGCTACATACACACAGACAGACAGACAGACAGACCCACACAGCCACGTATAGGGAGCCTGTGCTTCACACAGCTCCAAAAAACTATAAGATGTAAATGAGGCAGAAGTTGAGGTTCTACCCCAAAAGCGTTGAGGCCTTATTGTCCCCCCTGCAGCCATCTACATCAAAGCACATCAGTGAACTACAGCACTCAATAAAGTGGTGCACTCAATGGGTACAAAGAGACAAAGATTGTATTCCCCTGGCAGACTTGAAAGCAAAATCACTATCTATCGTATTTGAATAGTAGAAACAATTCTGCATTCAGATGTGGGCACATCTTGCACGCAAAGAACCTTGCACCCTCAATCTGTTTACATTTGACATAGCTCGCAAGCGACGCTACCGGGCAACAGCTATTGCACCTCATTAAAGATTGCTCCTATTCATGTTGCATTTGTCTTGCGTCGCTGTAGCCAAGCTGAAAAGATGCCCACCGGAGTTCTCATCACTCACATGCAAGCCGTGGCGGGGGGCTGGCAAGCGGCGCGGCTCCATCGAGGGCCCTCGAGGACAACAAAACATTTTTTATGCCATGTTTTCCTCTGCAAACACAAAAGGGGCGCCTCTTCACCTGTCAACCTGATTATTCAGCGCAGTGTTTCGCCTTGAAAGCCGACTGGTGGCCTTACTTTCCCACATGGGCGCTGTGGGAAGCCCTGAGCACTGGGGACAAAGGAAGCCCACAGTCCTGGCTGGATTACCTCATGCCCTTGGTCCCTCGAGTGGCTAGTCCAGCCTTTTCCCTAGCCTGCTCTCTTCCTGTGTTCCATAAATATGGAAGTAAAAAAAAGAGTTGGGGTAGGTAAGGAGGTCCAACAGAGAGAGAGAGAGAGAGAGAGAGGGAGAGAACGAGTATGGCGGGGGAGAAGGAGAAGGAATCGCTAAATGAAGGTACCGGTACAAATGGAGGACGGAGAGAGCACGTAAGGAAGGGAATGAGTGGAGCGAGAGAATGAGACAGAAAGAGGGAGAGAAATGGGAAGGCCTTTCCTTTTTAGTATTCATCCCTGTGTGCGTGATTAGGCCAAACAGGGCAATTAGTGCAGATGGAGAATGGAGATTTAGTCTCTGCAGAGGACTACTAATTCACCTAAGATTTAGTCTCTGCAGAGGACTACTAATTCACCTAAGAGTTTAGTCTCTGCAGAGGACTACTAATTCACCTAAGAGTTTCCTCTGGGACACGGCTCACCCTGTGTGATCCCTCCATCCACTGCCCCTCCCAGCCAGGGACCTGCTGGCCATTGGGAAAAGCGGGACAACTCCCGGACGGCCGGTTCATTCCCGGCCTGGACCGGGCCGGCCATTAGGAAAAAAAATACAAATAAAATGTCGGCCTTCGTTCCATTTTGGGGGCTGGGCGGCCAACAAAGTAAATCGTCACTGTCGGGCAGAAACCTTGTGTCTTCAAGTTTCAAAGCAAAGCAAGGCCGTTGCACAAAAGTAGTGAAAACAGCAGATCTACAAGCACACAACGCCTCGCACCGCGAGGCGTTGTGTGCTTGTAGATCGGCTGTTTTCACTATTTAAATCATTTTTAAAATGATAAATTCAAAACAAACGGTTTTGGACATACAAGGTTTCCACCCGACAACAACGAAATATAACTCATGTAATTGGCCCACTGGCTTGTCACTTGTCATGATCTGAAATGGCAAATCTTTGAGTAGCAGCAGCGCTATAGAGATCTCTCTCTCTATAGCGCGCAATGAGGGCCTCTACAACTCTTTTTCCCGGGCTGAATCAGGGGCCCAGCACGTCCCTGCTCCCAGCAGACCGACCTAGAGCTCACAGCAGACGTACAGTAAGCTTATGGCCATATGTTGGGGCAAGTCACCCTCGTCTGTGAACGGTAGCTCTGAAAACTACTTAGACTTTAAAGATTTGGTTTCACTTTGTGGAGCTATACAATATACTAGGAAGTTGTAACGGAGAGGAGGATGAACTCCATTATCAGAATCCAAGCCTTCTCATCATCTTTCACTGTACTATTGTAACTTTAAAAAGCTATATAATAAAAAATACTTTAATTTCCCTCAGGTTTGCTGGACCCGTTTTGAGAAGGAAAAACAACAACAACAACATGGAAAATAGCTGAAAATATGCATGGTATTTCAAAGCTAATAGGCTATATATATACAGTATAGGATGGCAGTGCTAACCTGTCTTTTGGTACAATATGACTGTTTATCAAGCATTATTGTTACTTCTCTCTAGCAGTTGACAAAGGCGACAGCAATATGCAAGTGTCAATTTCTGTATTGAACAGGTACAATTGGGAGGAAAAAAACATTAAACCATTGTCTGACCAAAAAATATAACTTGAGGAGAGACTGTAAGTAAACTGATTAGTTCGGTAACTGATGAAATCTGGGGAGGTGAAAATGCAAGCCGTGGCAATAAATTGATCTATCACCACAATATCTCTGAGCAGTGAGCATTCTGGGTGCATCAAGTGTTTCAAATCATAAATGAATTGGAAAAACAGCTAATATCTCACCGGACTGAGCCACATCGATTTTACCCTGAGAGAGAGAAAGGGGCGGGGGGGAAGAGAGAGCGAGAGAGAGAGAGAGAGAGAGAGAGAGAGAGAGAGAGAGAGAGAGAGAGAGAGAGAGAGAGATAAAAAGCCAGCAACAATCACTTGGCAGGCAGTATGAAGCTCCAGCCTGTAGGCTTAGTAACTTAACCTTGAGCTACGGAATAATTTTCCTCTCATTTGATGAGAACCACGGGTGGCATCAAGCAGGTGATTTCAACGGAGACGTAAGACAATAATCATGTAATCTGAAGGGAAACAAGGGAAAGTAGGCAGGTGATATTATCAGGTTTATGATTTAGCCTACGTTACATACCGTTTAATTTTAATTATGAATAATGAATAAAGATAACCCTGTAAAGGCTTATAGACATAGTACATGGTTATCGGGACAACATTTATATTACTACCATACAGTTACAAATAATAAGAATAACATGAATACAATAGACCTTGATATCAGAAGTGATGGCAGCATACAGTTCTGTTATACTGTAAGCATGTGTCTACATTCTTACTTATGTATGACATCTATTCATTGGGTCAGAGAATGGCATTCAGCACAGAGGCACATTTAAATCCTAGCTTCTTTCTTAGACGGGGACATAATGGGAGTAAATGAATTGATTGTACTAGCGGCCTTGATACGGAAATGAACAGAATTCAACAGCGATGTTGGAGCAGACAATGAAAACATTCAAATGAAGAACTCTCTCCTCCTATCGTTTATGTGATTTAAGAAAAGAAAACGAGTGCACACACGCACGCACACACACACGCGCACGGGTCGCACGCACACACGTCAGCCCCCACAAATGCTCACTGGAGCCAGGTCCTATATATTCAGACACATCTGATACCTCCAGTGCATGAATGTCAAAATCTGCAGGGCGATCTCTTTGAATGGTACCCCATTGATCTACATTCACCTGACACAAGTGATGGACAGAGCCAATCAGCCTATCACGGCCCTGTGAGACGGACAGACTCTCATTTACAGGTGTGATGGGGGTGGGAGGATGAGTTTTGAGTGATTGACTTGCTGTCACTGAGCCACTGGGGCATTACAGAACTGTCTGAGCATAGCAGGGTAGCAATATACTGTAGGGGTGCACGTGTGTGTGTGTGTGTGTGTGTGTGTGTGTGTGTGTGTGTGTGTGTGTGTGTGTGTGTGTGTGTGTGTGTGTGTGTGTGTGTGTGTGTGTGTGTGTTGGGTGGCGGTGGGGGGAAGGGGGGAGGGCATGGTCAGTCTTACACAGATTACCCATCACACCTTGAGTACAGTGACAGGTGAAGAATCTGGCTGTCAGGTGTGCCCCGCCCACATCGTCAAGAGACTGGCAGAATTAAACGACCTATCAAGCACAGCCTCTGACAGGAGGCTGCCAGGCCTGAAACTTACAAGCATGCATGCACGCACACACACACGAGCACTATGGATGGGACGATATGAACATTTCATATCACGATTATTGTGACAAAAGAAATCGCGATTTACGATATTATCGCGATAATCAAAATCCATTATCCTGGGGTGGAACGTTTGCCATAAAAATAGCTGATCTACAAGCTCACAACGCATCGCAATTTTTGGCAAAGACACTTGATAGAGAGTGGAATAAAAACTGTATCAAGTACGTATATTATAAGTACCTTTTACCAATTACAGAGGGTTTAAGTGGTACCGGATGCAGCTCGGCAAATAAAGGTGAATTGATCCCAGGGCATGACGGAGGACGATATCACAATAGATTAAATCTCCACGATACGATTATCGTGAGTGTTTTTTATCACGATAAACGATAATATCGCGTATCGTCACATTACTAACACACACACACACACACACACACACATATGCATAGAACATGCACATAGGCATGCACATACACATTCTCACGGTGGTCCACAAACCAAAGCTTCAATCTCCACCTTCTCTCTCATTTTGCTCATTCGCCCCTCCTCTCTCGCTCTCTCTCTCTCTCTTTCTCTCTCTCCCCCTCCCTCTCACCCGCTCTCTCTCTCCCTCTCCCTCTGTCTCTCTCTGTCTCTCTCTCTCTCTGTCTCTCTCTCTGTCTCTCTCTTTCTCGATCTTGTGGTTCAGTGTAGGAGTCAGCAGTGCCATTACTCAAACACAGCCTGTCAGGACAGATAACAGTTGTTTGTTGTTTAACACTGTACAGAGAGCTGCACAGGCGGCCGAAATCTGGAAATGTTTTTTTTTTTTTTTTTTTTTTTGCCATCTATTTTTTGCCTGATTGCACATTCATGATTTTCATATGGCTGGTTAAAAACCAGCGGAAAACCACTAACCTGAGGGTTTTTTCATTGTATTTTTTTTAAATATAATGCGGTCTTTTTCTATCTGGAATGAAAATGAAAATCATAATTAATGTGTTTGATGTAGAAACGGCGAGTCAGCATTTTATTTAAAATATACCTTTATAAAGATGACTCAGAAGTCAGATAATTTCTGGCCACCTTATTAAGTTCCACGAAATGTTGCTCATTTAAAAGCACCGCCGTCAGCCCATATTTCTTTAGGATAGTAGCCTAGATTTTCTTCTGGCATTCCTTAGTACACAGTGTAATCCCGAGGGTTACTTTAACTCTGAAAGTACGTACAGTATGTAACCCAAATGGACCCTTATGGGTCCATTTGGTTAGATTCATACACTCTCAGAGTAATGGGTCCATTTGGTTACATTCATACACTCTCAAGAGTAATGGGTCCATTTGGTTACATTCGCACACTCTCAGAGTCATGGGTCAATTTGGTTACATTCATACACTGTCAAGAGTAATGGGTCCATTTGGTTACATTCGTACACTCTCAGAGTAATGGGTCCATTTGGTTGCATTCATACACTGTCAAGAGTTAAATATTTTTTTAATCCGAGGCACCCTTACATTATAATTTTCACTCCCAGGCAGCATCTTATATTTATAACATATCGTCGTTGTTGGGTGGAAACCTTGTATGTATTGTCTATAAATGTATTTCTCATCTATAAAATTGACTAAACTAGTGAAAACAGCCGATCTACAAGCACACAACGCCTCGCGATTTGCTTTACCAAACGACATACACATTTGAAACTTGGAGATACGAGGTTTCTGCCCGACAGTGACAATATTTGAGTGATTATGTTGCGAGGAAAACGTTGAGATAATAGCCATTTTGGTTAGAACTGACTGAAAATAACTTTGTACTTCAAGTTTAAAATGATACTAAATATTTTTTCAAGTGTTCAAATAAATCCCAAATATTATAAAATTATCTCCCGGCACCCCTGGACTGCTGTCACGGTGCCCCGTCACCCACTTTGAAAACCCCTGGTGTAGAGCATGCAAGGTTCGTGTTGGTATCCATAGACAGCTACTGCTCTCTTGTGGCCGAGTTATGAATACTTATACAAAAAAACTTCCACAAGCCTATTCAGACATACAGTGGTGCCACTGTTGTCACAGGGAGACATGGGCCCGTGATGTGAATTTGCACGAGCTAGACAAATGTTTTTGTATGTATTGTACGGATGGATTTTTTCACAAACCCGAAAGGCTGGGAACTTTCGGTCCCCGGCTCCTGTAAAAATAATCTTCGCCGAGCAGAATTCGAATGAAGGTTACAGTGAAGATGTTTTGCAGATGGTGGCCATCGAGTCACGCTAGGTTAATGGCCAAAAAGCCTTTCGTTCCCTCTCCTGAGCACGGTAAAACATGCCAAAATGATTGATGCTGACATCGACTTTAATGTCTGACGATGTCCGATCCCCTTAATGGCAATAACTCTTTCCTCTCTTCTCCACCCAGCGGCCCAAAACGACTGCAGCTCGAATCAACAGCAATATCCAGAAAAAATGTTTGATACATGTGAACGTCACACAACTAATGAATTAATCGCGCCGCATTGGGCGGTTACATTTCCATCAAGGGAGAGGATAATGGCCTTTTAATGGGTCTTAACAGTACTTACCACTGGAGCTGTTTTACAAGCCATTCCATGCTTGATCGCACTATGCCACCAGATTAGACAAAGTATGGCTGCCATATACATATGAAAATCTGTGATAGACAGCTACGCATGAACAGCCTTTTGTTTGGCCTCTCACTGGGTGGTCATGTTCAGAGTCATGGTTAGCTATGAGAGACCAAGCATGTGGTATAGCAGTTTCCTGTCTTAGATAGATCACTCTAGGGTGTAAGGCATATGTACGTGTGCGTGTGTGTGTGTGTGTGTGTGTGCGCGTGCGTGTGCGTGTGTGTGTGCGCGCGCAAGCGTGTGCGTGCGTTATTAATGTCCTGTTGACATGTTGCTGTGTGGTCAGTCACGCTCCAGTAGAAGCCGTTCCTCTTGTTCCTTACACCTGTTGCTGAAGCTTCTCAAGCAGAGAATACGGCGGTTACTGCCTATTATAACCAGAGAAGAAATAAGACATGACAAAGGACAAAAGGAAAGGTTTTTTAAACCCATATTTTCAACATAAGTGGGGTCCGGGGAGACGCAGAGAGGTCCAGGGGGTCCCTAGGAAACAAGGAACAGTTCAACCCTTAAGCCCCATTTAATTTTTTGGCCATGAATGAAACATGACAACACAATCTTGTCAATTGTTGACAACCTTTCTCTTACAGGGCCCTGCAAGCCAAATGACGTCCTGAGGACGTTATGATAACGTCCTCCGGTGATAACGTCCTCCGGTGATAGATATCCGGTGACGTTCAGAACTAGGCCAAATCAGAGCCCATGGGGATGATCTTGGCGTCATTAACAGGACGTTATATGGACTCATGGATTATTGTTTGTAATGTTAGTTGACGAGCATGTAAGGTTATATTCTGGGACATATCTGACTAGTTATGATATTTATCTGGCCTCGATTGGACCCTCTCTGATTAATCCAGGACGTCCATTTACGTGGGCAGGGTTTATGTTGGTTGAAATCAGGTGATATTCTATGCCAGATCTGACTAGTCATGGTTTGACTTGATCTGGCCCAAATCGAGACGTCACTGATTGGTCCAGGTCCTGACTGTGCTTGCTGGGGGGGTCCCTGGCACAGAATCTTTTCAAATCGGGGTCCATGACCATGACAAAATACATCAATTATGTGGCACTCGCTGACCTAGCGGTCCAGGCGCATACCACATAGGCTCTGATGCCTGACATTCGATTCAATTTGGGGGTTCTTGACATGAAAATGTTCGTGAATATTTGAGAACCACTGTTCCACATAGTCAGCCTTTTCTCTCTCTCTCACTATCCTACTGTATGTTCAATGCAACCGTTTAAATGGAGTAATGCTGACCAGAGACTAGGCATCATCCAGGGCCCTGACAGGGTTGTTAACAGCACAGAACAGCGCAGAGAAACAGTTGGCCTGCCAGACCAGTTCATGCAGTGCCACGCGAGGCCATTCGCTGACAGCACCAACACATTCTGCCAGCGCGTATACAGTCTCACTTCCATGTATTCCTTCATAGATCCAAGTTCCCCCAGATTGGTCCCGGTGGCTTGGGAAGGTTTTGGAGCCAAAGCCGCTTTACCAGGTGCACTAGCCCCAGAATGAGGCTCTACGGTGTGGACTCTGCAAGCAGTATCACCCCCTGATCTCCCCATGACAATAAACCTGACTGCTGGTACTAGGGCTGCAAATCTTTGGGTATCCCACGATTCGATTCAGAATCGATTCTTGGGGTCACGATTCACATTATTTTTTCGATTCTTTCAAATCCAAACGATTCAAATTCAGAAACGATTTAAAAGCGATTCTTGATTCAAAACGATTCTCTATTCAAAACGATTCTCTATTCAATTCATATATCAGGATCTACTCCAGTCCTCTGGCATGAAACAGTACATTTACGTAGCTTTTATAATTGTAAAGGTTTTATCAACTTATTGCAAACACACAAATGTAAATCCAAGACAACATGTTTGATTTATTCATGCTTGCACACATTCTTTTAACTTGTACAAACACAACATAATATCTAATACATTATCGTAAAAAAAAAAAAAAAAAAAAAATCATAACATAAAAATCATAATATCTAATAAATAATATCTAATAAAATCTGAATCTTACCATGTTTTTCCTGCACCCCTAGCTGGCACCATAATTAATAACAAATAACTGGTAACTTGATAAATAAATGTCCAAGACAGATGGACAACTAACTACATCCAAAGCAATCCTTCTTATGAGTATTGTTTTTTAAATGTGATCTTTTAGACATTTTAATATGGTACCTGGCCATAAGAAACCAAGACACACATACACTAAAGCAGGGGTCTTCAACGTTTTCAGGCCAAGGACCCCTTAGTTGAGAGAGAGATGAAGCAGGGACCACCACAACCTGTTCATAGATTCCATATAGTTTCATTGTTTGACAGCACAATTATCAGTGTATTTTGGATTCATATTGGTGTTTCAGATATTTAACTACTTGAACCGTCAATACTTAATAAAGTTGACCTTTCACTCTGTACTTAAGTCTGCTCTTTTTCTCCTCTACACCAAAGCTCTTTGCCGAAAATAGCCGATCTACAAGCTCTGTGAGCTTGTAGATCTGCTATTTTTGACCTAAAGTTCTCAGAATTTGGACACTAGAGTTCAAGTGGTTAATATAAAAAAGGAGGAAAAAAAACTCAAAAATCACACAAAGATTTGGAGGACCCCCTGCAGTAACTCTGAGGACCCCCTAGGGGTCCCGGACCCCCTGTTGAAGACCCCTGCACTAAAGTATTTGTGTCTCCTCAGGATAACAGGCTCGACAAGCAAAAGCTTATTGATACTCGGGTCTCGATAAATTCAGAACCGGGTTTGTAATGGACCCGGTTTTCGGGCTCCATCCCTAGTCTCCTGTGATAAACGTAAAGTCCGCCTGGAAAAAAGCCTTAAAAACCTATGGCCGATTGGAAAAATACCCCTAAAACCTGAGATTTTATGGAAAACTTCACAGAGGTGTCAACGTCTACTAAAACATTTATTTCTCAGCCTCTGTAGCAGCTAGAAACAAAATTTCAAAACTGTTTGATAGCTTACACCTTTGGCTTTCATGGGAAATTATTTGTCATGGTCCAGACCTTTATCATTTTTTTAAAAGAAATCTGCAAACTCAAAAATTGTAATAGATCTTATAAAACGTCTAATAAAAAATACATTTCTCAGCCTATGTAGCTCATAGAAACATAATTAGCAAATATTTGAGACCTTACACCATAGGCCTTACACCATAGGCCACCACTTTGACAAGAAACAACAAGCACCAAAACTTTCTATTGAATATTTCAATTCTAGTTGTTAGCTCCATATAACGGTAAATCTGGCGAGCGACATTTGTCATTATTATTATGTGTGCGTGTGTGTGTGCGCCTGTTTATGTGAATGAATGAACCATATCATCATAATCATTTTATAAGTGTTATTACCTCCAGATAGCTGCAAATCTGTTGTTCTGGAGTTTGGGGTTGACTAGCTGTTCGGCTAACGTGTTGGTCTCTGAAACTAGCCGTGTCAAAGTGCGTCCGTGAAAAGTTATCCCGTCCTCATGAAATCCATGAAACACTTCTTCATCATCGTCGTCGTTTTCAAACATATCACGTAACAATAACAATGCCAATTCCAGCGGGTCCGGTTTGCCTTCGCTCAACGCGTCTTTCATTTCGCCGCTATGAGAAGCTGTTCTTGTGCGCACTGGGATTCTCCGACAAATAAAGTTATGTAAAGCCAAAAAAAAAAAATCCCAGAATGCTTTGCGGTAGTCAGGGAAGCATACGTCATCGCCTCCTGATGCATTTCATTAGGCCACGAGACCAGAAGAGGGTAAAAACTACAGGAAACGCATTTTGCGTTCCCGGCCTGAAAGGTAAAACCGCATTTTGCGTTCCCGGTCTAAATGGGTTAAAGGCCGATGCACACCTCAAAGGTTAGTGACAGGAGGTGCGTAGGACAGTGGTGTAAAGTAACTTTTGAGGTATTTGTACTTTACTTGAGTATTTCCAAATTCCAATACTTTTACTTTTACTCCACTACATCTGGGATCGAAATGTTGTACTTTTACTCCACTACATTTATTTGAAAACTATAGTTACTAGTTACTTTGCAGATATAAATTATAATATGTTGAAACATACATAAACCACTTTAGCCCTATTTTATACCTTGGCTATTTGAAAATAGCCGATCTATAAGCTCACAACGCGTCACATTGCGACGCATTGTGAGCTTGTAGATCGGCTATTTTCAAACATTTTGTACTTTTACTTTTGGTACTTTAAGTACATTTTGATGCCAATAATGTTGTACTTTTACAACAAATTCTGAATTCTGGACTTCTACTTGTAACAGAGTACTTCTACAATGCAGTATTGATACTTTTACTTAGGACAACCAGGAAGGTCCAAATGCTCAGAAAGGGATCTATGAAAAAGATCGCACACACTGACTGAACTTGCAAAAAGGATGCTCTTCACAATTATGTTGATGTGATTTCCATATTGTTGCTGATGTCTGAGGTTGGTGGGTCCTGGGGTACCTTCAGGATGCTCAGTGACATCATAGATGGTAGCAGGGACATGCTGGGCCCCTGATTCAGCCCAAAATTCAGCCCAAAAGAGTTGGAGAGGCCCTCATTGTGCGCTATAGAGAGAGATCTCTCTCTATAGCACTGCTGCTACTCAAAGATTTGCAATTTCAGATCATGACAAGTGACAAGCCAGTGGGCCAATTACTGTACATGAGTTATATTTCGTCATTGTCAGGTGGAAACCTTGTATGTCCAAAACTGTTTGTTTGGTATATATCATTTTAAAAATGATTTAAACTAGTGAAAACAGCCGATCTACAAGCACACAACGCCGAGGCGTTGTGACTGTCACTACTTTTGTGTGACAGCCTTGTATGATGGAGCAGGGCTTTGCTTTGCGAAAAAATGTACAAATTTGAAACTTGGAGATACAAGGTTTCTGTTTTCTACTTTGTTGGCCGCCCATCCCCCAAAATGGAACAAAGGCCGACATTTTATTTTTATTTTTTTCCTAATGGCCGGCCTGGACTGGCCGGGAATGAACCGGCCGTTCGGGAGTTGTCCCGCTTTTCCCAATGGCCAGCACGTCCCTGGATGGTAGGTGTGTTTTCCCTAGTACACGCATCCCTGTTTTTTCTACAGGCAGGTGTCCAGGTGAGTTACACCCAGCGTTAGTGATGGAGGAATGGCTGGGCAAAAGGAGAAGTTCCCAATACCCTTTTTATCCCCGCCGATTTTGCCCCCCCATGATATCTGTTTTTCGTTTTTGTGTGAAATTTCAAGTTGAAATTGTAGAAAAGAGCCATACTGGACAGTCCCCCTCCTCATTGACTTGGCTCCACCCACCCCACCTGCAGCTATCCCCACACCTGAACTCATTCATTAATTAGCCACCAGGTATATATGTCACGTTTTTTTTGCGTCTCAGAGAATTAGAGAAACGGAGCGCTTGCCGTGCCGCACAGGGCGGAACAAGCGGTCGCCACAACAACGTCCTCCAGGCGGAGCCACTCGATTGTCCACAACATTGCAAGCGGCGCGAAGGCCAGCGGACCTTGGTCCTGCTCTTCGCCCCCGAGCGCTGCAGGCGCGAGTGGCCGCGAAGAGCGGGCCAGGGCCGCGCGGCCGGCGGAGCGCCGCGCGAGTTACGAAGCCGTGGTGAATGCAATCGTTATATTTATGCCCAGGCCGTAAGGCCTGGGCAAGCCCACGATAAACGCCCTGTCCAAGTGACTACAATGGAGCTAATGGCTAAGCTAGGCTAGGCTAGGCTAGGCTAGGCTAGGCTAGTAAATAAAGAAAGAGAGTCGCAAACGAGTGACGTCAGCGCCTTCACTATTGAATGGCTGCGTCGCCATCTGGTGGTGATTAGTGTGTGGTGAACTACAAAACGAGCGCTCTTACCACAGTCTCCCTGAGTTACCCAAAATGACTGTAACATATATACAGCCTCTGCTCTACTCTCAGTTGTCGTTTGGCCGGAGGCATAGGTAACACCAGAGAGCCCTGACCCTGAGTCCTATGAGTTATGCGTAACTGAGTAAGTTTGTAATTGTGTTTTATTGGTTATTGTTGTTCCTAGTTTGATACCCAGTGCATTTGTATGTATGTTAGACTTGCCATTCTGACCTATTGAATGCTACAGTGTTTACTTGGAATGTTGTGGAATGATATATTGTACAATGATGATGAACTATATTGTAAATGTAATTGATTGTATTTCTGTCTTATTTATAGCAAAATAAACCATAACAAAATGGACACCCTCCTCTGCATGGCTTTCTGATAGAAGCCCCATGGCGATGCAAATAACCTGACCAGGCCTGAACCCTAGTCAAACCCTTCTACTTTACAGAAATATTATAGTCCAACTTGGCTTTTATGGCATAGGTATGACATTTGGTATATCGTTTTTTTTTATTGGCCTAACATGTTGTCTATGTATATACATTCATGAAACCACCTGCTGACCACCTGTCAGCATTGAGCAATTTCTTTTATAGGGGTAAAGGTTTGGGCCCATTCACTTACTATACACTATCTGCTTTAAGTAGCATGTGAGGGGTCAAACTAAGGGTTTTTAATTATTCTGAATCCATTGCAAGCATGTGTTTTGCATGAAAAACATTCCTTGGGCTGAACACGCTGACAGCAGAACAGAATTGAGAATTGTGAAAAGTGATGACTCATCACTAAACCATAGTTTTGTGCGTCTATCTTTAGGTCAAGGATTCAGGTGGATTCATGACTGTATGAATATAGACAATATTTTAGGCCAATAAAATATAAATATATTGAGTACCTCAAGTTGCCATGTCTTTTTCTGTTTTAATATATTGTGATCATAAGCATTTTATATAAATAAAAATATTATATTTTATATATTTTACATTATATCGGTTAAAAAATACCCAGCGATAGTGATGAGGTAACAAAAAATAGCGTCAGTGTTCTAGGGTTAAGTCAACGTTTCGGTTGTTAATTTAAAGGCTACACCCACATTCAGCCCATTGGCTGCAAAAACAATCCAAAACCCTCAAAGGCATTAAGGCACACCCATCATCACCGTCATACTATGACCCACCCCAATTACAAAAGGAGTGTTTGCAATCACAAAATGCAACAAATTTTTCTGGGTCATGGTGTCACAAATTATAGCTCTGCATAACAGAGGAAATAGCATGTACTGTATAAGCCATCCGACCAGGCCTTCAGTATCTAGGTACAAGAGATGACATTAATGGACCCAGTAGTAGCAATAAAGGAAAACAGCAGGAATAAAGGTAACAGTATAAAACACAAATCTCCAACTAATTAAAAAGCACAGGTCTATTACATAGTGCAGTCCATCCAATTAACCAACCCATAATCACAGCATGAAGAAAGGCCAGGATATTTGTTGGCCTACCACATGTGGTAGTTGCCTAAGTGAAGCACTAGAGGGCAGCATTGAGTCAGTACTGAAATGATGGATCTAAAGTCTCACCCCTTGACTACAAAAATGCAGCTCAATTTAATGCTATTTTATGCTATTAAAGAATATATCCATTAACATTTATACAAATAACAAATATGAATGTTTGACATTGCCATGTCAAAGCCATGTTCCCAATGTGGACCAAGCACTTAGTGGTAGAAGGATTGAGGGGTGTCTTTGGAGGTCATCTGACCCCCAGAAGCAAAGATTTGAGTAAAAAAAAAATGCTTTAAAAATATACAGTATATATTCAAAGATTTTTTTTACACATTTTCAAGATTTTTCAATAGCAGATCTACAAGCTCAGCGCAGCACAAAGTAACACTCTATGAGCTTGTATATCTGCTATTTTTGAATAGCCAAAGTATACATTTGGTTAAAGTGGTTCAAATGATTGTGACGCTATATTAACACATTTTGCTGGGGACCCCCTGGTACCCCCCTATGGACCTCTGGAGGTCCCCAGACAGACCCCGCTCTGAGAACCAATGATGTAAACAACACAGGGAGCCAATGTTAGACGTAATTGGAGATAAAAGTTTATCATTTATCTTTACTAGCCGTGTCGTTTTTGTAGGAAAAGAGTTGCACCACTAAATGAGGTTTGTATTGATCTGTAACTGAATAGCTTTGGACCAGATTGAATCAGGCTGAATTTGTATTGAATTTAGTTGAGAAGTTCCAGAAAAGAACTCTGACATGCTTTGGGTTTGTCGAGGTGTTTGGATATGAGATGTGTATTGAACAGCATCTCCCGTGCCACAGTTAGGGATGGGACGATAAGAACATTTCATATCACGATTATTGTGACCAAAGAACTCGCGATGTATGATATTATCGCGATAATCGAAATATCTCCAACATCTATTATCCTGGAGCAGACATTTGCCAAAACAATTGCAGATCTGCAAGCTCACAACGCATCGCAAGAGATTTGGTAGAGAGTGAAAAAGAGACAGTATCAAGTACGTATATTATAAGTACGTTTTACCAATAGAGGGTTTAAATGGTACTGGATATGCAGCTCGGCAAATAAAAGGTGAATTGATTCCAGTGCATGACGGAGGACAATTTCACGATAAATTAAATCTCCACGATACTTTAGATAATCTATATCAGGGGTCTTCAACGTTTTCAGGCCAAGGACCCCTTAGTTGAGCGAGAGATGAAGCAAGGGACCCCCACAACCTTTTCATAGATTCCATATTGTTTCATTGTTTGACAGCACAATCGTTGTGTATTTTGGATTCACGTCAATGTGTTTTCAGATATTTAACCACTTGAACCGTCAACACTTAAAGGTGTTGACGGTCCCCCCCCCCCAAAATATTTTTGAAAAAAGATTTATTTTGAAAAAAAAAGTTTAGTTTGTTTTAGTTTTTTTGTGATGACGTCACAATCGGCAGATGACGTCACAATCGGCAGCAAATCTGGATAGCCTGTTTTGAGAACCCGTGGGATACTTTTAACCTTCACCTTCTCAAAACCAGAGAAAGACGGTCAGAAATGGGACTTTGTGAGGATAGAAGGGTTTTAAAATAGGAAAAGTGAAATTTCATGGTGTATCACCTTTAATAAACTTGAACTTTCACTCTGTACTTAGTCTGCTCTTTTTCCCCTCTACACCAAAGCTCTTTGCCAAAAATAGCCGATCTACAAGCTCACTGCTGCGAGGCGTTGTGAGCTTGTAGATCTGCTATTTTTGGCTAAAGCTCTCCGAATGTGGACGCTAGGGTTCAAGTGGTCAATATAAAAAAGGAGAAAAAAAGCTTCTATCACTCAATGATTTGGAGGACCCCCTGTAGTAACTCTGAGGACCCCCTGTTGAAGACCCCTGATCTATATTATCATGAGTGTTTTTATCACGCTTATCGTCCTCTGCTCCCTAGCCACACTGCGACCTTGCCTAAATGAAACTGAAAAATCCTGTGCTCAGTGGTGGAAAAAGCATTTACATTTTGTACTTAAGTAAAAGTATCAATACTGCAATATAGAAATACTCTGTTGCTAAATATACTTGAGTAAAAGTACAAAAGTAATGGTATGAAAATTTACAAAAATAACCAAAAGTAGCCTAAAAGTATAAATGTATAAAATGTATAAATTGTTTGAAAATAGCAGATCTACAAGCTCACAATGGCGACGCATTGTGAATTTGTGAGCTTGTAGATCGGCTATTTTCAAATGGCCAAAATGTATATACTATATGTTTTTTGTATATACTATATGTTTTCAAATACTTGTAGTGGAGTACAAGTACAATATTTGCATCTGAGATGTAATGCAGTACCTCAAAATTGTACTTAAGTACAGTGATTGAGTAAATTGAATTAGTTACTTTACACCGCTGTTGACTATATGACAACTGAAAAGGATCCTGTGCGTGTTACCCAACAGAGCACTGCTTGCTTGCTTGCTTGAATCAAGAAGAGCTTTCTTTGAGTCAGTATGCGCCAGATTTCATCCACAGTAATGACAATATCATCTGCACTATAGTGCAGAATATCATAATTGTCACTTTAGAAACGTGCATATACCCTCTATACATTTAAACTGTATGTTGCACATAAAGATACATTTAATCATCTGGGGACCCCCCAAAATAATTTGGGGGGTCCCCAGATGATAGTAAACAAACCAACATACAGTTTAAATGTATAGAGGGTATATGCACGTTTCTAAAGTGACAATTTAAGGACTTTTTAATACCTCTATAAAATGATAAAATAAACTTTGGTCAAATTGTCAAATATTAGAGGCAGAAATTGTGAAAATAGCCAATCTAAACGCTCACAACGCTGTGAGCATGTAGAAAATGTGAGCATGTACAAAATGTAATGCCTCGACTCTTAGTGCTCATAAGGGTGGGGGGTCCCCAGTTAAAATATGATTATTTTGGGGGTTGTGGCCTGGAAAGGTTGAGAACCACTGGGTTAAAGGACTCCTGTAGATGCTTGTCTGTTTGTGCTTTTTTGGCCTCCTTGCATGGCACACATCCTCTTTTTAATAACAACGACGTGCACGTTCTTCTCCAGAAATGTAATGTGGTTGGAATGCATGACAGGAAATAGTACAACTACTTGGATACTCCACCTTTGGAAATTGGCAGCGCATAAACCTTTCACTTTCGTTTGCTCTGAAATCGTAGCTAGTGAAAGTTGGACAGACAGATACAGGTTTTGTAAATGACAGATAGAAGATAGATAGATATAAAGTTCAAGTTGTTTGTCTGTCCATGGGTCTGTGTCTTTACAAATATGCCCATACAGTATATGGCTATGCCTGATACACATACTATACAGTATGGCCATGCCTGACATCACAGCAATGTGCAGAATGTCAGACCAGAGCTTGATCAACAAGAGTCTATCCTATATTAAAAGTGCCTAATCCGTTGGTGGGCCGGCCAGCTAATGTTACCTTGAAGGCCAAGATGTATTGTGAGCTTGCAGATCTGCTATTTTTAGCAAATGCCTCCTTATTTTGCTATCATGACAGGTCCAGATTAGGGACACTATGGTTCACGTGTTTAAGAAACAATTCAAAGACACGTGTTTGAACCTTAAACCTCTCAGCAGTAATCTCGATGGTGGATATAACCATGCAAAAGTGCTTTGTGGTGCCGTTTTCTCCAGGAATGAAGGGAGGTAATGAGCTGTGAAACAGAGAAACATATGTACCGAGTGCTGCTTCACTGGGAAACCACACAGCGCTGCTAAGCCATTTCAGGTGAAACTGCGGCAATGAATGTCTCTAAACCTTTCCTCTAAATTAGAAATGCTAAGACGTTTTTAACAAGCATTCGGGAACACCGCTAAATCATGAATAGTGTCTACTGAGAGCTACCTAGAACATACATGTGTATGACTTGTACGAGCAAAGCATGCCCTACAAACAGAAGTCACATTATTGTTAATCCTGGCTGCATGGCTGAACATGAACAGCAAGACACACTGTGGCCTGACATCGCTATGCTTCCTCTTTCCAAGAAAGCACAAGGGGAGGGTGAGAGTCAGGCAGGAAATATCAGCTGATGTCAAGGAAGGAACGTGGTGACCGTGGTCATCCCTCCATTGGCTGCTTGGAAACAGAACGGCAGCCTGCCATGCCATAAATCAAACACTTAACGGTCAAGAGGCAGGACGGTTCCGGGAATGTGCATGACACCCCGGCAGCATCCACAAGCAGCAGCAGGAGAAAGAGCTTTCTTTTCCTTTCTGCTTTTACTGAGGATAACATCATCAGCGGCGCTCTGCTTGCCAGACCCCATCATAGGAAGAAAAGATGCACGACTGTGCTTCCAGGAAGCGAGAGCTCTGGGGGCTGCTCTTAATCATAACTGGAACAGTTACATGTATCTCTATTGATATTTTGTTGTTATGGTTGTTATGCTTTGAAACTATAAAGTTCTCTCTGGAGTGTAAATCCTGTAGATTTTGAGCAAATGTGGAGATAAAAACAAATAACTGCACTGACCCTGGACAGTGGAAAGTGGACAGTGGTTTAAAAATGTGTGACTGTGGATGTGCGTGGGCTGCTTGCTTGGTTTTTATTACATCTATATTTTTACAAGTCATCACAGATTTCCTTTTCCAACAAGTGCAATACCTGATATCGTCCAGCAGAGGTCAGCAAACACTCAGAAATAAAATAACTATTCTGGTTCACCAAGGAAAATGAGCTGTGTTTAACTGATCTTAGCACTGCAATACAGCACAACATGGCACACTGGGGTGTGCAGTTTTTCTTTATTTTATTATATTTCTGTATCTTTTTCCAGGTGTGATTTGTTGGAGAGTATACCTACAGTTTCAGTGTAATAGCTTTCATCTTTCTCTTCATCCCCCACTTTGCATTGAGATTGATACATATATTGCCTATTTGCTACCATGACTGCAACCTCTTCACTGTACATGCATGTAGACTAGATGTTTATTTGAAACTGACATTATGCAAGTAGCCTAACTTCCAAAAAAATGCATATATTATAATGTGTTGCTTATGTAGGCCTATGCTACACTTGGAACAGTGCATCCACACGCATTAGTAGCAGTTTTGATGAAACCCTCTGCAACACATGATAAACAGTGTTGTAGTGCTAAATTTGGAAATGTGGGCACTCCCCGCGCGTGCACGCACATGCACGTGCGTCCGTGCGCATGCACATAACGTTTTCGCTGGCTTAAAACGGGTCTGCGCGGCGGCAGAAATAGCCTTAGACCAGTGGTTCTCAACCAATAATTTGATGACCGGATCATCAGCCAAACTTCCCATGCAAAATAGCTCCACAACTGATATTTCCAATTAATTAATCCATTTTCAAGTCTTATATTACCATCTGCTGTTAGTCATGCTCATTTCAGCACGGCTGGCGAGCCTATTTCAACCAATTGCTGGGTCAGAACGACCTGAAAATATAATATCAACTGACTTGACATGAGAGAAGTGTGGGCACTCCGTACCCCCGCATTCCCCCCCCCCCCCCCCACTACATCCCTGATGATAAGTCAGCAGTGAAAACAGGACCACACTGGACCGTCTTGTTGTCACATGCTGTCACCTGACAATAAAGAATAACCCAGAGAGCAGAGTGTTCCGGCAGTAAGTGTTCCTTCCATGCATAGCTTCCTTTACAGTCAGCCAGCCAGTGTCCCGCTACCTTATGGCAAGGCAAGGGTCATATGGGTTTGGAATGTGGAATGCTGCGGAGCGGAGCGCCATTGCTGGCCAACTCTGGAACTCTGGAATGCCTGTTGGTGACATCACCGGTATGCTGACCACTTGGGCGATAGAAGAGGATCATCTTTTGTCTCTATGTTTGGACCTGTTTGCTCTAAGCTACCTCTGGGGACTCGGATGGAATGCAAAGCACGGAGCAAAAAGAAAGAGCAAAGAAAAGTTAACCCAGTGGATAAAAACAAGTTCCAGGGCAACATTGTACTCTTACTCAGTGCACAACTTTTAGCCAGCTGTAGTCAGACTCTGGTTTTATAACATAAACATGTGCATGCACTGCATGGTCTGTCTCAAATGACACTTTTAACATTGCAAACTGTTAGCTAAAGGTTGTTCTTAGCCCTGGGTGGAAATCTGTTTTGATAGTTTTGTTAGACACTAATTCTCACACAGAATTATTGTGGCCAGTGCCAATTTGGGGATGCCCATCCACTAAAGACTTCAAACAGATTTTCCGTAAATGGCTAGCACATTAGTTGAAGCTGGAGAAGGAGCTAAATATGCCCAAGGTTAAATAAGGTTTCTGCATCTAGTTCTGAGAGAAAGGGCCCTCGTGGAGATGACTTACATAAAGTATTTACCAGAGCCAGCGCGCCACTGTGTAAGCTCAGCAGGGCTGTCTAGGTCAACCTATGGCAGGCAGACAGACGCTGATTTAGGTCATGAGGCCTATATGAGGACATTCAGCCTGGATGGGAAACATCTCTATTAATGCGTGAGAGAGAGAGGGAGAGAGAAGGGTAGTGTGTTCCTCATTTCACCTTCAGTCGTTTAGCACAGACTGACTTTCTGCTCAGGAACGGAGCACCTGTCTATTGCATGCGAACCAGGAATGCAATGGGCAGTTCATCCTTTTAGAGTGAAAGGAATTCAGCCTTACAGTAACAACAAACATCGGTGTCAAACTTCACTCCAACAGGGCTGTATTGTGGGTTTGCCCTATACAGTACTTTGTTCTCTAGGCCAAGGGCACCTATGTTGTTGGTGTTGTGTTGCCCAAAGGGATTCATGAGAGGAAAAGTACACTAAAAGTGGCACCAGACACTATTTCTCATCACTTCTGTCTTTCAGAGCCATAATATTATGCATAGCACAACTCTGTTTGCTCATTCTAACCAATGTATAGCAGTTATGTAATAACTATACAATTTACGAATAGCAGATCATCTACAAGCTCAAAACCAGTATTGTGTGATGCGTTGTCAGCATGTAGACATTCAGCTATTTTCAATGCACGACCCTCGCTTGCAACCAAAGTATAACGTAAGCTTAATGTGGAACCTTTTAGCTTAGAAAAGGGATACAATCACTAACTTTTGGAGTACCATAGGGACAAGACCTGTACTAAACTGCGACGCAGTGGTGCACCTTGCACTCCCCAGTGAACAACGTGTTTCCCCCTCCCCCTACACACTGAGTGGGAAGTGTTTACCGATTCCAGAATTGACATAGGTGGTGGGCTCAGTTTTCTGTTTACACGCGGCCTACGATTTGTAGCGGGAAACCATATGCAAGCACTCACACACACACACACACACACACACACACACACACACACACACACACACACACACACACACACACACACACACACACACACACACACACACACACACACACACACACACACACACACACACACACACACACACACACACACACACACACACACACACGAGAGAGGGAAAGGAGAGGGACAGAGAGGAGAGGAGAGGTGGTAAATTATAGAGTGCAGAACATCCTGGCCCGGAATGAAGAGAATGCAATATGAGAATAGAACTACAGTACACTATGAAACTGCTTTGACCCAAGCCAATATTGCCTGCATGGTGCTAAGTCAGGAGACACATTTACGCACACAAACACATACACGCACAAACACTTTTAATCGTGTTTCCTAAGGGGAGGCGGAAAAGGACATGAAGAGCTATTAGAAAGTCACGTGTGCCTGTATTCCTCATAATGTGTGCCCATCCGGTTTTGTTTCAGGGAAAGCAGCGAGCCTCAGTCGCCCACCAGCTATTACTGTAAGGACTAAATATTACCAGCACAGTCAGTGCATCCATCCCATGCTCTCAAGTGACCAAGAGACTGTAATAGCTTGATTAAGTGATTGCAACCCAGAAGGGAAATAGCCATTTTCACCCTCAGTACTAAGCCAGGTATACTGCACAATGCTGCCGCTCGCAGACAAGAGCTGATTAGAACCACATGAACCTTAGAGTCCTTATTAATACGGGCCGAACATATGAAAATAACTGATCTACAGGCACGTTACGACGCGTTGGGTGCTTGTAGATCAAATATTCCAGACCATAATGTAGATAAATAGTAGAGCAGATAGTGCAGATCATATGTGATTGTGGGCACACATTTAATTTAACCATATTTTTTTTACTTTTTGTTATATCATTATATATCTTTTTCCTTTTTATGTTACAACTGACAATTTGTCCTTAGAAAATGACTATTTTAACCCTATATATTTTGTTGTTCGATTGTGTCACACACAAAATGTTCATCTACAAGAGTGTCCATCGGGGTCCCTCGGGGCTGTGTACTGTACTAGGTGATAGCTGATCTACAACCTCACAATCTTGCTATTTTCGCTGATTGTTCACTCTAGAATACAGGTGCTAGGGTGTGGTTAATATAGCCACCAAAAGAGAAGGGGCCATCTTGGTCCTGGGCCTGGATTGCAAGTTAAAAAAATAGAGCTTTACTAAAAGAACATGTCGTCTCTCCAATATAAGGCATGACAAATCAGATTTGAGGTTTGTGCCATGTGAAAAGAAAGCTTACCTACAGTACAATGACAAGACCATACATTGTCTCCTTCTATGCAGATGAAGTAATCATGCATCCACTTTTGTACAGCACACTACCAGAGTTTTCAAACTTTCTGCACATCACACCACGCGTGTGTGTGCGCGTGTGCGTGCATGCGTGCTAGGGGTGCAACGGTTCACGGTATAAAACCGAACCGTACGGTACGCCCTGCACGGTACCCGAACCGTACGCCTTCATGTGAACCGCGGTCTTTTGTGTTTGCAAATTAATTAATTTCTTACAGCTGGACAGCCACTGTGCATCGTGCACAAGACAATCTCCACTAAACCCCGCTCCGCAAGTAAACACGCACTAATGTCCCATCACCGTAGCCCTCACCCCCTCCTACTCTGTAACAAGAGCCGACATTCACACTCGCAGCAGAGCAAAGCAGTTGAGAGTCCTCACAGAGACAGAAAAACAAAACGAAGCCAGTCTTGCTAGTCGCTAAGCTGTGCAGTGCGGAGCGCATAGTTGTTGTAACATGGAGAACAAGTCCAGGAGAAATCTGCTTGTTGTTGTTAGTCCCATACATCATTACAGTCTGTTTTTAGGGACCGTACCTATGTTCCCAAGGTTCTATGTTCCCAGGGTTCTATATTCCCCATTTACCACCTAATCCTAACCCTAACCTAAACCTAACCCTAACCCTAACCCTAACCCTACCCTAACCCTAACCCTAACCCTAACCCTTACCCTAACCCTAACCCTAACCCTAACCCTACCCCTAACCCTACCCCTAACCCTAACCCTAACCCTAAACCTAACCTGGAAACATAGAACCTTGGGAACATAGGGAGGACCCCAGACGTGTGATTGGAAATGACACCCGGGCTCCAGGGAAACCCCGCCCACTGAAGCTTTTGATTGGCTGAAGCGGAGCTAGGGAGCGCTCCATTGTAGTCGCTTGGACAGGGCGTTTATCGTGGGCTTGCCCAGGCCTTACGGCCTGGGCATAAATATAACGATTGCATTCACCACGGCTTCGTAACTCGCGCGGCCGGCGCCGCTGGCCTGCGCGCCGCTTGCAGTGTCGTGGACAATCGAGCGGCTCCGCCTGGAGCCCGGGTGTCATTTCCAAATACGCACCCCAGACACCCGCTAGCCTCACTGACTGACTGAGTGGAGGAACAACGCATGGTGAGTGTTGTTGCCATGTCTGATTATTATAAGCCACATTGAGCTTGTTTTTATGTAAAGTTGCTTGTAGGCTAAATAATGGTGGATGCGGTGGTGAGCTTGTAGATCGGCTTGGCCACTTTCAAATAGCCGACGTGTATAGGTTTAACGACCTCACGTGGCCTATATTCAATTATTTAAGCATTGTTTTCATAGATCTGGTTGCTTATTCCTCTCGCAAAGTTTGGCAACACAGTGAACACACCCGTCTATTTTGGTTATAGTAATGAAAACTTACAGAGGCTATTTGCTCAAGCTTGTAGCCTAATAGTATCTCTTGTTGTGTGCAAAACAATTTGTTCATAAATAAAGCACTTTGAAACTGAAGACGATGGCCAATATTGATGATAATGATAATAGAAAAGAAAATCATTTTTCCCCCTTTTTATTTTATTTTATATTATTATTATTATTTAACCCACCTTAAGGCTAAGAGGCACTGTCATAATTCAATTTGCTTAGAAGCAAAATAAAAATAGATTTTTGGAAAGTCTTTTTTTTTAATGCAAAACACGCACCGAACCGTACCGAAACCGTGACCCCAAAACCGAGGTACGAACCGAACCGTGGGCTAAACGAACCGTTGCACCCCTAATGCGTGCGTGCTGTAACTGTTCCCGGATATGGACTAGTTACTACAGTATGTATAGGGGAGACAATGAGTTTTATCCTGGCAGATTTGTGTAATTGTCTACACAGTACAGTATATTGCAGTAATAATGGTTCACATTGGTCCCCCTTGGCTTGTCTCAGGGTACACTATTGGAGAAATAGAAAAATGCAATTGGAAACTATTGCACTACCACCAATCATTTGGAAAACTCTAATATTGCAACCACTTCCCGCACACAAAGGAACAGATCATTCCGTTGGGACACAGTTGTTGTCGGATTGGTTCAAACACTAAGTACTTGTACATGTACTGTACTAACAGGCCTATTTGTTTAGATGACCACGATCTTGGTCAATAGTGGACAAACACCACACAGCCTAATCAGACAAAGGTTATCTGGTCCAACATAGTTGACCAAGTGTTGGTAGTGTTCTCTGTAGATACTACTTGGATTACCCAAATTCTGTATGATTCTTTCTATGATTCTGAGGTTAAAGAGCAAAGATAAAGGTTATATACATCTCTTTTAAGGACTTAGGTACTTGACATGTACATTCAACAGCTATTGTTTCTCAGAGGACTTAAACCACTGCACATGTGGACATGTACTTTAACTTGGAAGGTGTAAAAGTTGACCCATGATGGTCTGTCAGAATGAAACACCCCCGATTTGACCCTGTGCCTGACCCACAGGGCCATGTTTGCTTTTCACCCTCAGAGTAGACATACCCAACCGCTGCACTAAAACCCAGGGCAAACTTCACACACTCTCTCCAGCTCATCTCACTTGCATTGAAAAAGTCACGATAAACCCTCCCATTTCAGAATTACATTAGAAAAAACAGGTACACTTCATCGCTAACCGAGGACACTTGGCAAAATAATCTCCCCGGGAGATTAAATTTCCGCTTTCACAGTTTAATCTTGAGCCTGATACCTCCTCCTTTATGCCATGCCAATGTTTATGGCAAGAGCAAATCAATTACTCAAAGATGCACACATTTGTAAGCTTTATTGTTAACATTAAAATTAGCTCTAGAATTATCGACAGAATTAGAGAGATCATTTGTATTGTAGATTGGACCACACTGAAGACTGTCAATGTGAGCTGAGAGGTCAAGCAGTAGCATGTTAAGGGGGTCAAGGGGGGTCAAGGGGTCAGCGGCAGGTTTCTGTATGGTTAGTTCTTTGTCCCCTGGGCTGTATTAAGGACTAGCAGACAGCTGCCCTGCCCCATAAAGACACATTAACCCTGCCCTGGCCAAGTGAACACTATGCCTATTCCACAGGACAATAGACGGCTTCGACCAGCACATTAATGACATCCATAAAAAAGGAGCCACCAATGACTATCGGTCATCTGCAAGCTTAAAGATCTCTATGCTGCTCCCCCACCTCCTACTACCAAAGCATTATTCAGCATGCCCTGTGCTGTTCCACCGGCTCCTCTAACATGTTACAGTACATGCTACCCTTAAATATCCAGGCCTAACTCACATGCATGAACAATAAATGCTTTAATCCAGAGCGACCTGCAAGGTAACAGGGTTACAGTGCCTCAAGAAACTAGGATCACAGATAAACAAATAAACCAAGAACCTATTCGAAACTACATCAAAATAATGATCGGTTGACAGGATAACCACACCCTAGCTAACAGAATTCAACAATTAAGTAAATGGTGTATTTATGTAATGCATTTGTCTAAATCACTTTACATAGATTGTGAATTACATGCACCCAATTACATGCACACACTATTCATACACCGATGGCGTAGGTCGGAAACCATGCAAGGCATCAGGAGCAATTAGGGGATCAGCGTCTTGCTAAAGACACAAAACACAATCTCGAGTACCTCACGGTTCCCATCCGGCCTCTCCACTGACCACTCTACCCCTGAGCCACTGCTGCCTCATTGCATAAGTCATTTCATAACTCATTGTATACATTGCATACAATCTAACAGTGAGGTGCAGAATAGCTAGCTTTGGAGAAATGATGATACCTCCAGCCATATAGGCTACAGTAGCCACCTTAAAGCTGCAATCCATAGGCGTTCTCTCCAGACTGTACACCCAGGTTTCAAACCTGGATCTCCTAACAATCAAACATTCTCAGCAGAGAATGAGGATCTTTGATACACCGCTGAGTAGGCTATGTTGAACGTGCACGGTCAAGTCAGCATCCCATCTATACTATAATTTTCCAAATGTCTGTCTGAGTGTCTGAGTGTCTGAGTGTCTGTCTGTCTGTCTGTCACAGCGTTTCTCCTCAGTGGCTGGAGCAATTGATCTGAAATCGCATCACCAATAGCATATGAACACACCTGACATAACTGTGAAGCCCGTTTGTCACTTTCACAAATCATATGCTGTACATTAGCATTTTTATGGTGTATCTATATCTATTTAGCCTACAGTACCTTTTGTGACCACACATGTTAAGGGAGGGGCGCTGTTGTTCAGGCCATGCACAATCACACACAAACCCCCACACACACACGGGGGGGGGGGGGGAGGGAGTGTGCGTGTGTGTGCAGGCGGGCGGGGGTGGAGGGGGGGGGGGTACCCGCCCTGTTACAGATGTTGTCCAAAAATCATGCAGATCGGTACACAGTATCTCTGTAGCCGTTAAATGGAACGGGTATTTCTTACATTGATGCTCCTACATATTAGCATGCAAGCACCAGTTAAAGTTACTTTCCATCCCTCATATACTGTGTGCACAGTGCACATCCCATAACCCACACACTGCACATCATTTAGGAGCTCATATCTTTGAACGGGTAAGGGCTAGTCTAACATATAATTTAGCGAATGTCTGTCTGAGTGTCTGAGTGTCTGTCTGTCTGTCTGTCACAGCGTTTCTCCTCAGTGGCTGGAGCAATTGATCTGAAATCGCATCACCATTAGCATATGAACACACCTGACACAACTGTGAAGCCCTTTTTTCACTTTCACAAATCGTTTAATTGATATTAATTTATTAGTGAATTAATTTTTCCCATTGACTTATAATGGGAATCGCAAAAACTCACATTCAATATTTTTTTTCTCGCAAACCATAGGGGCTACAGTTACAAAACTCTGAGAGGAGATTTATAATGATATCAAGGATTAAATAAAAAATAACTTTGTCAGTTGGCCTCATGGTGGCGCTATAACAGTCCACTTTACGTTTCGGCCTGTAACTCTTGAACCGTAGGTCGGAAAATTAAAATTCTTTTTTCCCTGGATTCCTTGGGTCAATACGCATCTCCCCATATAGGCCCCGCCCATTTGCGTCAGGATAGATTTTCCGCCATTTTGAATTTTCTCCAAAACACACTTTTTGCTCCTTTTCCTACATATTTTCTTCAAATGTCACGAAAATGGGTACACATGATCTCTGAACCCATGCAATGAACATAGTCAAGGGATATTTTGATAGTCCATACCGTTCGTTCGTAACGGGCTTCCAAAGTTAGCGGGAGGGGCCCGTTTTGCAAACAATAGCCATAAATCACAAACAAAACGTCGAGTCAACACTGAATTTCTGCCACAGGTTGCGGGTGGCTTACTCAACGAATCCCCAGAAGCATTTCCAATTCCACCCGTAGAGGGCGTCACAAACGCGCAAAACGTAACCGTTTCGTTCCAAAACGCGTTTTTCAGGCGGACCGACCCTCTCAAAAAGAAACACAGACTACTCTGCGGATGGTCTCACGGTCCAAACCGCTGCACACACACACACACACACACACACACACACACACACACACACACACACACATAGCCATTAAACGAAACGGGTATTTCTTACATTGATGCTCCTACATATTATCATGCAAGTACCAGTTAAAGTTACTTTCCATCCCTCATATACCGTGTGCACAGTGCACATCCCATAACCCACACACTGCACATCATTTCGGAGCTCATATCTTTGAACGGGTAAGGACTAGTCAGTCTAAACAAGCCAAAACACATACAACATTCATGACCGAAAGGAGCTAAAGTATACTTTTTGATATCAGTAGTAAGCTAATGCAGCGAGTTAAAGCAGTTTTACTGATAAATATTCTATCTTGGCTTCTCTTTTTATTATAATACTGTATGCACTATGGATTAACTATGGAATACATGCCTGGTGACCGTGTAGCACAGTGTTTCTCAAAAGGGGGTACGTATACCCCTAGGGGTACGTGTGGGTACTGCAGGGGGTACAGGAGAAAATCGGAATATGTATTTTACTGTTATTATGGAGGTATGATGAAAAACTAATGACAGGACTAGTACAACTGGTAATGAATAGAAAGAAATGCTAATTTGCCATTATACTGTTTTGTTTTAGACATATTGGCATTGGAAATGGTCTGGACTTTTGATGAGCTTTTGATAAGCAAAATGCTGTAGTCAGGGGAAGGGGGTACTTGGCTTCAGAAATCAGTATAAGGGGTACTGGAGCCAAAAAAGGTTTGAGAACCAGTGGTGTAGCAGACTGTTCTCGTACCAGTGCGCAAGACTCTGACACACTCTGTGTGTGTGTGTGCGCGCGTGTGTGCGTGCGTGCGTGTGTCTGTGTGTGTGTGTGTGTGTGTGTGTGTGTGTGTGTGTGTGTGTGTGTGTGTGTGTGTGTGTGTGTGTGTGTGTATTGATTGACTGAAGAGTGTATTAGCAGTTTGCAATAGAGAAAAGTACAGTTTCATGAAAGCACAAATCACTGGTACAAGGTCAACTAAAAGGAGACCCTAGTAAGCTTTACAGCTTATTTACACAGGAACCACTTTATGTATCTCATATAACAACGTGTGTGTGGGTGTGTGTGTGTGTGGGGGGGGGGGGGGGGTTGTTACAGCTGCTGCACATCTCCCTTGAGGACGTCATGACGAGCAGCAAGATGACAGTGACTATGCTGATGCTCTACACCACGCTGCTGCTGCTGCTGCTGCTGCTGCTGCTGCCCACTACTCATGTTTCACAGCCCACGTGCCTGAATCATAGGGGTCGCCTGTTAACTAAATACAGACCGCTGCCTCTGTTCATTTAACTCTGAGAGTGTAAATGTGGACCAAATGGACCCTTTTGGGTCCATTTGGTTCCATTTCTGGTTCCACGCTGTCAGAGTTACGAATGGATTAACCTGGCGTCACCACGCTTTCCACCACGGTGGAAGGCCTGCTATTCATTCTAAAACTGAGCCGTGTGATCCGGCTTTGAAATAAGGGGAGGAAAAAAGAATTGTGTTCCAGTGGTGGGTTCTGGCATTGTTTTGCGAATCAATTCGTTTTGTCTCGCTAGTCGCACTACCAATTAGAATAAAAGATGGACACACCAAATGATTCTTGTACCAAAAGAAAACGATCATACCCAACTAAACACATTCTAAACTAGGGGAATCATTATGGAGGTGCACGGTGCAGCGCCAGTGGTTCCGGCCGCCTGATGATGTTATTTCCGCTCCAGACCGCATCAGAAAACCGAAAATGCAATTGATCCCAGCTAGGCTACAAATGGATAAATAAATGAAGATTGAGAAACTGTGTAGTGTGTCTATGCACACACAAGGAAGAGGGAGAAGGGGGTGTGGGGAGAGAGAGAATCAGCGTACTGTATTCAGCGATCCCACTTTCACCTCTGGAGAAATGATTCATTGTTACCCGCTCATTCCCCTAGCAAGCAGTGACTCAGAGGCTTGGGGGGGGACAAGTGAAAGAGTACAAACAACTGACAATAGAGGTGTACAGAAGTGAAAAGCAAGATGAGATGGAGAGGGAGATAGAGAGGGGGAGGAGGTGTAGCGATGACCAGTTTGGCCTTCAGTGTTATTATGAGGAGGCCGGCCGCACGCTGCCAAACATGAGCCTTCCCCATGCACAATGCCCGTCTGAGTCACCACGGCAACTGCTCTCTATAGCTGCAACAAGGTGACACTCTCTGCAACTGACATTCCCCATTGTTGTGGGTGTGTACAGGTTTCGCTCGCTTTTGTTTGGCTGACATTGTTGCTGCGCCGGTTCAAATTTTGGATGCCGTTGGCGGCGCCCGACAAAGAGAGCAGCCGCTGCATCTGATCGCGGTGATTCAAGGTGAGTCACGCGGGCAGGGGCGTCACACCAAATTCTGGGCCTTGGGTACAAGGATTCACTGCGGGCCCCCCATGAATGTTAACTATTGAAAAATAGCAGATATACAAGCTCACAGCGCGGCACCGAGTGCCGCGCTGCGAGCTTGTAGATCTTCTATTTTTGAAAAATCGTGAAAATGTGTGCCAAGAAACCCATGTTTCCATGTCAGTGATGCTCAAACGTTTTCATGTGAAGGACCCCCCATCTCAAAATATTTAGTTCCAGGGACCCCCCAGAAGCAAAATTTGAGTTACAAATGTTCACTTAAAAAATACATATATTCATAGATTTGCGCACATTTTCACGACCTTTCAAAAATAGCAGATCTACGCTGTGAGCTTGTATATCTGCTATTTTTCAATGGCTAAAGTTACTAGGGCCCCTCCACCTTGGGCCCTGGTAACTCAGTCCCACTTTCCTACCCCTTGTGACGCCCTTGCACGCGGGCGCCGTCGTATCGGTGACAACAATGCGATTTGAAGATGTCCCGATTCAAGTGGTCGTGGTACAAAAAAAAAAGAAAAAAAGCCACGGTGAAGCTTGTCCAGCTGCTTTCCTTCACTGTATACTTCAAATAAATATCTTCACTGAACGGGTCTGTCTGAATGATTATTTCTAAATAGGTCCTCTCCACCAAGGTGAAAGTTGGTTTGCAACAATCGCTCCTACGTCTGGCTTAATGTGCATGTCTGTATGAGCACGGAACTCCATGTATGAAGATAGTCACGGACATGACCGGCCCATACAAGGGAGAGATGCACGTGTGTCGTGTTTGATACCAATGCGAAGTGAGCGCCTGTATAACTCTAGAGATCTAATGGCTACATGTGCCATATTGTGCCATTATAGATGTGCTGGGACAGTCCAGAGACAACAACTTGAAAGTCTTGGAGTGGCTCAACCGGCAAACCTTGATTAATGCAACACATCTTCATTCCCTCTCTGAATTCCTCTTTCATGAAGCATGATCTGTTTAGTTTTGCGAACCTGAATTTTTTGGAGCTGTGTGGAACACAAGCTCCCCTATACGTGGCCGTGTGTGTAGGTATGTGGGTATGTGGGTGGGTGGGTGGGTGGGTCTGTATGTAGCCTGTATGTAGTAACCCTGGGTGACCAGAGAGGTGCTGTTGAGTCTAGCCTGCCCTGAGCATCAACTGCAATACACACACACACACACACACACACACACACACACACACACACACACACACACACACACACACACACACACACACACACACACACACACACACACACACACACACACACACACACACACACACACACACACACACACACACACACACACAGCTCCACTTCGAACAGAGGTTCGATTTTAATTTACTGCATGCTGCATCACAATTATTGCGACCTTAGGTTGCAAATTAATTCCGTCCTGTGCGAATTCCGTCCTGTGCGAATTCCTTCCTGCGCATGGGTGCGGTCGCTTTTCGCCCTTAGGCGTCTTAGCATAGGCTACTGTTAATCACGACTCTGTGTAAACTGGTTATCTTGGACCTGTGTGAAGTGAAGTTGCATTACTATCTCCTACTGAAATTCTGGATAATAAAGGTGGTAATGGTAGTGATTGTGGAAATGTAGTCAGACATTACAGTCTGGCTACAGTCCTGGATAATTAGCACTCTGAAGAGTATGAATTAGGCCTTTGAGAGAAGCTTTGGATCTTTGGCAGCAGCAGTGAGTGCATGTCTGAAGTAGACAAAACAACAGTCTGTTGAAACTTTGCACCAGCCACACCGCCAGAATGTGTCCCTTAACAAGAAAAAGCAAGTATAGTGTTAAATCATCTTTCTTCATTCATCAGTTCTACGAAGAAGAAACATTCTTGAAATCCCCAGCTGCAAGGCCAAGTAATTTCTGACTTGAAAGTGAGAAACCTCACTTTCTGTTTCATGTGCAGTAGTATGCAGAAAGAAAAGAACATGCAGGCCTTTCCATCTTTTACAAATCAATCCGTACCTTCATCTTCTTATATAATCATTTCAGCAATTACAGCAGGCTTTTATACAATCAATTCAGCAATTACAGCAGGCTACTCATGCAGAGAATACACTCTCTGCACAGGTAGCCTTAATTGGTAGAGTTATGAGCCGTTATATGACCTTTGTAGATAGAGAGACACGGTGAGTCAGAGTGTGTAAAGTGTATTGTAAGACCACATGGGGTGGAGAAGACAGAGAGGGAGAGGACCTCGCAGCAGATGGGGTCTGTGACTCATAGCCTTTTCTCTCCGGGGTATAGCACAAACAACCTTTCAACTCCTCTCCATGTGGGTGGTGGTGGGTACAGTAGGTGTGCGTGTGTGGGATAGCGACTTTGTGTGTCAGAATAAGTGTGGGGGTGTGTGTGCCATCGCATCAGTACAGTGAGTACTAGGGCCCCCTTTCTGTTGCAATGAGCTGTGTTAGCCAGCAGCCTTCAATGCACGAAGCAAGCTGTACTCAAATGGGATTTTACAAATGCAGACCATGAGAGTTTCTAGTTTCTGGTTTGCATAGTTGGATATCAGTTCCACTGTTTTGACAGAGGTGGAATAAAGAGAGCAGAGCAGACCACAACCGGGGTGCCCAAACTGCCCATGATGCCTTGTTGTTGTGCCGAGCGGCAAGCGGAGTTTCCTGCAGCAGAGGAATCCCCCGATGCACTGACCCGGTTTCACTTTCACAGAGATCTTCCCTTAGCTCAACTCAACTCACCTCAACTAACCCTCTCTCTCATCTCTCTCCCCCCCCCTCCCTCTCTCTCTCTCTCTCTCTCTCTCTCTCTCTCTCTCTCTCTCTCTCTCTCTCTCTCTCTCTCTCTCTCTCTCTCTCTCTCTCTCTCTCTCTCTCTCTCTCTCTCTCTCTCTCTCTCTCTCTCTCTCTATCATAGACACACATACAGTAGTATGCACACATACATACACATCCAGACGTGTAGTGGGCTATGCATACACATCCAGACGTGTAGGGGGCTATGCATGCATAAACATCCACTGCACTGCAGGCTGGGGCCGCGGGGCTAACTCACGCACACACTTTTTTTGTATTTATTGATTTAATTTGACACAACTCATTTTCAGCTATAATGCTTCAGCGAATACAAAGTATGTGCACTTATCCTAATATTAGATTTTCTGTGCAAGCCTTTTGTGCAGGCGCTTTTAAACTGCAGTGCAGCAGGGCCCTTCCAGGCTTTTTCCCCACGCTGCTTAGTATCATGTAATCTGATATTATTCAGTTATAACGCAATGTGGGTCATCCTCGCTACAATCCAGGGCCTGCCCTACGGCCCAAGTCATTTTTTTGTGCAAACTTCTTGAAGGGCTAATTGAGGATCACTTGTTTAAAATACAATCCAGCGCTTTTAGTTTTTAAAATGAGTTCATCCATACGGGCCATGTTGCCCAGCAAGATGTAATCTATTCCGCAGATCACGGCACGCTGTCCGGTGGAAGTGTCAGAGGTGCAGATTATCATAGGCTTGACCTCTCTAATGGAGTGTAATGACCTTTCACCTCTGACCAGCCTAACACCACTCAACACAAGGCGTGATTACGCTCAGGTTGGAAGTTAGCACACTTTCAATGAAAGTCCCCCCGACCCCTCCCCCCATGACCCTCAAAAAACAGCACACGACGCTGACCACAGATCGGTGTCTGCGCTGCAGCTGTTTCAGAGACCGCTGCCTCGTCCAGTCCAGTGTGCATGAGTCTGGCTGACATATCGGCCGCCAGACTGGAGGAAGAGAGGAAGTGATTGTGATGTCTGATGACTATCTGACTGACAGGAAGCTCTTTTGTCTCGTGGGGTTATCCGGCTGCCCGCAGAGGAGATGACGCCCGCCGGAGAACCGGAGAGGGGGCCGTTGCGCTGCCACTTGTCCCTATTGTACACGGCCGAGGATGTTGTTGCTGCCACTGCCCTCGCGGCCTAGTGGAGCCTTGTCTAATGCCTGATAATGCCGACAAGAACTCATATGCTATGTCACAGTGCGTTGTGTGAGCTAGTACGTCAGTTATTTTCGTTGCGGCGATGGAGTATAACTTCTTGAGCTTATGCAGGCTTGTGTATTGTGAAGATTTATATGTGCCCGTGGAAATCCTGTCGGTTTATGAAACTGATACCGTCTATTTCTGAAACCATTTGTGAAAATGATTCAAAATAAATACAAATACAAAGGTCCATAAGCATGGTAAAACACCTGTTACTTCATGTCTGACTGTGGCAGCTAAACTATAGACTATATTCAAAACTATATTCAAAACTATAGCCTAAGGTACCTGTAGCATGGAAAGTGAAAATTAGATGTCCAAATATTTGTTTTACAAGCTCTCAAGCCACAGAAATTAGGCAAATTCACACAAGAAGCACGTTTGTTTGCACCTCTGACACACGTTGCTTCCCTTCCCCAATTTGCACGTTCTAGGTTGTCAATGTGGTTAGAAGAATAACTGTCCCCCATGCTGATGAAAACATATTTTGTGCAGGTAAAGATGTGCATAAATGTACACATGCATAAACACTTAATTTAGGGGTCCTGAAAATAAGGGTCACTTTAGTAAACAAAATAAAAGGTCCTGCATTTTTGCAACATCATTTGCCAAAAGAGCAGCAAGTATGTGGTGAGTGGGAAAGAGGGATGGGTTAACATTGCACATACATGTATACCCCTTCTGTATGAGATTTTACACTGGCATGTTGTCATGCTTACAAGCCTGTCAGGTCATAACACCGTCCTCTAAGGGAGGACAATACTTCTTATTGTCAATTACTGTCTTGGCATTCGGTTATGTTAACATCAAAGGCCAATTCCTGGTTTTCAATTTGCATGTCCAGTGTTCCACCAATGTTTATTTTTTGTTTTGAGCTTTTTACCGCAAACCATAACACTCCAAGTATGTGGTAGTAACCGGGGGGCGTTCCCTTTGTTGTCATTCCTGCTAATGAGAACCACCAGAGAGAGAGAGAGAGAGAGAAAGGGGGCAAGCGCCCACTTGTTTGTTTGGTGCGCAGGTGTTTCAAAGGGGATTTTGACCCCGGTCTGTTTGTCACACATGTACACATGCTGTTTACCAGAATGTCTTTAAAGTGGAGGCTGTGGTCTGTCCAGCTGTACGCAGTCTGAACAAATAAGACTTGCAGTACCACGGGGGAAACTTGCAATACAGGGGAGGGGAAACTTGTACTACAGTACACGTGTGTGTGTGTGTGTGTGTGTGTGTGTGTGTGTGTGTGTGTGTGTGTGTGTGTGTGTGTGTGTGTGTGTGTGTGTGTGTGTGTGTGTGTGTGTGTGTGTGTGTGTGTGTGTGTGTGTGTGTGTGTGTGTGTGTGTGTGTGTGTGTGTGTGTGTGTGTGTGTGTGTGTGCGTGCGTGCGTGCGTGCGTGTGTGTGTGTGTGTGTGTGTGTAGGGAGGAGGGACCCGACCCTCCCTACAACACACACACAAGTGTTTCTAGACTTTCTACCAGTCTGTCTGTGGCTGTCTGCCCTGGTATCTGGTGGTATTTAGCCGGAACACGGCGTACTTTCCTTTGCCCGCTCTAGGCTACATGTAGTTCTCACAGGCAGTGGGCACTGGGCAGGTAGGCAGGAGGCAGAGTGCCCGCAGGCTGTCTCTCCACTCACCCAGCCTCGCCACACAAACATGCCGCCGGCTTCCAGGTGGCCCCTGCTGTGGCTGACCACTGACAGGCCCACTCCCCATCCACCACCCACATAGTATGAGTGTACAGAAAAACAGCGCAAAGTTTTCTCTGACACATGCATGCACACACAGGACCAATCCTCTCCCCTCACCTCACTCATCTGCCCCCCCATCCTCCATCCCCCAACCACACAACACACGCCCGCCCATGACTGCAGCACTGGTGTCAGCTGCTGAAGCTAATGAAATGGAGCTTTGAGGAGAAACTGCTGTTGTCCGAAGCCTGAGTTATACTTGGTTGCGTGCCGTGTCTCGCACAGAAAAAAAGCAGATCTACAAGCTCACAGCGCGTCGCAGTGTGAAGCCTTATGAGATTGTAGATCGCTGTTTTCAACACGAGCTCCTCTTTGCACAGAATGCTGCAGCAGGTGGAAGGGCTTACTGTATCAATCCTATTAACAGATCTCCTTCATCTCCACCATTCGTCATAAGAAAGAAGCAGGAATAAGAGGACATATAGAGAAAAATGACACGTCCCAATAGAAGGAAAACAGAAGGGGATTGCATCCTTTTTCCACATTAATCCATATCATAGATAAAAGATAAAATGACCCTCTCCATTTCCGTCTCCTCTTCTCTCTCATCCTGCTTCCTGAAAGCTTGCTAATCGTAAAGCAGTGGTTCTCAAACTTGGAGTCAGGACCCCAAGTGGGGCCCACAAATTATTTTGCGGGGTCCCCAGATGATTAACTTAACTAATTTATTTTTCTCACTCAACGGTAAACAAACCAACCAACATACAGTATAAGTGTATACAGGGTAGCTGCACATTTATAAAGTGACAATTTAAGGACTTTCAAGACCGTTTTAATACCAAACTGGCCAAACTATCAAATATTAAGTAAGCTAAAACATTGAACATTGTGAAAATAGCCACACGATATGCATCTGTGGAACTGAGTCACATCAAACATATAATTTTGCAAATGTCTGAGTGTCTGTCTGTCTGTCTGTCTGTCTGAAACAGCGTTTCTCCTCAGTGGCTGGAGCAATTGATCTGAAATCGCATCACCATTAGCATATGAACACACCTAACATAACTGTGAAGCCCGTTTGTCACTTTCACAAATCGTATGCTGTATATTAGCATTTTTATGGTGTATCTACTATCTATTCTGCATCTAGCATGAGGCTCATCTATTCTGCATCTAGCATGAGGCAACATATGTTTAACCAGCTGTGTGTGTGTGTGTGTGTGTGTGTGTGTGTGTGTGTGTGTGTGTGTGTGTGTGTGTGTGTGTGTGTGTGTGTGTGTGTGTGTGTGTGTGTGTGTGTGTGGATGCGCGCGCGCAGGCGGCGGGGTGGGGGTGGGGGGGAGTGTCATGGCCCTGTTACAGATGTTGTCCAAAAATCATGCAGATCGGTACACAGTATCTCTATAGCCATTAAACGAAACGGGTATTTCTTACATTGATGCTCCTACATATTATCATGTAAGCACCAGTTAAAGTTACTTTCCATCCCTCATATACTGTGTGCACAGTGCACCCCATAACCCACAAACTGCACATCATTTCAGAGCTCATATCTTTGAACGGGTAAGGGCTAGTTAAATGTAATACCTACAATTCCAAGTGTTTGTCAGGGTGGGGGGTCCCCTGTTCAAATATGTTTATTTTGGGGGTCACGGCCTAAAAAGGTTTGAGAACCCCTGTCGTAAAGCATTCACCAACATTTAGAACCTCTCTCTGCCCCAGTCCCATGCATGTGTGAAAAAGACCACCACTGTCACAAAAACAAACGCTCTCTCTCTCTCTCTGTCTGAATGACTACTGCTCTCTTGTACTTAACACTCCAGTCATCAATTACTTCCGAATGGCTGGTCAAAGCTCATATCACCTCTTCACTGTCTGTCACATTAGCCCCGCTACAAATTGCCTACAGATAAAGCAGGTCAACAGACGATGCCATTGCATTGTACACAGGAGCAGGATTACAACCACATTACTGTTCTTGCTGTTCTTAACTACAGTATGATGTTAATTGTAGACCTACACCATTACCAACATGCTATTTATATTTTTGCTTCATACTTTTATTCAGACTTTTTTAAATCTCAATTTATTATTATTAATAATAATTATTTGTTTATTTTATCTACAAGAGGAAGCTCTATATAAAAATGTATTTACCTGCAATTGCAACATTTATTGTAAGTACAGTAGGGCTACATGTCAGTAGATGCCTTAAAATCTTGAAGCCTGATTTTTTTTTAAACGTGAATTAAAAAAATAGGATTAAGTCCCTGCAAGTAAAAAGCATTCTATGCAGAAGAATGTTTAATAAGATTGCAGAGTTCATAGAAGCACAAGGATTGATTGATTGATTGATTGATTGATTGATTGATTGATTGATTGATTGATTAAAAGACATTTTACAAGAAGTTTGCATAGGAAAAGCACAGCATAGGACAGTACAGTTCAGATACAAGGTCTACTAATAGGATTTAAAACCAAGAAAGCACAATGGCTTGATTACATTGGGGTCGTTTTTGTACTCAATTCATAGACGTGGACCAGTCCTTTTGGGCCAATGATAGTCAACAATAAAACCATTAAATAGTTGTCACACACTAGTAGCTTCTGTGCAGAAGTATTCATTCAGGACATAGATAGAGAACAATAAAAATACACTTCTGAGAAGCTTAGCACAGTTACACAGGACTTTGCCCTGCACTGCCTAGAAAGCCTTGGGCCATGTTATCACTGAACCTTAAAGTTCATCTAATAGCTTTATCTTTTTAAGTTGCATACTGTATTTTCTCAGTAGGTGTTTAGAACCATGCAGGTTGCCGGTGTGGGTGCAAGAATTGAAACTGAAACTACTCCACTTGTCTTTCTGACGTTGCAAATGTAATGGTAAATGGACTGCATTTATATAGAACTTTTCTACAAAGTGCTTTACAATGTACTTCACATTCACCCATTCACATATACATTCACACACCGATGGCAGGAGGAAACCATGAAAGCTGCTCACCTGGAGCAGTGGGGGTTCAGTAGGGATTGGTATCGTCTGCGATACTTTTAATGGTATCGATTGCATGACGTCGATACTATCGGTATCGGTTCGCGTAAAAACGAACAATACCTCGTTTCGATACTCTGGAACGCACCCCTGGCCGGTCGCATCTGTAACAGTTGGGCTACTGAGAGTTTAATGACTGCTTTAGTAGGCTACACTCGTTACTGTGGAAAATAGCCGACAATAGCCTATAATGTTTATTATTATGATGATTATCCAACGTCTATACTCTCCGCTCCGCCACACTGTGTGATCATCATCATCACTGCTGCGGTAGAGCAGTTAAACTTAAATAAAAAGTATCGAAAATGGTATCGAAAAGGGTATCGTATCGATTCCCAGGTATCGAAAAAGGTATTGTATTGATTCAAAGGTGAACGATACCCATCCCTAGCCTAGGGTTCAGTGTTTTGCTCAAGGACACTTCGACACATAACCAGGAGGGGTGCCGGGAACCTGGACCCTTCTTTTTTCTGCTATACCACCAAAATGCGGAAAGCCTTACCGAAGGCCATAAAGGAGTGTGGATCACTAGCATCCTTTAAAATTGCCCTGAAAAACCACTTACAGGCAGCAGCCATTCGCAACTGGTAAAAAAAAACTAACCTAGCCCAACCCTACCCTCCCCTGCCCCTTCTTTGTATATATTTACTGTTTGTTTAGACTTACTGTTTTCTTTTTTTTTCGTTCTCTCATTTTCTTTTCTTTACATATCTACTGCATAGTACTGTGTTCTATTCGTCTGTCATTCAATGTTATATGAGATACTTTAATGGTTTCCTGTGGAAATAAGCTTAGTCTTTTCATGGATCTCCTTTTAGTAGACCTTGTACCAGTGAACTGTACCGTCATGAAACTGCACCTTTTCCTATGCAAACTTCTAATAAAGTCTTCAATCAATCAATCAATCAATCAATCAATCGGATTCCAAGACGGCCGCTCTACCTCCTGAGCCACTGCCTAACCCCGCAGCGAAACAGTCACTGTGTCTACCCTGGGGTTGCATGTCTCCATCCACTCATCTGAGAGGGGTTTCACCACAAATTAGAGCAGATGCATTCTAATTCCATGGTTTTCACCTGGACTGTGTTTATTCAAAGGATTCCTGTTTACCGTGCATCTAAGTGATTGCATCTGTGTGCGTGTGCTTCCCTGCACATCACGTGCTATGTTTTCAATGCGTGGTTGAGGCTTCAGTGACTGAATGATGTACAGATGTTTGTTTGCCCCAGTGCTGTAGTAGCCTGCACAGACTGTTTGCACACAATATTCTACACACACACACACAGGGCTGCAACTATCAATCATTTTCTTAGCAATTATTTATCGCATACATTTTTGATTAATCAAAGAGTCAAGAAGCTTTTTTTTTTTATGCATTTTTAAATGTTCTATATGTCAACAAATCAATGCCCTATTTTATACAATACAAGATTGTAATGCTACGCATTTTGAGCTTGTAGATACGTGTATGCTATTTTCGGAAATGTATTTTATTCAATTAGTCTGATTAACTGTTACTTCCTTCCTACACATGCCTATGCACGCACCCACAGACTCATACATGCACACTTGACACACACCCTCAGACAAGACAGTTAACACCCACCCACCACTGCATTCACACTCATCTGCGCTCGTGACTGCAGCCTACCCAGACAGGCTGTTGAACAGACAACAAATTAATAAGGGGCTTTATCACCCTGCTATTACCACAGAAAGGGGAGGTGGGGGGTACAGATTTCAGAGCATTTGGGAGCAGACGGTATCATCATCATCATCTTGTTACATGTTAAAAGTTGAATTACTGAGTACCATTCCCCCAAGAGGCAAAATCATTTCTGACTCTTATAGTGGGTATCCACTTTTATGCATCCCCATCTTGTTCCAAGTGTCCTCACTTGGTCTTGCAAGTAACGATAATATTCACAATCAATTAATCTCCTGATCTCCGCCACTAAGGAATGTGCCTACCGCAGGCGCAACCTGTTCTTAAAAGACACACCTATGAATAATCCAGGGGTGTTTAGAGCCTAGTGCCGGTGTTGCTCTCTGCGCATTTTGTCCTGAAAATAGCAAGTTAACCGGATTTGCAAACTATAGCGAAACTCAGAAAATGTTATGTTGCTATATATATATATATATATATATATATATATATATATATATATATATATATATATATATATATATACTGTATATATATACTGTATATATATATATATATATATATATAGCTAAAATCTAAAATCACACAGATGCTTTCTCGGATTGAATTGGTTAACATTAAACCCAAGACAACTATGTGCAGGACTATAGAGTCAAGAACAAAAGTAGAGGTGCATGAGTGATATTTATTCATTTAAATGTATTTTACGTGTGTAGTAGCCTCATCAGCCTATTCATCTTTGATATTTAAAACATGCCTAAAACATCGAACAAAATGTAATAGCTAAATAAGAGCCATAATCGGATTAATCAGTTTAGTAAATGATTGTACTTGGTTGCAGACCTATTCAATACATCATTTCACCGGCACCCACTCCTCATTCCTATGTGCCTTTTGTCTGTTTGACTCAAACTGGTCTCCACCCAAACTGATACTTATAGGAGAACGCCCTGCTTCCTAGAATGCAAGGAAAAGTGAGAGACTGATAGTCATACGACTGCTTTAAAACACATGCAGTACCAGTCCTTGCAACACAAACCCTTCAGTCCTCAGAAAGGAAGAGATGTAGACTGATAGTCATACAGTAAACTGCCACACCTCAGACCTGATATTTGACTCAGGTACATAGGGTGCACATACTAACTGTAGTGGTGTATATTGCCTATAACTTGAGAGCTTCATGTCAGGACGCAGTTATAATGGTGTATATATCCGTTGCATAACCAAGAAGGATATCGTCGTTGTCGAGCGGAAACCTTGTATCTCCAAGTTTCAAATGTGTATGTTCTTTCGTAAAGTAAAGCCCTGCTTCATCATACAAGGCGGTTGCACAAAAGTAGTGAAAACAGCAGATCCACAAGCACAGAATGCCTCGCGGTGCCAGGCGTTGTAGATCGGCTGGTCTCGGTTTTGGACATACAGGGTTTTCACCTGACAATGACGATATGTTCTCTCTTCACAGATACATACTGTAATTCACCAGCTGAGAAGAATGATCATAACATGTGTGTGTGAGTTCCATTAGCTGACATTATTGAAAACTCTCAACGTTCTCTCATTCTTGCCTTGAACTCTGCTACTGTAAATATAACCACAATAACATGAGTCAGCTCCAAGTCCAGGATTGAACTAATTATAGTGCGGCACACATCCAGATTTAGAATATTTCTCGATTTAGAAACACTGCTTGCCCGAGATAGAAACCAGAAGATTGGAACATCACTAAAAATAGAGGGAATTACCCCTTTAAAAAGGGCACCAGGAGTCTGAAAATAAACCTCTCCTAGTCTGATCACATCTAAATCCGTCTGGCGCACTGCCAGGAAAAGTACAAGGGGAACAACACAGCGACGTCTTAGGGGATATTTCTGTTACTGTCACACACTTCACGTAGCGCTCTGCTCTCTCTGGCCTACATTTGACCTATATGTTTGCCGTCCTCTGCTGTGTATCGGCTCTCAGCTAATCTGCAGAGTCCAAGTGAGACAAGCTCCATGAGAAACTGACTATCTCTGGCTACATCCAGCCAGGTCAATGTCAGAATCTCAACGTGCAAACATTGCTTGGAACTGGAGTGTGGCACATGGGCTATCATGATTAACATCATCACATTATCATCATAATGCTTAGGGAGTCAGTGTATGTGGCTATGTGCGTGCGTACATGTTTTTTTAATACCCTACTTACTTACTATACCGTCATTATCCTCCATGATTTCCGAGTTTGTGCATGTGCATAAGATAACATGTACTGTACGGGTGCACAAGGTCGCTGAGCTTGCTTGCATTGGCGAGAGTGCAGATCATAGATCGGCACGTGTGAGTGTCATGCCGGGCTGTGAGTGTGAGGTCTTTTGAACTGAGGCCAAAGCAGCCTATCAAAGGCTGGTTTTACAACTTGGTTGTTCGTAGACACACCTGCTCCTCTGTGAACTCTGGAGGAGGACAGGACACACGGGGTGGCCAACTGCAGAGCACATGCCAGACACACACACACACACACACACACACACACACACACACACACACACACACACACACACACACACACACACACACACACACACACACACACACACACACACACACACACACACACACACACACACACACACACACACACACACACACACATGCTGCCGGCGCTGACTCACCCCCACTAAGCACGTTATTTCGTGCCTGCGGCAACTGAGAATGGTTGCAGAGGGATTTAGTCTTGCTGAGAGGACTACTGGCCTCATGTCTCCCCTGTTACCGTAGGTGACTCAAAGACTCTCAGACACAAACAGGAGGGCAGATAAGGACCCTTTCCACTTGCTCTGTGTTGTTGATTGTAAAGTGAACGGAAATTACCGAATGATAGGCACACAAGAGACATTGTAAATCACTTGAACCCTTTAGCGTCTCTATTTTGGTGGGGGGGGGGGATCATTAAATTATAGTCGATCTACAAGCTCACAGTGCACCAGAAAGCTTGTAAATCAGCTGTTTTAGGTCAAGAGATTTCATATAGGGAAGTGGGAAATACAAGCAGCCATAGTATAGAGACCCAGTGTCTTGGCACCCCCCGACGACCCATATATTTTCTGAGCTGGGGTCTCGCACACCCCAAGTTCACACCTCAAACAACTGTTTTAACAAAGAAACAAGCCTATATGCATATCAATAGACCTGTTTAGTAGGTGTTGAGCAACGTTTGCGACCCCCCAAACATTGAATCACCATTGCAGTAGTGATGGGCAATCCCGTTCATTTCAGTGATCGGATCATTTCGTTCACGTTCATGGTAATGATCCGTTCAAAAGATTCGTTCAAATGATTCGTTCATAGTGCGATCGTCCCGTGAAAAACACAATCGCGGGAGCGTTTTTATTACGTCGCGAGTACAGCCCGCCCTCGCGTCCTGTCTGCCATCCGGGGCTTTTAGGGGGAGGGGCGGGGGTGTGAACGAAAGTGTGAACGACCCATTTCAGGGATTTGAACGAATCGTTCACGAGTCATGCTAATGATTCGAATCTTATGAACGAATCACTCATGAACGACACATCACTACATTGCAGCACTGTAGAGACCTGGTTGGGGGACACCGGTAAACAACAGTATATAGGGTTTAACCACCTCAGCATGCATATTCTGGAGGGAACATTAGCTATATTTGACACAGAGATTTGGTGAAGATGGAGAAAAGCCATCCAAATACAATTGCAACTCAAGTTTCTACTAAGCTTAGAGGGTTTAAGTGGTTAAGCAGTTAATGGCCCTGTACCGAGACTTAATGGTAACTGTCTGCATGTCTCTTTTCCTTTTCACCTATCTATTGGTTGATATAGTCTCTTTATATCCTCTGGTGTTGATCCTGGTGCTGTGTGTTCCCTTTTCCCTGGGAGGTTACTCTAATAATAATAACACACAAACGCACGCGCACACGCACGCACACGCGCACACACACACACACACACACACACACAAAACAAACAAAAAATGCACACACGCGCGCACAATCTGCACACCACCGGTTTCTCATCCAAACATCCTGCAATCAGTGCCGTTGTGAGTGCACCCTCAGTGTGCATGCATTGAGTGTTTACGCAACACAGGAGCATGAGCGTGTGCATGTGCAAGACAGTGCACTCATCCTTTCAGTCCTCGTCGGCCTGCACAAACCTTGTCTTCCCATTCACTTGCCTTCATTTTAACATGAAATACATTATGGGTAAACAGCCTGACCTCTATTACAAGCCTTTCCACCTCTCAGTGGGTGGGTGTATATGCGAGCATTAATATGAGCCATGATTATAGTTTCACACGCCTTCTTGTTTCACACTCCGGATGCGTATACTGTAAACATGAAGCATTGTTCCATTTTTTTAGCTTTTCATCGACACCGGCTTCTCCTTTCTGTCGCCGTCTATTTCAGGTGAGACGTTCCACACTTCTTGTGTGTCTATGGATATGGGTCACATCCATCTTGTGTATCAAATGCAGACCTTGTGCCGGAGCGATGGAAAGGAGGTCAGTCGAACAGCCACATGCAGCGTGGCTGTTATGTGTCGGCCCAGAATCTTAACCTATATCGCCTTCTTTTGTGTCCGTGGTGGGACAAAAATGGAGAAAGGTTTGGGAAAAACAGCCCATTGAAGTCTGGGATGTCGGAATGCCTTTGTCTTTCTCCAGAGAGCCCCCGGGAGTCAGTCAAAACAGCCCATGGATGCATATTGTATGTCAGGAGGATATAAAAGGCACAAATGTTTAGTTTCACCCTCTCAACTCTTTTATGGTTTTCACTTTTGCCGCAGCCTCTGCTGAAGAGTGTCTGTGTGTATGTGTGTTTTGACAGGTTGTCTTGTAAATGAGGAAATGTATAGTATTTGATCCGTTGTACCACTTTGATAAATCGCCTTGTACGTACAGTCAGACAGAATCAGACTCTCTAACTAGACGTTCAGAGAGCAAATTACAGTCAAGTCACTGTCAGCGAGATGTTGAGAAATCATCACTGAGTTTGTTCGGGGGGCTACAATTTAAAGTAGATGCTTGCTGGGATATTGGGACTCAAACACAGGGGTATCAACTTATTTAAGACTCGTGAAAAGTGGATCTCTATAACCACATCCCTATTCTGGACCTGTCACAATATTCGAACATCCACAAAAATAGGCAAAAATAGGTAGAAAATCTAAATGTACAAATGTGCGCTTGTCGATCAGCAATTTTCTGTGGAGACATTTGGTGTAGAGGGGATAAAGGAGAGGAGTCATGGGGGGACTCCTCTCCTTGGGGGGGTCCTGGAGGTCCTATACAGGGTGGGCTCTAAGATTATGTTCTGTAAGAAGGTTGGTTTACATCAGAAGGCACAGACTGACTATAATGGTTAACTAATGGGCACGTCCTGTTTTGGCGACGTAGCGTTAAGGCGACGTAGCGATTAGGCGAAATACAAGTGTACCAATGCTTTTTTGCCTTGTTCCTTTTTCTTTGAGGAAGCCACTGATTTACACTCACTAGCAAACTTGTTCTAATATTGTGCAGTGCATGCAGCGTGCCTGCTTGTTACCCTTAATGTGAATATTAAGCCACACTGTGGATTGTGAAAGTGTTTCAATTGTAGGCTATGTTGATTATTAAATAACCAGTAAGACTCCCTAATCGGGAGATAAGCGACCGTCAGGTCGCAGCGTGATTTTAGGGCAAAATGTGTAGGAGCAGTGTCCAAAAATGTGGTTCAAAAAATCTGCCTGATGGTGGCGCTATATGGGACATCCATATTGATGAGATGAGTGTAGACATACTGTGTACCGATTTGCGTGATTTTACGGCAAAATCTGTAGGAGCAGTGTCCAAAAATGTGTTTGAAAAAATCGGCCCGATGGTGGCGCTATATGGGACAGATCCATGTTGATGACATGAGTGTAGACATAGTGTGTACCGATTTGTGTGATTTTAGGGCAAAATCTGTAGGAGCAGTGTCCAAAAATGTGTTTTGCAAGAATCGGCCTCATGGTGGCGCTAGAAGAGGGCCATGTGAGAAATGAGGGGTGGGGTCTCCGCGTTGCCTTGGCGGACGAATAGGTACCGGCCCCGGCTCTCCCGGACGCTCCTAGCCCGAGTTACGGCATTTTATGTGAGCTGCAGTGGAGGGGGTCCTCCACTGGGGGCGCCACCACTTTGGCATCCGTTCTGGAACACCAGGAGTCGGTGGTCCCCGGGAATTCCCCGTGAGCAGCCCCGTTGGGGTGGTCATTTGGTCATTTTTGCACATTTGGTCATTTTTTACATCTGGGGCCCCCCAGGGACCTGGGGGTCCCTGGAGCTCCGGGGGTCCTTGGAGGTTGTAGTTTGGCAGGCAAGGAGTGTGTGTGCAAAATTTGGTATGGATCGGGGCAACGGTTGCGGAGATATGAGCAGGGCAATAGTGTGACGTGTGAGGTGTGACAGACAGACTGACGGACGGACGGACGGACGGACGGACGGACTGACTGACTGACTGACTGACTGACTGACTGACTGACTGACTGACTGACTGACTGACTGACTGACTGACTGACTGACTGACTCACTCACAGTTTGTGAAGGTTTTGATAGTAAGTGCGACCTGACGGTCGCAATAAAATTAACAACGTGCGCTGCGCTGTGCTGGACGTCTGACACAGTGACTCGCTCATTCATTCTGCAAGTTTCTGCGCCTGGAAAATAGCAGATCTACAAGCTCAGAACGTGTCGCGGATGCGAGGCGTTGTGAGCTTGTAGATCAGCCACTTTTGTCAGCCACTTTTGTCACGGAACATGCACGCCACGATGAAGAAGTATAAAAGCCAGGATTTACTTGAGAGATATGATGTGTGTTGAACGGAAATGAATGGAAATGTGCATGTCGCCTTATCGGCACGGCAGAAAAGTGTGAATGGAAATTTGTCGCCCTATCAGTACAGTAGGAGACCCCGTTGGTACATTTGCCCATGTTAATACACTTCGCCTTAACGCTACATCGCCAAAACGGGATTTCCCCTAACTAATTACTTGCTCCAAGTCTATGAATTACATTTGGGCTCAGAAACTCTCAGACTGGAATTATTAATATTTTTGTCATTGCATTTATTTTAGTCATTGAATTCGAAAACTGCATCGGTAAAATGGGGGGCATTACAACTTTCCTGCATGAAAACATGGGCTACCATTTGCCAGGGCACCATGCATCTACCTCTACCTAGAAAGTGCCTGTAGCAAACTTCTGAGAAACAAACAGTATCCTCTTTCTCTTAAGTGAGGTATGCTATTACAGATAGAGATTAAAAAAAATAAAAAGCTCAACGCTCTGCAGGCCCTTTGCCAGGAAGGTCAGTTGAAACTGGTGCATGTGTAATCCTTCCCTCTCCTGCAACACTCCCTATCCCCAACACACCCCTAGCACTGTAATAAATAAGAGCATGTTCTCAGTCAATTAGCCAGGGCTAAATGAGGGTTCAAGAAAGCGTTAGAGTTAGAGTGGCCAGAACGAACATTTCCAGTTCCAAATGTGCTCCGATTCTGACATTCTAACCCTTACAAAGTGAATGCAACGATGTAGAATGCTTAGAATTCAGACTCTGCCCTGTAATACAGAGACAGTAATTAGAGACGAGAAGGGGCCTTTAGTTGATGAATTGTCTTTTGAGGCAGTTCAAAGGCACGCCACAGCAGCTGCACAGAGCTGCAGCGGGGATGAGCACAGCCTTAACGTAGGCTTTTTTGTCTTTAGGTTCAGTTGTATAAGACGGTTCTGTCAGTATTCATAAATAGAAAAAGAAAAGCTAAACGTTTGCACAACCTGCACACAAAGGGAAGGATGTAGAAAATGTTTTCCCCTAAAGTGCATTTTAGGTCACAGACAGATGTCCATAGCTGCTATTTGTGCACAATGTACAATATTGTGTACTGTATAGATCTTTCTATGCACAGGCATGTGCGTGCGTGCGTGCGTGCGTGCATGCGTGCGTGCGTGCGTGCGTGCGCATGGGCATTTGTTGTGATGTTGTGTTTTCAAACTGTGCCATTATACAGGCTATGGAGAGAGGGGGGAAGAAAACAGAGAGCTGTGTTATTATCGGAGATCTGTGCGTTGGAGGGGGAAATCATGTTGCAACGTGAGCCGCTCTGAATATGGCCTGCTCTAAAATGAACTCCAGTATTTGTAAATCCATGATCAGCTGTTTCCCTATATACACGTAGCCTAGAGATCTGCCTCTGCTTATTCTGTACACTAACACAAACAAACTACAGCCAGAAAGAGAGAGAGAGAGAGAGAGAGAGAGAGAGAGAGAGAGAGAGAGAGAGAGAGAGCACACCCATATCTGTGTACAATGTACTTGTGTGGGTGAGATCACTCTGTGTACCCAGTTTCATCGACATGTCATCAGGAGGTAATACCTGGAAGAGCTGGAATGTCTAACTGGAAGTACAGTGCATGTTGTCCAACCTTCCTGTACTTCTGGTTATAGACACTTTAAGGAGAAATCATTTGTCCTGCCTAGGTGAGATCAGGGCACACCCACCACCACCACATTCACTCTGGGGCCTTTTCCACCGGCAAAGAACCGGTTCAGGTTCTTTCTCCCGCCTATGGGATGAACCAGAGGTGAGCTTTCCCACCAAGAACCGAGTTGGTTCTGAACCGTAAAAGTTGGTTCGTGGCGGGTTCGCAAGAACGAACCAAGGTTCCAAGAAAGTTGCCATCCCACAGGCGGGAGAAAGAACCCAAACCGGTTCTTTGCCGGTGGAAAAGGCCCCTCTGATCGGTCCAGCGGTGCCGGAGATTAGCTGTTCACGGACGGACACACGGACACATGCACGCACAGACATACGGGCTGGACAGACAGGGGCAAAAACACAGGTTAATTTTCGCCTGGCTGGGGGAGATAATTACTGCTATGCAATTGACCACTTTCGTGGCCTAAAGTGTTTTTCTCAGAAGGTGCAAGTGCAGCAGTTATGTGGTGGTGGTAAAAGTAATTATTCTAGCAGTGTGGCTATTTAATTGTACCTTACAGCATCTGAAAAATGCTACTTATTATTAGTAATAAATAGGCCTAATACTGTTATATAACAAAACAGGATAGATGCCTAGTACAGTATGTTAACCACTCAACAGTAGATATAGTTGCACTTGCACTACCGAATACCCAGTAATGAAAAGACAACTTGTTTTCCCCTCAGAACAGACAAACATATTATAAGGTACAACATGCACCTGAAGGCAAGCATATCGTGCTTACACCGAGTCCAAAACAAACTCTCTGAACTGCCGTACTGTAGCTATCTCTAGCGGTGCATATTTAAAAAGTACTTTCAGACTCAGCCTCATTCCATTCCGTCATGGGCTGCTCCTGAAAACACAATAAATACTATGTGAATTGTGAAATCTATTTGTGTCACAATGACTACCGAAAGGCATGGTGTGCTAAAAATAGAAAGCCAGGGAAATAAACAATAGGGTAGACTGTTGTTATTACAGAGCTGAGTTTTCCCTCACCATAGCTAAGATTACAGGAGTAAGACGCACGGGGAGACTGAGGACCATTATTGGTGGTGACGTGGAGGCTAGCGTCATAATGACTAGGCAGAAAGGGGACTCGGAAACAATCTACACCTGACCTTTGGTTCACCAGAAAATCTACCTACGACTTGCGGTTGGAAGTTCTTTTGGGAGGCTTTTAGCATGGTGGAAAACCTCTCTAAAAATAGCCCAACAGACAACAATACATAGAGACAGATTCAACTGCCCAAGTAGGACTATAGGGTAGAGGTGATCTGAATGATAATCTCTCCGTGCACGTCTGTAATTTGCAGGGTGATTAGCTTTTCATGTCATAAGATTCTGTGTTAAGCCTGCATGTTTATGGCATATTTTCGAAGGGCCTGTGAGAGGGTCTATGCAGGTTTCCAATCCATTACCCTTTCTTTTCTTGGTATCACTGTACTATACAAAAAAGCAGCATAAATTTAGGAGCATCAACTGAAATCTAAGGTGCAAAATGTACTGTATGTGAATTTTTTAAAATCAAATGTGACAATATAACAATACAGTTTACAAGTAAAATAAATTGTGAAAGCTTTGCTTTACTACATGCAAAGATAGTTTTGAAAAAGTGTATAATGACATTGCCAAAATAATGATGCCAGGTGGTTATAAAGGGAGCACACTGAATCCCATACAGAGTACAGTATGTCCTCATAATGACATTATCCTGTCTCATGGTTTCCACATATTTACTGACATGTCATCATCTTATTTACCAAGCATAACAGACGACTGAAACAACAGGGCTGAATTGACAGTTGATGACATTATCAACAAAGAAAGCAATAAAGTCATACAAAAGCTACCAAAGAATGTGACATTATGTTTTGTAATGATTTTCGCAGCCATCGTCAGTGACATTTTTGTCTTAACTGGATCTGTTTACTGATCGTTCATTAAAAGGAGATGTAAATTAAGCATAACAAAAGAATTTAATGTTTCAACAAGTAGACTTTTTTTGTACAGCTGTTGGACTGGGGGTCAGTTCTGAGGACATAGCGGGCTTGGTTCAACCCTTGGGTCGGTCGTACCGTATGTTGCCCATGTGTGCTCTACACTCGCGGTTCTCAAACATTTAAATTCAAGGCACTCCCATAACTCTGAGAGTGTGAGAAAATGAAACCAGCGCTGTAAGGGTCCATTTGGTTTCATTTGCACACCCCCAGAGTTACAGACCTGTAAGGGGCAGGGTTCCTAGACCCTACTTTGAGAACCACTGCTCTAAACTTTTAATGTCTTTAACTTTTAATGTCTTCACTTTGATTGGCCATTTGTTTATAATAATTCAAACTATAAATCAATTGCAATGTAAATATCAGTAACCTAGCATTGATGATGGCATTCTATGTCCACAACACAACAATGATAGACCGAATAAAAGGGAGGTTTTCAGTGCAAACACTAGAAGCAGTGCTCTTCCGAGCACAGGTCTCCACCAGACTGAAGCTAATATTAGCCAATCAGGATGGCATATGAAATATCATACGGATCGGACTTGATCACATGACTATAGAGATACTGTGTACCGATTTGCGTGATTTTTGGATAAAATCTCAAGGAGTAATATCCAAAAATGTGTTTTACATAAGTCGGCCCAAAGGTGGCGCTATAAAAGGCTTATGTGAAAAATGCAGGGCAAAGGTTTATCCTTAGCTTCTAGGGAGTGCGCTTACAAAGTTTGAAACTGATCGGTGGAGTTATAGGTAAAACCACAAATCGGCCTGTTATAGCGCCACCATGAGGCTGATTTAAAAAAAATTAAGTGGCATTTCTTCCTCGGCCTAGTGGGAACGTGTGTGCGCGATTTCATGATAATTGTCTCCACCAGCCGAAGGCTGAGGGAGAGTATGTTTTCCCCTCCGTCCGTCCGTCCGTGCGTCCGTGCGTGCGTCCGTGCGTCCGTGCGTCCTCGCAGTTTGTGAGCAGCTAATCTCAGTCACCGCTGGCCCGATCGCTGGCAAACTGAGCACACACACTCCCTGGATGCCAATCTAGAACCTCTGCCCCACATTTTTCAAATCAGCCTCATGGTGGCGCTATAACAGGCCGATTTGTGTGGCCTGGTTGTTACCAGCTAATCTCCGGCGCCGTTGGCCCGATCGCTGCCAAACTGAGCACACACACTCCCTGGATGCTAATTCAGAACCTCTGCCCCACATTTTTTAAATCAGCCTCATGGTGGCGCTATAACAGGCCGATTTGTGTGGCCTGGTGGAGACCTGTGCTCGGAAGAGCACTGCTTCTAGTTGCACTTTGCGTTTGTGATTTGAGGCATTTTGTTCAAAACGGCTCGATCCCACAAACTTTGGAAGCCAATCTTAGCCAATCAGGATGGAATATGCAAAATCGGACAGATCCGTGTCGATCACATGACTGTCGAGATACTGCCTACCTGTAGGATTTTTGGACAAAATCTGTAATAGTGCACAGAAATGTGTTTTGCGAACATCGGCCACTAGGTGGCGCTAGAAAAGGCCCACTTGAAAAATTTAGGGCAGAGGTTCTAGATTGGCTTCCAGGGAATGTGTGTGCTCACTTTGGCAGCGACCGGGCCAACAGCGACTGAGATTAGGCGCTCACAAACTGCGAGGACGCACGCACGGACGGACGGACGGACGGACGGACGCACGGACGGACGGAGGGGAAAACATACTCTCCCTCAGCCTTCGGCTGGTGGAGGCAATAAAGCATAATAAAAACAGCATGTTTCTGTAGAAAAGGGGTGTTTGTAGAATTCTTCATCGCTGTGTATACATGCATGTATCGCACATGGTGCTGCAGTCGTGTGCAATATCCCCCTCGTTCTGCCTCACAACCCCACTGAATCAGACCAAACCCTCTTTTCCTATTGGTCTTTCAGTTGCCTCTACACCCCCCCCCCCCCACCCCATCCATCTCTTTTTCTGCCCTGCCCTCAGTGACATGCAAACTCAGCTCCTGCACCCCTACCCCTTTGTCTCCAGCTTATGGCTCTAACAATACCACTTGTGATCCATCTGACCTTACACAGACACGGTTCTTTGAAGAGATACTAAATTAATACTTTTTTACCACCAAGCTCGATTAAATAATCCTACTCAATCCTGCATGTTTTTTGTTTCTCTCTCTCTCTCTTCTTGTTATTCTATACCAATCCTTGATTAATGAGTTCAAAGGAGCCAGCATATGGGCATTCAGCTTAGGACCACGTGCACACGCACGCAGACACACACGCACACGCACACACACACACACACACACACACACACACACACACACACACACACACACACACACACACACACACACACACACACACTAGGATTAGCATGCATGCAGAAGGCGGGGCTGCCATTGTGGCATTATTGCTCATTAAAGCATATTTTCTGAAGGGATTTCGGGGCGTGTAAAGTGTGTCCACAGGGATTTTCTGGTGACGCCCATTGAGTGATTAGTGCCATCCAGATGTTACTACAATTGTCTTTCTGTCCGCAGATAGTACAGCCCTATGGCCTCTTTTGAAGGTGTGTTTGTGCGTGCATTGTAAATTCCTCCATTAACCATGTAAACCTCCTGTGTACTTTATTGACCGAAGTCCCCCGGGGGTTTGTAAGTACTAGGTCCTGTACAAATGTTCTCATGAGTTATGTGACAATGCCCATCAAACAGGGCTTTGATACTTTGTTACATTTCTAATTGTCTTCACTCCACTAATCATGTTCAACTCAGATTTAACACTGAAAAAGGCTCTAATTCATTTTGTGGAACGCCCTACCGCAGGCCTTAAAGGAGTGCAAATTCCTAGCCTCCTTCAAAATCTGAAAAGTAACCTTCAGACGGCTGCTACTCGAGACTTGTAAATAGACTAAGCCCTCTTCTGTTGTTGTTTTTTTCTGCTTTTGTAATTGATGTTATCCTCCTGTGCAAAGTACTATGTTCTATCCGTCTGTCTTTCAATGTTATATGAGATACATAAAGTGGTTCCTGTGTAAATAAGCTGTAAAGCTTACTAGGATCTCCTTCTAGTTGACCTTGTACCAGTGATTTGTGCTGTCATGAGACTGTACTTTCTCCTATTGCAAAATTCTAATGAATTCTTCAATCAATCACAAATTTGTAGGCAGAGCCTTTTTCTTACCAAAAAAACAAAGCTACTTCATATAGGTACATCATGGACAATCCAATCGTACCCACATTTGAAGCACATGCTGAGCGGCCTCTAATAGAGGGCACCTCCAAAACCGCGTTCACTTCTGCCCATAGGGAGCGCCACAAACATGCACAGTCTGTTGTACAAACTATTCACGAGCAGCTTTTTCATGTCCTGGTGGCTGCACCCCGCGATGGACACAGCCCTGGATAGACAACCCGGCCTGGTGGGGATCTGAGCTCCGAGGAGTGCAGGAGTTTAGATCTCTTTTTCACTTGGAAGCATTACACTTTGTAAGCATTATGATCGCAATGCGACACATTGTGAGCTTGTAAGATCCGATATTTTCAAAAGATTTGTATACATTTGAAAACTTGGAAATGGGACATTCTGCATAATAGTACTTTTACCTTTGGTGCTTTTAAGTACATTTTGATGCCAATATTTTTCTCAAATTACATTTTGAATTCCAGACTTTTACTTTGAGGCCTAACAGAGTATTTCTACATTGCAGTATTGATACTTTTACTTACAGTAAGTAAAACATGTGAGTAGCTTTTCCACCACTGGTAATTACACTCTCGGAGTAAATGAACACTGATGATTATACACTAACCCCAACCCTAACACCAACCCTGAGGAAACAATACAATAAGGCTGACCCCAAACATACCATATCGCAACCCTTGGGACAACCAAGTGATTCTCAAGCAGTATCTTATTAACAAGGGGTTCACAGGGTGCAATGTCCTCAGTACTAAGCTGTCAAAACCACATCAAACATTCTCTTTGCCTTTCTTTCTTTCGTTTTTTTAATCTCATGATATCTTCTTGTCTGTTTTTCTTCTCTCGTCTTTTTTTTCCCTTCTTTCCCTCCATCTGTGCCGTCTACATACAATACCGGCACCCTTTTACAATCTTTTCATCCCATTCTTTCGGTCCCTCTCTCTTCTTTTTTTTTTCTTTTTGTGTGCGAGTGCTCTCTCTCCCTCAGTGCCTCCCATATGCTGGCGTGGAGCTGCCTCAGGGTCTGAACCTGCCTGCACGGAGGGGGCAGACAGTGAGCCTGTTTTGAAGAACAAAGGTTGTCATTAGCCGCTTTGTAGGGAAACTCTGCAGCTGCACAGCAATGACTATTTAAAGTGCAACGGAATCAGAGTAAATCTCATCTACTCGTAAACAGTGATAAAAATACACCGCCGAAAACGGCCAGAGTGATCATTACACGCCCCAGGTTGTTGCTCTTGCTTTTGCCGTGGGCTATAATTCAACTATCTGCATAATTGTCGTGTTATCGCGTCAAATCAATCAAACAACTCTGATTATATGTGTGTGCTGACAACGGCATTATTGTTTATGAACAGTATGACAAGTCAATATTATGCTCAAGTTTAGGTGCAGCCATGATAACATTGAGCCTTTGTTGCTGATCAGAAAGTGTTTCTGGGAACTGCATTATTCCTGGAAGCAAGCAACGTGCACTGCACACAGCACAGCAATACGTTACGCAGAACCAGATAAGTGTGTCAAGGAGCACATGGCTGTGCAGTGTACGTTAGGGATGGGACGATAAGCGATATTATCGTATATCGTGATAAAAAACACTCACGATAATCGTTTCGTGGAGATTTAATTTATCGTGATATCGTCCTCTGTCATGCACTGGGATCAATTCACCTTTTATTTGCCGAGCTGCATTATCCAGTACCACTTAAACCCTCTATAATTGGTAAAAGGTACTTATAATATACACAACGTGTCGCAACGCGACGCGTTGTGAGCTTGTAGATCTGCTATTTTTTGGCCAGTGTTCCGCCCAAGAATAATGGATTTTGATTGTCGCGATAATATCGTAAATCGCGATTTCTTTTGTCACAATAATCGTGATATGAAATGTTCGTATCGTCCCATCCCTAGTGTACGTCTGTCTGTAGGCTATGTCTTTGTGTAATGAGAGCCATCCATGCTTTCCTGGAGGACCTACCTGTGGATTCTACCAATAAAGCAACCTTTGAGGACTGTGTGGTTGAACCTGACACTTGCCGATACTCTTCATGTACATGCACTGATACTCTTCTTGCACTGAATGTCTAGGAAGTGGGAACAGATACCAGCTGCTATACGCTCATGAACATAATTTCAAAATCTCATGTACGTAAATGTTTGGATGGATATGTTGTCTCTTTTTTTTCATCTGTGATTCTCAACCTTTTTCAATTTCTAATGCAGGATATCGTCGTTGTCGGGTTTGTTTTTATCATAAAAAAAAAACAAAGATGTTTGAAAGAAGAAACCAGTAAGGAGGGAGTTACTGTAAACTGAACTTATGTAAGTCGTAAGTGGTGAATTTCCTCTCTGAAATTGCTAGTCCTTGCTTCTACTCTCCTGCAAGCACACAACGTGTGCTTGTAGATGTTTTCACTACTTTTGTGCGACAACCTTGTCTGATGAAGCAGAGTATTACTTCGCAAAAAAAACATACAAATTTGAAACTTGAAGCCACGCGGGTCCCCCCATTTGATCATATTTCTATCTCTGGGACTCTACACTCTAAACTCTTTATTGTTAGACATGATTTCTGTTATTTGGTCTAGGTACAGTGAAACAGTGAAAATCGAATCAAAAGCCATAAACGTACTTAATGGTGAAGATTATCTATCAATAATTTAGCTGGAGACCCTCAGGAACCCCATCAAGGACTGCTGGGGGTCTCGGGAGCCCACGTTTGCGCCCATCGACATTAGAAACATTTGTATGCTTATTGCTTACACATTAAAAGTGTTAATTTTACTCTAGAGTGCACAAATGTAGCCAAATGCACCCCAGATGGATACATTTGCAACTTGGTTAATAAACACTAAGGACCTGACTGTTTATATATGTAGGCACGATTATACTTACACACTGACACACACACATAAACACAGGGAAATTAAGGAAAGGAGGTGCACATGTGCCCGCTCCAGGGTCCAGGGTGTCGTGTGTGATAAGCACCGTGCAGTTGAACCACTTCCTCATTTACTTTGATTGATGGCTCATTATCAGGACCTTTTGAGCAACCACAACGCAATGGGCAAGTCAAGGGTCAAGACAAAAGTGATAACCACCTGCTGGAACAGTCTGATCCCCCCTACCAGTGGACAGGCTTTACTGAGTGTGTGTGTGTGTGTGTGTGTGTGTGTGTGTGTGTGTGTGTGTGTGTGTGTGTGTGTGTGTGTGTGTGTGTGTGTGTGTGTGTGTATGCGCGCGTGCGTGCGTGCGTGCGTGCGTGCGTGCGTGCGTGCGTGCGTGCGTGCGTCCGTGCGTGCGTGCGTGCGTGCGTGCCTGCGTGTGCAGAAAAGGGTGCAGAATGTTTTCGTTCTTGCATGCGTGTGTGTGTGTGTGTGTTGCACGCATAGGCTATCTGTACATATGTGTGTGCGTCGGTGCATGTTTTTCAGGGAATCCCATGAAGGTGGTCTTTGTTTTAGCAGTGAAAAATGTCCCAACCAGCAGATGGTTTGGTTTAGCTATCAATAACTGGCTTGAGTATTATGCTTACATTGCAAGAGAAGAAAAGAAAAGGCCATTTCAAAACCTGTGCCACACAGAACAAACTGGCTTGAGAGACCACAGGTTACTAAACACTTAACCCATTTGAAAAATACATTTAAAATATATTTTGAAAATGGCCATTCTACAAGCTCAATGCTATTAGAATATTTTTGCCTACAATAAAAATCGGGATGCCAGGGTTAAAGAGACTGTGAGAGCAACTAGCAGTGTGGACTAATCAATTATCAACTATAGGTGCTAATTTAACACTCCAGCCACTGCTATAGCCCCTGTTATCATGTTGGCCCAGTAATTAGAAGTCTTTGTCATGTCTATATCGTGTAATCACCCCCTGTGTTGTTATTATTAGAGAGAAGACCGTCTGCTACTTTCATTACGATCCCAGACTCATTACATTTGCGTTTAAGGCCACCTTTGGTCCACGGCAGACGCTCAGGTCAGAGTTAGCCAACAATGTAAACGATACCTCTCCCACAATGACCACAGGAAACCGCCCAGATCAACGCAGGAAGCGGGTGTGAACGACGAGATAGGAAAGGGAGCTGGAAAATGTAACTGTTTCATCAGACTGCTGTAATGAGATGGGGGGGATGATCTCCACTACAAATGATAATATTCATCCTCTGGCTGGTGTTTGCATAACGGTAAAAGAAAACGCCCACATGTTAAACGTGGGGCTACACAGAACACAAAAGCAACAAAAAAGTATAGGAGAAAAGTGGAGTTACTTTTCATTACACATATATCAGCTAAAATATTACGCAATTGCAATAGTTCACCATCATAGTTGACGGTGAAGGTTAGCAGACATATCACTCAGGTTTCCATTTGGGTGAATATATCTTCAACTAGAAGCAGTGCTCCTCCGAGCACAGGTCTCCACCAGGCCACACAAATCGGCCTGTTATAGCGCCACCATGAGGCTGATTTAAAAAATGTGGGGCAGAGGTTCTGAATTAGCATCCAGGGAGTGTGTGTGCTCAGTTTGGCAGCGATCGGGCCAACGGCGCCGGAGATTAGCTGGTAACAACCAGGCCACACAAATCGGCCTGTTATAGCGCCACCATGAGGCTGATTTGAAAAATGTGGGGCAGAGGTTCTAGATTGGCATCCAGGGAGTGTGTGTGCTCAGTTTGGCAGCGATCGGGCCAACGGTGACTGAGATTAGCTGCTCACAAACTGCGAGGACGCACGGACGCACGCACGCACGGACGGACGGACAGACGGACGGACGGACGGACGGACGCACGGACGGACGGACGGACGGACGGACGGAGGGGAAAACATACTCTCCCTCAGCCTTCGGCTGGTGGAGACAATTACTTTAGACCTAGCACTGGTGATGATGATAAAACATTTCCAGATATCACTGGGTGACTCTTGGAAGTTGGAGGCTTATCCACAATCCAGTTGCACAGTATCAGCTATTTTCGCTGTGTGAAACCAACATACGACAAAGTATCAAATAGAGACGAAGTGGTTAATAAACTTAGCACAGTCTTTTTTCTTTACACATTTTTATCCCACGTTTTTGTAATCCATTTTTCACTCAGTGCCAATTGCCTAAACTGTAATCCTGGGCGCTAATCTCCCTCTGCCAACCTGGGGAGAGCCCCGAACTGAGCTCATGCTTCCTTCAATGCATGAGGAGTGAGCAGGCCGCTTCTTATCACAGGGGGGAGTTTTCCCGGTAGCTTGTTGACAGAATATGTTATTCCAACCAGTTCCTTTCCCCTCCATCAGGCACCCCGGCTGGACAGGGGGAGGCAGTATAGAGACCAGGATTACCGCATGTTAATTTGTGAGGATACCTACCCAAGGGGACACGGGGAGAACATGCAAACTCCAAACAGAAAGGCCCCTTTCGCCAAACCCACCTAGGGCACTGATGACGAAGGAGTGTACTCGCCTCAGGTGGCCACAGCATCCCTGGCGGGAATCGAACTCAGGACCTTCTAGCTGTGAGGCGACGGCGCTACCGACCGGGTAGCGCCACCGTGCCCCCTAAACTTAGCTCACAGTCTGCTATTAAATTCACAACATTATCTCTTCTGTGGACTACAGGGAGTTGAATGCAACTGGTTCTGTAGAGATAATGTTGTGTTAAATTCACAACGCTATCTCTAAAGAACCAATTGCATTCAGCTCCCTGCAGTCCACAGGGGTGTATGCTAACGAAGATAATGAGCTATTTATCACACGGATGGTTTGAAAATTAATTGCCTGGTCAGTGTTATTCAATGGTGTCAGCCTAAGACACCCTGAGGGCTGGCTGCAGAGCCAACTGATCTGTAATGCACAGCAAGCTGTTAAAAGATGATCAAGCTCATTAGCATTTGACTGACACACACACACACACACACACACACACACACACACACACACACACACACACACACACACACACACACACACACACACACACACACACACACACACACACACACACACACACACACACACACACACACACACACACACACACACACACACACACACACACACACACACACTCTATGTCCGGTAAATACTAAATATTGGTGGTTCACAGAAATAATCAGTGAAAAGAAAACAATGTGAGGAGGAAGAGATAGATTTACAGGGTTGTAAAATTATACACGAGCAATTCCGATCAGCCGTGAAGAACACACCTTTTACAGTTAAAGGTGTGTTGTACCTTAAGGACCAAAGATTTTTGAAAGAAGAAACCAGTAAGGAGGGAGTTACTGTAAACTGAACTTATGTAAGTCGTAAGTGGTGAATTTCCTCTCTGAAATTGCTAGTTCTTGCTTCTACTCTCCTTCTCCTGCATTATTGATCACATGCACGCGCATGCACACACACACACACACACACACACACACACACACACACACACACACACACACACACACACACACACACACACACACACACACACACACACACACACACACACACACACACACACACACACACACAGAGTGAATCACCAGTGTTCTTCCAGTAAAGGCGTCAAGTTACACAGCTGCTGCCACTGTAGATGGTGTGTGCCTTCATAGAAAATATTCCAAATGTGAATATCAATGTCATTACATAATATTTTTAAGCCTTGGTGGTTGAGAATGCTTTGCTTCCAACTTTGTTATAGGAGTCACATAGTACAGTAAATGTGTGTTGTCGTGCCCCCCCCCCCCTTTTTGATTATGGAGGAGTCTCTGTTGGAATGTTATGCTAGACCCCACAACGCAGACGTCAGGATCACATTCCTTTGATTCCATTCATTTTAGCATGCACACATTTACACATGTGCAAGGACGCACTGATACACACACAAATGTGCGTGCGTGTGTGACACACACACACACACACACACACACACACACACACACACACACACACACACACACACACACACACACACACACACACACACACACACACACACACACACACACACACACACACACACACACACACACACACACACACACACACACACACACACACAGAGTGTGCCACAAGCCCCAAGGGAATCCCCATGAGGCCTTCTCTTGCGGGGCATACTAAATGCGAACTGCAGCAGCTGCAGACACAAGTGTGTGATGTTGAGAGAACCTGCCGTTGAACATCAAACCAACCCGAAAGCCCCATCAGATCAGCTTTTCAGGAAAACCTGCTGATAAACATCAAACCACCACGCAAAAACCCCATCGGATCAGCTTTTCAGGAAGGTGGAGCGCAGTCTCTCTGTAGGCCTACTTCAATGGTACTGGTCTCGTCTATTGCTGTTCACATTTGTATTTGAAGATTTCAATTCAAAGCGTTTTGAACTCCATAATGTGGCCAGGCTGTAGACAACCATGCAAATTTGGAATCTTAGTGATTAACTCTGCCAAGCTGGGTTGCCTTGCCTTGCCAGGGCTGTGTAAGTCATGACAAAAGGGGACGAAACCGAAAACATAATCGCTGCCTCCTGGTCAGAGATAAAGATATAAGATCAGTTGTATGATCTTAAGAAATCAACATTTTCAAACCACTTCAACCCTGACATCACAATTTTGGGCATCCTAGGTGAAGGGGAAGTTTTCTACTTTAAATCTTCTCAAAATTAGCCTACAAGCTCGTCACAGTGCGAGGCGTTGCGAGCTTGTAGGCTAATTTTGAGAAGATTTAAAGTAGAAAACATCTCTATTATTGTGTTGTGAGCTTGTAGATCGGCTAAAAATGTTTTGGTTAAGTGGTCCATGTTCCGAAATTGCTGTTGACACGCATGGCAATAATAAACAAATCCATAGTGTCACCATCCGTTCTTCTCTGTTCCAAGGTGAGATTGCAATCTGAACTACAATGGACCACAGCAGTCAGGTTTCTACTCCACACAGCCCTAGAGACTCTGGAAGACAAAAGAGAGGCAGGCAGTAGGCCGAGGAGGCCATACTGTATCTCTCCTGCACAGTGTGATTCGTTGCACTAATATCTCATTATGCCGGTTCTGGCAAATGAAATGCTCCATCTGGGGCAGATGCAGATGTTAGGCTGCGTGTTAGCCAGGGGTTGGAAAAACAGCCCTTTGCTGTAAACTGCAGAGACAAAGAGCAATCCTATTGTTCCGACTTAGGATGTTTACTGTGGCATCATCTGTTATTGCCGTATGGTTATTTACAAACGGCGGTGTTCACTGTAATCCCTCATTGCCAGATAGATTAAAGAATCATGAGTTTATCCCTCCCTAGTGCTAAGCATTATCATCATATACCTGAGATGAGGCTTGGATGAAGGGTGAGGAAGACAAAGAGGGTAAGAGCCTGGTAGAGAGGTGAAGAAAGTGGTTATACGGGTAGAGTAATAATAAGTTAGAAAGGGAGAAAGAACACATAATCTTCACTGAAGGCCTGACAACCAAAAAGACTGGCTATCTGTTTTGCTATTTGTCATATGACTAAGTATATAGGGCTTAAGTGATTAAGTAGAATAATAACAACATGGAGGGGAGAGGTAGAGATGGGAGATTGGACAGGAGAGGCGCTTTAAAGGTGAGAGGGCAGTGAAATACAATTATGGAGTCCGTGAAAGCAGCAGAGCCGCTTGGAAGCCGGTCTTAACATCTGTTGTCAAATGTGCGGCAAATCTGAATTCACAGAAGAGAGAGAGAGAGAGAATGGGGCAGACAAAGGGGAGAGAGAGGCCTGCTATTGAAACAAATCTTCAGGTCTCTCCTGCTTGGAACACAGCCCTGAATCTATGTAGGCCAAGGGTCTTCAACAGGGGGTCCGGGACCCCTAGGGGGTCCTCCGAGTTACTAAAGGGGGTCCTCCAAATCTTTGTGTGATAGAAACTTTTTCTCAGCAGATCTACAAGCTCACAACGCCTCGCAGCGCGAGGCGTTGTGAGCTTGTAGATCGGCTATTTTCGGCAAAGACTTTGGTGTAGAGGGGGAAAAAGAGCAGACTAAGTACAGAGTGAAATGTCAAGTTAAGTATTGACGATTCAAGTGGTTAAATACGTATCTGAAAACACAAATAGGCATGAATCCCAAATACACTGGCGATTTTGCTGTCAAACAATGAAACTTTATGGAATCTATGAGAAGGTTGGGGGGGTCCCTGCTTCATCTCTCTCTCAACTAAGGGGTCCTTGGCCTGAAAACGCTGAAGACCCCTGATGTACGCTGAGACTGAGAACCTCAGTCAACACAGCTCACACAAACACATTCGCTGCATCATGAGTGTTCATTTAACTCTGAGTGAGTGGTCCATGTACGGTACACTCTCAAGGCTAAATTACAGTCCAAGTATCTGCTCATTAAACGCAACTCGCAAAGCTACATGCAGAAATGGACATACAGTACGTACTGTGTTTATGCAGACATGTGCAATGTCTCTCTTTCGTTCACACTCTTTCAAAAGCACGCACGCACACACACACACACACACACACACACACACACACACACACACACACACACACACACACACACACACACACACACACACACACACACACACACACACACACACACACACACACACACACACACACACACACACACACACACACACACACACACACACACACACACACACACACACGCTACATAAGTCCTCAGGGGGCGGTCAGCTGTGAGTCCTGCTGTGACAAACATCCCCAGGGGATTTGAGAGGCCACTGATCCCATGCACTTGTACAGTGTGTGTGTGTGTGTGACAGTATGTAAACATGTGTATCTGAGACAGACTGAGAGAGCATTGCTCTGTTTTTGTTTTCGGGCCTTATCCAACGCGGGCTATGATGTCACGAGATGTTGTTGATGATGAGTGCACTAGTAGGGCTAAAAATACAAAAGTGGCCCAAGATGATGCTAGAAGGGTTACTCAAAACGGTTAGGGTCCATCCTTATCCCACAAAAGATAGTCCCTGCTTGAAACTACAGTACTGTTGACCTCAACAGTAAGGACGTTGTTTTGACTCTCGCCACTTATTAAACAGGAGCGGTGCTGTGAATAACGCCATTCAAGCATATTTAGAGAAGTTAATTAAAATAAACATTTGATAACAATTTCACTGAAACACAGAGTTTTATGACGTACCTCCCCCTTCACGGTTGGTTCTTGTTAACCATGGAAACAGAAACAGAAAACAATTACAGAACTTCACAGTTCTGGAAGGTTTCAGGTTTTGGAAGGGTCTATGTTACCCTTTGTAGTTGACAGTGCCATACACTGTATTCCATGCCAATCAACCCATTCGATTTTGAGATGTCGTGTCTGCAAGTTGGACATTTGGCCTAAGAGTGGTACAAGAGAAGAGGCCATGGGACCAACGTTCCAATGGAACAACTGACTGACAGACCGACACATTGGCAATTAATAGAACTGCTAGCAAGTGTAATACTAATGGGAAATCAAACTTTAAATGAGAATCTAAAATGACTCCTTAAAGGGGAGGACCACCCATTTTCAATATTGAAATATGTCATTAATATACCTTAGAGGAGTTGTGTGGAAATAGAAAAAAAGTTCCCCCTCTTCTGTGTTGCCTAGAACTGGAGGATTCATTTTCGGGTTTGTATTGTAAAGTACAACTTGATGACATCACACATTGTACTTTACAATACAAACCCCAACATCAATCCTCCAGTTCTAGGCAACACAGAAGAGGGGGAACTTTTTTGGAGCTGTGGAACACAAGCTCCCAATAGACAGGTATGTCCGTGGGTATGTGGGTGGCTGGGTGGCTGGCTGGCTGGGTGGGTGGCTGGCTGGCCGTGTCCGTAGTCTGGCAATACCTTGAGTGGCCACACACAACACACTAGTTAAAGGAGGGGCGCTGTTTTGTGCAGGCCAGGCACACTCACCACTCACTCATAGGAACAGTTTACAGTTCACACACACACACACACACACACACACACACACACACACACACACACACACACACACACACACACACACACACACACACACACACACACACACACACACACACACACACACACACACACACACACACACACACACACACACACACACACACACACACACACACACACACACACACACACACAATTTATAGATCTAGAACACATAGAATTTATATATAGAACACTTAGAATTCATAGATCTAAAACACAGAATCAAAAGCATAGATCTGGAACTGCTCAAATTCACAGCTCCACTTCGAACGAGGTTTGATTTTTCTATTTCCACACAACTCCTCTAAGGTATATTAATTACATATTTCAATATTGAAAATGGGTGGTCTTCCCCTTTAAGTCACATTGCTGAGAGAATGTTGCCACACACACACACACACACACACACACACACACACACACACACACACACACACACACACACACACACACACACACACACACACACACACACACACACACACACACACACACACACACACACACACACACACACACACACACACACACACACACAGTGGTGGATGTCAATGGGATGCATTCTGTTCTCTACTAGGCTGGACAAGTTGCATCTCGTAACTGTCTAACCGGAAGGCAGGAGGAGAAAATGTACTGTACTTCCGATTAGACACTGTCAGCAGTAGCTCATCTTTTCCAGGCTTTATCTCCTCTTGAGATGGAGATAAAACAGCCAACGAGGTTAGATCTCACCTACATGATAATCTCCTCGTGCGGCCCAGATTACGCCGCTCTACAGGGACACCGCTGATCGTGCAGTCCAGACTGCACTGCTGCTATGGGCACTAGTACGAACAGCCATGCACACAACCACCGTACACAAAAAGAGCCTTGTGCTGATGCAACAAAAGGCAACAGAGGACATCAAACACACAGTACAATCACACATCTGCAGAAAGAACACCCCCACTAGAGAGCAGAGGCAGACCTCCTTTGTGTGTGTGTGTGTGTGTGTGTGTGTGTGTGTGTGTGTGTGTGTGTGTGTGTGTGTGTGTGTGTGTGTGTGTGTGTGTGTGTGTGTGTGTGTGTGTGTGTGTGTGTGTGTGTGTGTGTGCGCGCGTGCGTATGCGTGCGTATGCGTGCGTTGGCTTGTTTGCACGTGCCAGTGTTGTGTGCATGTCTGCTAATGGATATGTCACATTGTGTATGGAGTTTATCACGCACAACCCCCCTGCAGTGCTTTCCACATTAATGTGCTCACAGAGGGCCTGCCTGTATCCTCTGGATAATCAGCTGGTAAAGGCCTTGCAATGAAGTGGGGCAGTGGGAAACTACGCTCGGCTCTGACCCCGTTCTACGTCAATAGACACACTAGATCCGGGCTGCCTCCGAGGCTGTTGGGGAGTACTTGTCCCAGGAGCAGGCCTTGTGCACTGTGATGTGCTTGCAGGGGGTAGGAGTACGCGACCCCCTGTGAATGAGAAATTAAGTCCACACAATATGAGTTTGTTCCCGTAACAAGGCTGGCACAACACAGTTAACTCTATTCTCTCCCCACCAAATCTTTGCTCCTCCAGACCAGTGGTGAACATATTTTAACTGGGGACCCCCCCCCCCCCCCCACCCTGACGAGCACTAAGAGTTGAGGCATTACATTTTGTATAACACGGTTCTATTGTGAAAATAGCAGATCTACATGCTCACAACGCCTCGAGTCGCGAGGCGTTGAGAGCAAGTGGATCGGCTATTTTCACAATTTCTGCCTCTAATATTTGACAATTTGGCCAATGTTTACTTTGTTATTGCGACCGTCAGGGAGCAGTTTACTATGAAAACCTCCACCGGCCGTCCGTCCGTCACACGTCACACCTTTGTTTGTGTACGGTGTGATCTCATATATCTTCAGTATGACATCACACCACATGTGTACACAAACCTTTGTGTACGTTGCTGTGGCAACAGTCTGTTGTTGCTGGTCTGTTAGTGTACGTTAGCAACCACCTTAGCAACCATGGTTTTACCCTAGCAACCAACTGTTTACCCTAGCAACCAACTGTTTACCATAGCAACCATGTTTTTTTACCCTAGCAACCAACTGGGCATAAAAGGGATTCTGTTAGGGATCTCCATATATGGGCATAAAAGGGATTCTGTTAGGGATCTCCATATATGGGCATAAAAGGGATTCTGTTAGGGATCTCCATATATGGGCATAAAAGGGATTCTGTTAGGGATCTCCATATATGGGCATAAAAGGGATTCTGTTAGCTGTTAGTGATCTCCATATATGGGCATAAAAGGGATGCTGTTAGGGATCTCCATATATGGGCATAAAAGGGATTCTGTTAGGGATCTCCATATATGGGCATGAAAGGGATTATGTTAGGGATCTCCATATATGGGCATAAAAGGGATTGTATCCCAGATGATGCCCTGTTAGGAGATCCACACTAACAGAATCCATATATGGTCCTACCGACAGCTGCTATAAGCCAACCCTGGCGATAAGGTCTGAGTCGAAGAAATGCTTCTTTCCTGGCAAGAATTGCCCCTTTATACTGTAGGGCTCGTTTGTGTATTGTATGACATCACGCCACATCATCGGCTGAGGACTGTGTGATGTCATCATATCTCCATATATGGAGACATAAGGGTGTTTTTAATGAATCTATCATGGTTAAAATGGAGTTTGAAGTTACAATGAAGTTACAATGAGTGTGTGTGGGGAGAGGGCCTGGGCCTGCCGGAGGGCCAGATAACATTTACATCAAATATCTAAATACTGAATGAAGAAAATTAAAAACTGTTCAGGGTGTTCATACAAGCCTGATTAGACCGTACAATGACAAAAGTTTTTTTTTAAAGTGGAATATCCCTTAAGTCTGACCTCACAAGCCCCATATTTGGACACGAACAACATATAACTCCATATGTTAAACAGTTGGTTGCTAGGGTAAAAAACATGGTTGCTATGGTAAACAGCTGGTTGCTAGGGTAAACAGTTGGTTGCTAGGGTAAAAAACATGGTTGCTATGGTAAACAGTTGGTTGCTAAGGTAAAAAAACATGGTTGCTATGGTAAACAGTTGGTTGCTAGGGTAAACAAATGGTTGCTATGGTAAACAGTTGGTTGCTAGGGTAAAAAAACATGGTTGCTATGGTAAAAAGTTGGTTGCTAGGGTAAACAGTTGGTTGCTAGGGTAAAACCATGGTTGCTAAGGTGGTTGCTAACGTACACTAACAGACCAGCAACAACAGACTGTTGCCACAGCAACATACACAAAGGTTTGTGTACACATGTGGGCGGCGCCTGTACACAAGCTGTGCTATAAAAAGGGGTGTCAGTGTGTTGAGGACTCATTAACTTTAATTGCGACCGTAATATCAAAACCTCCACCGGCCGTCCGTCCGTCGGTCACACGTCACACGTCACAAGCCCCATATTTGGACACGAACAACATATAACTCCATATATAGAGACATAGCTGCTGACATCAGTATGACATCACGCTGCTGACATCAGTATGACATCACACCGTACACAAATGACCCTTCAGGAAACACACGACGAGCGACGCAGCTGCCTCGCCAGGGAGCGGCAGCAACGACACCGCCAACGTCTCAGGGAGGGACACGCCTCCGCGCAGCAGCAGCCTCTCCGGGAGGAAAATGAGCCCCACCAGAGTGCTGCAAAACGCCCTCGCCAACACGCCAGAGAACGGCAGCAGCATCATTGCCAGCCTCTCACGGAGGCACCCACCTCCGCACAGCACCAGCCTCTTCGGGAGCAAACTGGAGTCGCCCAGACTGTCGCCCAGCACGACATGCCGTCTTGCAGGGTGGGAGACGCCACCCCGCAACAGCAGCCTCTCCAGGAGGAAACTCACACCAACCAGACTGCCGCACAGCGCCGCCGCTGCCTCGCCAGGGAGCGGCAGCAACGACACCGCAAGAATCTCACGCCGGAAGCCTCTGCACAACTCCGCCGCAGCAACAGATTACAGCACATGCGCCAACACAAGAATCTCACGCCGGAAGCTTCCGCCCAGCAGCGCCGCCTGAACAGACAACAACACATGCGGGCGCGAGCCACTCGACGACAGGAAACTGTTACCACACCACAGCAACAGTTCCTCGCAGCTGAACGCAATCTCACACTTAAGGAGTGTGCCTGCTGCCACCGGCGACGCCTCTGCCTCAAGATGCACTCGCACAACATCTGTGCCATATGTCACCGCGACACACAGGAGCCCAAGAAATGGAGCGCCGCCAATGGCATGCAGCCTGATTCCAATGTTCCCGCAGAGCTCTCGGGCCTCAGCTTCTTGGAGGAGATGCTCATTGCTCGCTTCTTGCCCTGCATGTACGTCTGTCGTTTGCGCGCAGGGGGCCAGTACGGCTACAGAAACAACGTCATCGCCTTCCAGCAGGACTTGCAAACCTTCGTTGATGACCTGCCTCGGACCCCACGTACTACACGCATGCTCATCATCAGAAAGCAGGGCCAGAACACCACACAGAAGGACTTCCGAGTGCGCCGCGCACGCATCTTGTCCGCCTTGACATGGCTCCAAGCCCACAATCCATTGTATGCAAGCATTAACATCCGCCTGGACCTCATCCAGCTGCTACCCCAAGATGGCGTACCCAGCGATATGGAGGAGATTGCTGATGCGGATCAAGACGTGGACGCACAGGCACAGGTTGACGAATCCCGCGAGGTGGACCAGGGAGAAACTGTCGTTACTGGTTTGACTGACGATATTGATCCGCGTCGGGAGGCAGACAAACTCAGAACTGCCATTGACTGGCCAGCGCGAGCACAGCAGCCCGCCTCTGAGTACAACACAGCAGGACTATGGACCATGTCATATCCCACTTTATTCCCCACTGGCGCAGCCGACATAAGCAACGTCGGGGCAAATGGCGTGATCCGCGATGTCTCCTTGGCTGATTGGGCTGAATTTCTCATGTGCTGGAAGGACCCTCGTTTCGCTAAGCATCCCCGATGGCGCTACCACGTCTTCAACATGCTGCAGAGGCGCCGGGCCCGCATGACAGGGAAAGTCTTTGTCAACCATGACAACTGTCAGGCCAACATGACGCTGGAAGAGCTCCGTCAACTTCTGCAGTCTGGTGACACCGCCACCTGTCAGCGTTTGTACCACTTTGGCTCACAACTGCGCGGCACAGCCGCCTGGAAACGTGCGCGCCGCGCAGAACTACTGGACATGATGGACGCCAAGGGACTTCCCCATTTCTTCATGACTTGGAGTTCAGCTGACGTGCAGTGGAACCTGCTCCAACAGACACTACTGCAGTCTGATGGCATGCAACCACAGCAAGATGTGGATGACAGTGGCCGTAATCGCCGTGTCAATGACAACCCTGCCTTGGTGTATGAGTGGTTTGTTCAACGCCTGCAAGCGTACATGGACACTATTGGAAAAGACGGCATGCTGGTGGCATTGGATTATCTTCGAATGGCAAGGTCGTGGCTCCATTCACTCTCATGGGGTCATTTGGCTCAAGCCTGGCGTATGCCCATTTGAAGACGTCCAGGCCATTATCAACGACCCTGCCCACAGGGCAGACCAGCAAATCCTCCTCCAGTTCTACGACCTCTTCTGCAGTGCCTGGAACCCTGTTTCATGGACACAGGAGCAGCTACAAGCCATGCTACAGGATGAGGCCACACACCCTGAACTTGCTAAACCCCCCCTGCCCTTGCCACCTAATGCTGAACACCCGTGCCGACAACAATTTGACCCTACCCTCCCAAACGACCTTGCTCTCCTTGCAAACTTCTGCAACCGCCACAAAACATGCTCCACGCAAACCTGCCTCAAGAAACGCCAGGGCCAATGGAAGTGCAAGGCCGGGGTGCCATGGCCACTGGCTGCAACCTCCTCCTTCAGCGACAAAGGCAGGGCCCCCGGAGATTTTGTCTATGTCCCTGCACGCAACGATCCACTAATGAATGCCTACCCCATCAAGGCCGATGCCTACCAGTGCTGGCGCGCCAACATGGACATTAAACCTGTCACAAGTCGCCATGCCATGGTCCAGTACCTTACCAAGTACTGCACAAAGCACGAGCCCTCATCTGCCACACTCCAAGAAGTTACCGACAAGTTGCAGAATCGTGACAATGCTACATCCGGTGACGCATTTGCCAAGGCCCTAGTCAGCTCTGTGGGGGATCGTGACTACACTGCCCAGGAGGTGGCCCACCACCTTCTTGCCTTACCTGCCTTCAAATGCTCCCGCTCCTTCCAGATCGCCAGCCTCAGAGGCACAAAGGAATGGAACGTGGAGGAGGGCAGCTTGAAACTGTCACGCTGGGAAATTTACTTACAGCGACCCAACGACGAGGAAACAGAATCCATGTCCTTCAGGACTTTCACATGCAAGTACAATTTCTACCGCGGCAAGTACACAAAGCGCCTTAAGGACGTTATCCCACGCATTTTCCCGCGCATCTACTGTGCCAACAGCCAGGACGACAAGTTTGAAGAATGGTGTCGCATCCAGATGCTGGTCAACATCCCCTGCCGCAGCGAAGAGGCACTCCTATCCAATCATGAGAGCTGGCACACAGCCCTGGAACACGCTGTGCAAACGCCCTCCGCCCCAGACCGCCTCGTGGCTGATTTCAGGAAAATGATCACATCTGCTGACACCAACACACACCCTGAGGATTCTGACAACTCCAGCGACGAAGACAATTTGCCACAAGACATCCTGGACGACTGGATGCAGGCCGCCGCGCTTCACGCAGAGTTCGCCGAGGATGACACAACTCTCAGCGGGCCCCCCTTTGACCCCTGCCAATTCTGGGAGGAATTACGGGCCCAGGACTTCTCCGCACAAATGCTGCAGGACTCTGGAGATTTCATCAAGCTACAGAGGGCCCAGTTCCAGCTGCCTCCTGTCAGCTACGACAACGTTAACCCTCAATACCTTAATGCAGGGCAAAAATTGGCCTTTGACACACTCTGCACCGCCATCCAAGCCACCATGGTCGACAGACCACTCCGCCACGCTACACGCCTCATCATCTCCGGACCGGCCGGCACTGGCAAAAGCTACATCATCAAGTGCTTTGTGCAACATTGTCGCTCTGTCTACGGTCACGAAGAAGCCACAGCTGCTCTCAGACTTGCCGCTCCCACTGGGACAGCTGCATTCAACATAGCTGGAACTACTTTGCACTCCCTCTTGGCCCTACCTGTACCTCTGACAAACACTCTGCAAGACATGGCCGCCGAAGCCTTGGGCAACCTCCAGGCACGGCTCCAGGGACTCAAGGTGCTAGTGGTGGATGAGATGAGGATGGTCGGCCGAACATTTCTGGGTGCCATTGACCAGCGCCTGCGACAGATCTTCCCTGAGCACAGACACGCCTGGTTTGGCGGTGTTTCTGTTGTACTCATGGGGGATTTCAACCAGTTGCCTCCTGTCCTCGACCTTCCCATGTTTTCCAAAGCCCCTGCACCAGGCTTGAGCGATGCAGGGAGGAGAGTTTTTGCTGCCTTTAAACAGGCTGTGGTGCTTCACACAGTAGAGCGCATCACTGCCGACACACCAGATGCCAAAGCCTTCAAAGACCTTCTTGCCCGCCTTCGAAATGGCGAAGTTACACACGACAACTGGCTCTTCCTCATGCAACGTTCCCACCACTTGCTCTCGGCCGAAGACCAGTCCAGTTTCAGTGACGCTCAACTCATTGTCAGCACACGCCAGACAGAGGAAATCCTCAACCATGCAGAACTTCAAAGATTGCCCACAGCAAAAGCCAAGCTCTACGCTGTCAACGCAGGGCCTGGATCCTCCTCTGTCACTGTTGATGATGCTGGAGGCCTACCCCCCTTGTTGCATGTTGCACAGGGCGCACGCGTCATGCTGCGCCAAAACCTTTGGATCGAAGCTGGCTTGACCAACGGGGCCTTAGGAACAGTCCTAGGAATCCTATACGACCCCAATGGCCAACCGCCACCTGCCCTGCCACTTGCTGTCTTCGTTCAATTCGACATCTACAAAGGGCCAAGCTTCCACCCGCATCATGCGCGCACTGTGCCAATTCCGCCGCACACTTACAGGTGGATGAAGGCAACCGACGTCTGCACACGCACCCAAATCCCTCTTTCTCTGGCCTTCGCTGTCACCATTCACAAGAGCCAAGGTTGGACTTGCGACAAAGTGCGCCTTGACATCGGAACCTCTGAGCACTCCTTGGGTATCACTTACGTTGGCTGTTCCAGAGTTACCTCCCTGCAAGGCTTGTGCCTCTATCCAGCTGATTTGCACGCAAACGAGTGGGCGCGCTTCCAGAGGATCAACAACAACAAAAAGCAGCAAGAACACAAAGCCATTGACAAGGCCCTGCAGAAAATGCATGACACGCTGCTGCGCCACACTCAGCACCCCTAAAAACCAGTACTTGGGATTTGTTGATGTAAATGTTCACATAGAGTGTAATAATTGGTAAAACAAACTTTTGGCCTATTTGTGGAGATAAGCGACCAACGGTCCCTTATCTCCCGATTAGGGAGTCTTACTGGTTTTAGAGGTATTAAAAAGTCCTTCAATTGTCACTTTAGAAATGTGCAGATACCCTCTATAGTATACACTTAAACTTTGTTGGTTTGTTTACTTTAGAGAGAGAAAACAATGTTGCACATTAAGTTAATCATCTGGGGACCCCCCAAAATAGTTTGGGGACCCCCCCCCCCCTTGTAGGTCCCGACCCACAGGTTGAGAACCACTGCTCCAGACCTCCACAACTCAAGCAGTAAACATAATGTATGAAAAGAAATGGATCCACCACAGTGGACATTGGGGTCTGAATCCTCCACTGTGCCTTGGCCGCACAGACACTCCAACGAACACAGCTTGCTGTGCTCACAGCTGGGAAGCCTGTCGGGGTGTTATCTGTCACTGCTCCTACAGGTTGGTCAGGATGCCTGAGTAGGAAGCGGAACTGGGAAGCATATTGTGTTCCTCCGCACATAATTTACACCCTGTCGATGAAACTCCCCCCTGGCAGTGTCACGTGAAAAGAAGGATCTGTCGACTCCCATGTATCGGAGGATACGTGGTTGTCTACATTCCAGAAAGCTATTATTCTGGTAGGTTTATGGGATGGTATTTACAGTATGCAGGGTGGTATACACTGTATAGTGAGAAGCTGCAGTTAGTAGTACTGTTCGGTAAGATGAGACATAAAGGTGGAATGGTGTCAGAATAAAAGAGGGAAGGATGAGAGGAGGGCAGTGGGAGGTTTACGGGGAGATTAGTGCTTTAGGAGAATGGTTTTAAGCATTAATGTTTCTACAGTTAATGTGTGACAAATATCTTGCACAGTTGGCGTCAAGCTACCTACAAACACGCAGACGCACAACTCAGACTCTAGGGTTGCAATACCTCCCATAGGCAGCCAATGCATTGAAACAGTTTTTGAGCGGTGGTCACAACGCTCCTATACGTGGCCGTGTGTGTGGGTCTGTCTGTCTGTCTGTCTGTATGCGTGTCTGTATGTAGCCTACAGTACCTTTTGTGACCACACATGTTAAGGGAGGGGCGCTGTTGTTCAGGCCAGGCCAGACACCCACACACACACACACACACACACACACACACACACACACACACACACACACACACACACACACACACACACACACACACACACACACACACACACACACACACACACAATATATATTTGTTTTGCTGTTGCGCAGCCTCCACGACCACCGCTCAGTTCACACGGGTGTGATTTTTTGCTATCTGATTGTATTAAATGATGTCAAACTCACCAATATTGCTGCTCTATTGAAAGCTTGCATTATCCTATTTCTATCTGCAAAGTGTTTGTTTCATAAAAAACCCAGCGTAGACATGTTATGAGCTACTTTCTGGCAAGAAATTCTGTTCAGGTGATTATTTTTTCTAAGTGCTGGAGTTTGGAAGCGATCGTGGGAAGTCACTCAGCGGTCCAGTGTACCAGCTGGTTCTAAATGTCACATATAATCGGGGGATATCTTAAAAAGTCCTGGAATAAATTCCTTACCAAAACATTTCTTCACCAATGTGTTTGTAAAGGTGTCTAGTAACACATCTCACAAAGACTGAAATTCAGTTTCCCTAGGAAAATCTTTGACAGCTAGGGTAATTCTGGGTCTCATTCACTCACTATACACTATACTATAGGGGGAAAAAATCACTCACACAAAAAATATGCTTTAAGTGGGATGTGAGGCGTCTAACTAGGTGTTTTTAATTATTCTGAATCCATTACAAGCATTTGTTTTGCACAAAAAAACATTCATTGGGCTAAAAACAGACCATAAAATGATGGTTTAGTGATGAGTCATATCTTTTCACAGTAGTATGGGGGTCCATTTCTAGCCCAAGGAATGTTTTTGGTGCAAAACAAATGCTTGCAATGGATTCAGAATAATTAAAAACACCTAGTTAGACACCTCACATCCCACTTAAAGCATATTTTTTGGGAGTGATTTTTTCCCTATAGTATAGTGTATAGTGAGTGAATGAGACCCAGAATTACCCTAGCTGTCAAAGATTTTCCTAGTGGAAACTGAATTTCAGTCTTTGTGAGATGTGTTACTACTAGACACCTTTACAAACACATTGGTGAAGATTTTTTTTGGTAAGGAATTTATTCCAGGATTTGACACTATTTCTAAAGATATCCCCCCGATTAATAGCCTAATGCGCAGCGGGACATGGCGTTATAGAAGACGAGCGCTTCCGATGTTCAACACTTAGAAACAAAAACATGTCTGCTCGGATTTATTGACATATATAACTCACAACATGTCTACGCTGGGTTTTTATGAAACAAACACTTTGCAGGTAGAAAGAGGATACTTCAAGCTTTCCATACAGCCCCAATATTGGTGAGTTTGACGTTGTTTAATACAATCAGATAGCAAAAAACTGTTTTGATGCATTGGCTGCCTATGGGAGGTATTGCAACCCTAGATTCATCCAAATTAAAAAAAAAAATCTAGTGTTGCAATTTGCGGCTAAACTCAGACAGAAGCACAGCTAGAATAATGATTAGACAGACAGACAGACAGACAGACATCCTGCAGTATACATGACCCAGGTGGTAAGTATATATCCTGTGTTCCATTTGAAGAAATCGTTTCAGCAATATAGTGCTATAGGGCCCTCTAGGCCATAGTTGAGCAGATCCTTGATTAACCCTGGTGCTTATGCCAAACCACAGGAAATAGAAGCATGTAACAGATTGTATACATTCACAGGCAGGTACTCGAACATACTGTAGAGGCAGCATTTCAGGCACTGGAACCTGACATGTCTGCTATACATGTTCGCTCTAATGTACTCTAGGATTTGCCATAAATAAATCAAATTAGTCTCTTAGAGCTCTTTCATGAACTGACAGAGAACTGTTACTGTAGGTTCAGACACAGCAGAGGATGAGCCAAGAGATATGAAGTTAACTCTGAATCACAGAGGATAGGGCAGCTGTTTGGATCAAAGCAACAAAGTCATGGCTGATTTACAGGCCTCTGTTTGGTGAATGTTCCCTTGGCTAATTCCAAAGTCCATTTAACTAGCAAAGGCCTCACTTAATGTTAGACTACTGCAATGCATGCATCCCATATTAAAATTGGCTACTGAGAGGGCCCGGCAGACCACTGCCAAGTCCGTCTGACTCAGACATAACCATAAACAAACTTGATATGCACATGTATATGACAGGGATTGTTATCATCATCCCAAATACAAAAAAGGTATACAGGGTTCCGAATGGGGCTAGCTACCTCACCTGCCAATACAACACAGCAATGTAGCCGCAAATTGCAACACTAGATCTTTTTATACTCGGATGAATCTAGGGTTGCAATCAGGCCCGGATTTATATGACATGAGGCCCCTGGGCAAGGGGAAATAAAGAGGCCCTCGTGCGCGCGCAAAAATTCCACCTCCGGTCCACCTGACCACACCGTGACCTCACCTTCGGACCGGCCCGTGCATAATCTGACTGTGTATCCTCATTGGCTCATTGGAAGGGTCTAAAGCGGATACAGAATTGGAGTTTGCGTGCATGTGTGTAGCCTATGTGTGTGGAAAGTACCGGATACATAGAGTGGGCGGGCTTTAGACTGCACTAAGCTTTCAGAGCAGCTACATGCAGTGCGGCCAGCAGAGCAGAAGCTCTCAATAATAAAACAAAATGTACTGTAACTAAACACAAATATCACTTTATTTGGATTGCAATACTTTAAAATGTCATCATTAAATTTACTCATTCAGGGTCTTTTCAAAATGGCTTCCAAGTTCCACAACGCCTCCCTCTCCATAGACTTCCATGTAATTCATAGTGCACGGATCATGCACGCCCATGCCTAGATCATGCACCACGTGTGTCCACACTGTTCACAGCTTTCAAACAAAAAAATCCGAATGGAAATCCGTTCAGGCATTCATGAGCTAGCAGCCATTATGTTTTCTTGAAATGTAAATGTTTGTTGGTATGGGGGTTAAACATGGAATTTCGCGATTGCGATCATGCCTACTAAATTTTTTGAGGTCCAAAAAATATTTTTTGAAAAAAAAATTTTTTTTTTTTTTTTTTTTTTTTTTGAGGCCCCCCTCCCCTGAGGCCCCTGGGCTCGTGCCCACCCTAGCCCAATGGTAAGTCCGGCCCTGGTTGCAATACCTCCCATAGGGATCCAATGCATGAAAACGTTTTTTTTGCTATCTGATTGTATTAAACGACTTCAAACTCTCCAATATTGCGGCTCTATGGAAAGCTTAGAATTTACTCTTGCTATCTGCAAAGTGTTTGTTTCTGAAAAATCCACCGTAGAATTGTTATGATTTATTTTCTGTCAAGAAATCCGAGCAGACATGGTTTATTTTCTAAGTGTTGAACTTCGGAAGCGCTCGTCTTCTATTTACGCAGCGTCCCGCTGCCTCCTGCATTATGTGACATTTAGAACCAGCTGGTACACAGGACCGCTGAGTGACTTCCCACAAGCGCTTCCAAACTCCAGCACTTAGAAAAAATAATCACCTGAAGCCAATTTCTTGATAGAAAGTAGCTCCTAACATGTCTACGGTGGATTTTTCAGAAACAAACACTTTGCAGATAGCAAGAGTAAATTCTAAGCTTTCCATAGAGCCACAATATTGGTGAGTTTGAAGTCGTTTAATACAATCAGATAGCAAAAAAACGTTTTCATGCATTGGATCCCTATGGGAGGTATTGCAACCCTAGATTCATCCGAGTATAAAAAGATCTAGTGTTGCAATTTGCGGCTAACAGCAATGCACCACACCACAGTCCACACCATATGTATATCTCTGTGTACAACAGGGACAAAGCAATAGCAATTTGAAACATTACACATTGTAATAATTGCTTTAGACAAAAGGTGTTTTAGAGGCTTTACAGTTTATAGACATTGTAATATGATTTTACTGTAGCCACACAACACATGGCAATCTACTAAATTGACAGATTACACAGAAAAGCCAAGAGGCAGATAAAACAAAAATATTTTGACTCACCAAATAATGGTCGAGGTTGCACATCCAGGAAGTCATCTTAATGTTCCATTCATTCAGGTGGGCAAACTTGCTGGTTTCAACCTCCAAGCTAAAATGGACAGTCCATGGCCTCACTTATGGTCATAGCCTACTGTACTTGTTCTTTCCTTTTGTTTTGTTGTTTTGTAAGTGTTTATGGACACACACTTAATGTATCATATCGTATGCATGACAATACTAGCAGCAGGTAGGTAGCCAAAGCGGGACCGTACCTATGTTCCCAAGGTTGAGTAGCTAGTTAGCATCAGTCACATGCTGCTGCTGCTGCAAGCGTTGCCAGATTCTGTGAGAGAAATAAGCAATCAGCTCTATGAAAAAAAGGCTTTGGCCTTTTTTTTCAAGCAAACGGCCACATGTGCAATTTCAGCCAGCGAGAGTGTGTTGCTTGTGGTGGGCATTTTTGTGAAGATTACATTTTTACCACAGACATACAAAATGAATGGACACTAATATTACCAGAAACAAAGCCCTGAATGACCTTGCAAATAAAACATTTGAGAACCACTAGTGGACTAAATATGCCATAGAATCGTATAAATCCGTGTCATACATATTCTGAAGAAAGCCTGGAGACTTGACATTCAGTAATTGGGTCTTATGATCAAAATAAACACATAATTGTGTGTAAAAACAAAATCTAGTAGTTGCCACGGACAAGGATAAGTCTTGCGACGGACACATTTGTCTGCATGTGTACGGACATGTTGATGACCCCTGCTCAAAACAACAACAGTCATGATTCATGACTAATGGGGAAACTGACCGTTCTAGTACTGAAGCGGCATGTTAAGAACTTCAGAAACCCAATTTTAGGGAAGGTTAAACCTGCGAGGTCAAGACAGCTTCCTCCGTAAGATAAAAAGTAAACTGTGCAACGGCTACTGGGAATGGCTGACCCTTCAGGAACTGAGTTGTATTATCAGGGGCAGCAGACCAGCAGTAGTTACTTCCTCAAAGAGCCCTTCCATGGAACAGTAATGGATGAGTGTAGCCTTCAACGGTAAATCCAGCACTGGCTGGCCTAATGGCCTTTCACATGGCAATATTTCATGCAAATAAATGCCTTGTTGTTGTGGACATGCTTTGCAGCTATATAAGGTCATCATCATCATTAATATTTTGAGAGTTTAGGAAAGGAGAATACATTTTAATTACAGCCTGTGTTTATGAGTTAACAATGTCTTGAAATATTTGTACATAAGAATATCAATTGAGCATGAAAGTATACAGAGTCTTGGGTCAATTAGGCTCTGTCTCAAATCACTCCCTGTAGCATGAAAATATTTATTATAGAAAATCATGCCAAAAACAAATATTACAGGGAATGACCACAGCATAACAGCATAACAGATCCCAAAGGTGGATGTTGGGGTTGTGGTGGGCACGCAACACTTTATATGAGTTTAGCCAGTGCTTGCCTACAGGCGCTTGCATGCTGCCAGTGTTGCCATGTCCGCTTATTATTGGCTCATTTGGTACCGACCTGCGTGCGCATCTAGGTTCTTATCAGTGTAACGTGGACCAGAAATGCATATATAAGCGGCCTTGTTTTTGTGTTGCTTGTAAATATTGGTAGTTGTTGGTTGCGTTTTTTAAATGCAACCGCAGCAACCCAGACATGTGTTTTTATTTCATTTGTTTTTAAGTAGCTGATTATTTGGGTTTGCTTCCTAATGTTCTTCTGAAACATTTTCAAGTCAAGGACCCCCAAATTATTATGTAATTGTCTGCAGTTTTGTGGCAGGTACCAGATTTGTGTTGTTAAAATGTTTTTGTCACCTTTTTCACAAAACCCTTTTGAAAATGGCAAATCTACTTTTGATATTTTCAAATATCCGATGCATAATAGGTTTAAATTGCGGCTGCTCACACCCAAAACAAGCCAGCATGGCGATGACCCCTGGTTTTGATTGTATGATGGTTGCGGAGCGCAAGAATTCACACACAGTTGAGCCTTCCGGAGGTGACAGTACACATACAAAAAAGAAATAAATAATGACTGTACACAAATAAATGTCCACCTCTAGGTGTGGGAATGGCTTGTTCTGAACCTGCAATAATCGGTTACACCCCGCCATTCCGAAACACCGCCATTCCGAACATTGACTTCTAACCCTAACCCTAACCCTAACCCTAACCCTACCCCTAACCCTACCCCTAACCCTAACCCTAACCCTAACCCTAACCCTAACCCTGTTTCGGAATGGCGGTGTTTCGGAATGGCGGTCTGACACCGCAATGCTCCATGAAAGAAAAACCTGTGTGAGGCAGATATCAATACTTTTTCACCCCAACTAATGTATATATTTTTTACCAATAGATGGACTAATGGCTAATGAAGGAGAGAGAAAAAAAAAAAAGACTGCCTAAGGTCATAAGGTGCCATCCATTTCTCCAGCTTTCTCCAGGCTGTTGACAGTACTGGGCCACTAGCTGGCCTGGATCTCAAGAAAACCCTTTGCTTTAAGATGGATTATCTTGACCCATATTCTTTTTCCAGGACATGCTCCGAGTCTGTTTGGAGTCAGACCTACAATGAATCGAATTCTATTGGTAATGCGCACAACTAATATTTCCACAATGCTAAAGTGTAACATCCGGTAACATCAATTTCGATGAATACTTCATCTTCAAAATGACATCAAGAAATATGTATGGAAATATATTTGCATATTCATATATATTAGTGGTCCATCCATACCCGGGGATGTGTGCACTCAAAATATTTGCATACTTTAAGTTACATGTGGGCATGGCGTGTGTTCCTATGAGTCGATACCTGCCTAGCTGCGAGAGTTACTACACACACACACACACACACACACACAAGGTGCGGCTCCACACGTTGTGATTCACTGAGAGTTTTTGTCCACAGCTGTGAGGCAGGTTGAACCGACGGACCCCCAGGGAATGCTTCACTCTGTCTCTTGGTTTCAGGGTTATACATACTCTAGCTCTAACCCTAACCCTTACCCAACTTAATCAGGAATGTCAAATTGATTATTTGCTCCATGTTTACTCCACCTTCAGTTGCGTGACAGAGGCTAAAAGCAGTGTAATTACACAACAGCCTGGAACAGAAGCACAGAGTGAGAGAAGGGAACAATATTCTAGCAGAATAGTGGGGAGATGTTGCGCAACACAGTGACATACCATAGTCAGTGTTGTAGTGCTAAATTTGGAAGTGTGGGCACTCCCCACGCACGCACGTGCACGCGCGTCAATGCGCGTGCACGCACGTGCGTCCGTGCGCTTGCACATAACGTTTTCGCTGGCTTAAAACGGGTTGCGCGGCAGCAGAAATAGCCTTAGACCAGTGGTTCTCAACCAATAATTTGATGACCGGATCATCAGCCAAACTTCCCATGCAAAATAGCTCCACAACTGATATTTCCAATTAATTAATCCATTTTCAAATCTTATATTACCATCTGCTGTTGGTCATGCTCATTTCAGCACGGCTGGCGAGCCTATTTCAACCAATTGCTGGGTCAGAACGACCTGAAAATATAATATCAACTGACTTGACTTGAGAGAAGTGTGGGCACTCCGTACCCCCGCGTTCCCCCCCCACTACATCCCTGACCGTAGTGTACAACAGTAAGCAGTTATTCAAATAACATTGAGTCATCAGAGTGAAAATAGATGATCAACAAGTGCACACCTAATATATCATCCGGTAACATCAATTTCTCTGATTGGTGGAGCTCGGGTTACTATATGGAAATGTTACTGGCTTAATTGTAGGCTAAAATGTTATTTAAAAATAATTATGTATTTATTTGGCCTCTCATTTGTAAAATAAATAGATAAATATCATGAATAAATCAATAAAATAATAAAATAATGAGATATATATATAGCCTATTATAGTTTTTTATGGTGCCCATCATTCTCAGCTTGGGGCTGTTTCTGCTGCACTGATGCAGTAGTCAACACCAAAGCAGCCTGAGTCATGATGAGATGGCGGTGGGTGGCTGTCCCGCCACAGACAGTAATAATCTATCAACAACACCACCCACATACACTGGTCTGGAACTACAGAACACACATGCAGATCCCATAAACACATACACGCAATGCGTGTGCATGCAAATATGTTCCCCGACAGCTTTGCGTGTGTGAGAAATGGAGCAAGAGAAATGGAGCAAGAGAGAGAGAGACAGACAGACAGACAGACAGACAGACAGACAGACAGACAGACAGACGCACGCACGCACGCACGCACGCACGCACGCACACACACACACACACACACACACACACACACACACACACACACACACACATGCTCACGCACACACAGTGTTGTCCAGTGCTGGTACCATGTGACAGGTCAGGTTTCTATATTCTCCTGCAGCTCCCTCAGAGGACATGCCCAGACACAGAGCCAGCAGCCAGCCATGCTAACAACATGGTGCTGTATCCCCATGGATCCATAACACCTCTTACACAACCCTGGACCGCACAGTCAAACACAAACATGCACACACACACACACACACACACACACACACACACACACACACACACACACACACACACACACACAGTCACATCAGGGTGCAATAGGGTTTTGATGCGTTTTCTGTGTGGGGGGTCCAGTTGTCAATGTCACAAAGTGAGAGAAGCCATTTATCGAACCCATGTTCACCCTTTAGTTGCACGCCATTGTCTTGTCTACATGTGCACTGTGCGTCGCACTCTGGCGCGTTGTGAGCTTGTAGATTGTCTATTTACGGTGCAAGACACAATGTGCAACCAAGTATAAATCAGGCTTTACGCCAGCCTGTTTTGGAAGCAGTCAGGCAGCCGAGGCAGGCGGGTCTTGCCTGCCTAAATGTGCGTAACAAACACAGTCACACAACCACATGCACCTACATGTGCACACAACATGTACAAAAGACTCACTCTTTATATTTGGCAATCTATCTATCTGTCTGTCTGTCTGTCTGTCTGTCTGTCTGTCTGTCTGTCTGTCTGTCTGTCTGTCTGGCTGGCTGGCTGGCTGGCTGGCTGTCTGTATGTCTGTCTGGCTCTGTCCCACCCTGCCTCTCCTGTCTGTAGACCAGACAATTACTGTATGATACAACTCCAGACATGTGTATCATTAGCAAAATGAGCCCTGAATTTAGCACCCACTAAACAAAATGTGCACCATAATAACTGGTAGGAGTAGACTCCTATACATGAATACATTCTCAAGATTCCTCTGAAGTGAATATAACACTGACATGCACTGGAAGTTTGGAAGCCACCCGTTGTGCATGATACACATTACCTCATTGTAGGACAGGCTGATAGAAGATGATTCACAGTCATAAAACGCATTTCTTTATGAAGAGTATTAGAAGTTCATTGTTGTGTTTTCTTTCCCACACTCATTGTATGTCTGACGGTGGATCTTCAGATTACATTCCCAGCTATTACAGCACGTATGCTGTCTGCTGCACAGTGCCACTGTGTAAACTCTACGATACCAAACTTATCTTATCTGAGGCGAAGTTCCAGTGAGAAACAGTCTGCTCCTCCCTGAAACAAAAGTATGGTTCTCTCCGATATGTCTCAGAAGAAGATATGATCCTGAAATGGAAAAAAAGGTTGAGTGAACATGACATTGTGACATCATAAATTTTGTTGGATGTGATTATTCCCTGACATTATCTGTGATCATGCAGGAGATTGGCAGTGCCGTACAGCAGAGAGATAGGTGCTCTGGAGTTCCACATCACAACACACCGCTCTGTTCTCCCTCTATATATCTGGTCCGCCATCGCGGCCCGTCATCTCTCTCAATTGAAACTGTGTGCTTATCTCATAAGCACAGCAATCTGTCCAGACAAGAGGCTATTCTTCATGCATCTTGAGTCTCCTTGTTCATAAAGAAAAGACCAGGCACTCACAGTCCAGTCTGTCTTGTGAAGATTTGGCTGAGTGTGCACGTGTGTGCATGTGCGTGTGCGCGCGCATTGTGTTCATATCAGATGGGAGTGACAGAAGCAGATAGGAGGGCCACCACTGTGCTTGGTGTTTTATTGGCAGGCTTGCACCTCAGTTACTCTTTGCCAGTGGTTCTCAAATTGGGGTCCAGGGACCCCCGAGGGTCCTTGAGGCAGTTCCAGGGGGCCCAGCAGAATGAGTTTATATAGCATCAAAATCAGTTTAATCACTGTAAACATGTTTACTTTGGCTAGCCGACCTACAAGCTCACAACGTGTTACAAGGTGACGGGTTGTGAGTTTGTAGATTTGCTATTTTCAAAGAAATCTTGAAAAGATGTGAACATTTATATGTGATATGTGAACAACACAAATCTTGTAATGCCGCCCCCCCCCCCTTTTTTTCTAAGGGGGGGGGGGGGGGGGGGGGGGTCCATATTAATTTGGGGGTCCTTGATGTTAAAACGTTTGAGAAGCAGTGCTCTATGCCATAGCAATGCCCTCCATGATTTCATAGCTTCCTGTTTCTCTGTATCCAGGGTGAGATGGAGGGAGAGATATGGATGTAGTTACAGTATAATTGCATTACACTATGTGACATATCCTCCTATTTTGTTCTACTTCATCTAAGTAATCATGTTGCAGAGCCGAATACTTGAATTGAGACATATAGACTCAACTCTGAAAATCCTGAATTGACAATTGCCTTGGCCTCCACTGCTGTGAGACTTGACTTGACTTGACTTGACTTGATCTGATCAATACAACTATAAAGTGCAGGCCTGTGATTTACACTGTGCAAGATTTTACCTTTCTGTAGCATTGTATTTGTTTGTGGTAACCATGGTAACTGGCTGGGCACAATGGATATTCAATTATGAGGATGAACAGAGCTGGAGACGTAGACTCAATTGGGACATAAGTTGCAAAAATCAGGACTTGGACTGAAAAGACATAAACAGATCTCTGTAAGTGCATTTTAGACATGCAGGCTTTTTTCTCCAAAGAACATGTCATTGAGGGCGTTGAGGTTAGATAACCCTCCTGTCCCTGACAGTCAAACTGTCCTTGACTCACAGGGAGAGCCAGAGAGGGGGGGTTAACAATTCCTGCCTCTTTTCTACTGCACGTCCATCACCAACTGTACAAAAACCACTAGAAACCAGATCCTTTTTCAGGCAGCTGTCGCGTGCAGCTGGTAACCAGAGACTGGGGTCTCTGAGAGGCTTTTAATTCCACACATGTGGCACTACCTGTCCAGTGTGGATTTGAGGATTTCATGCGCGTGGGGCAGCTGCTGTGGCTTGTAAGGCCGATAAGGAGCGAAAAAGAAAAGTGAAGAGGGAGGGGAGACCGTAAAAATGGCCCTCTGAGACCTATATTGCCCTTCCCCGACCCTCCATCCATGCATTTATTGTTCCACCCATCCTGGCTGAGCTGCATGTGTCTGGCCATGTCAGCAGCAACAGAAGTGAGTAAGAGGGAAGCCGTCACCCCCCAAGCGTGTCTGTGTTTATGAAACTTTACCACTCGCTGGCTGCTGGCACACTGTGAGTCCTCTGGAGACAATTGACAGACGGCTTGCCGGGCCAATGTGTGTGTGTGTGTGTGTGTGTGTGGGGTCGCAGAGGACACACGACAGCAAGACGCGGGAGGATGGGGTTAACTCATTAAGGACCAGTGAAAGAGTACATTGTTCAGCATGATTAACTGATTAATCCTCTTTGCCGCGATTAGGTGCATAGTGTATTTGCACGAGGAGAGTGCAACTTGCTGTAATGAGCAGGGCTCTGAAGAGGACAAGGTTTGGCAGTGAACAGGTGTGAGTAGAATGAGCTCGGCGAGGAGAAAGTCTACCTTTCACACCTCTGAGATCATGGCAGACTGTGTGTGGAAAGAAACGTCCTTGTGACTGTGAATTCGTGATCTGAAGTGGGCTAGAGGGAGAGAGTGACTTGTTTCTGCTGGGAAAGTCAGAACATTCAGTTTTCAGCTTTTGTCTGTTGTTTAGGATACATGCTCAGCTCAGCTCGTTCAGAGCTATTCGGTCGACGCGTGCTGACATTTTGCACAGACTTTCTTTTGCTGACTTTAGTTTTTTGTCTTTCTTTCTCGCACCATAACTAAATATCAACTGTCTGCTGCTCCTTTATAGCTTACCTCAGGTCTACTGTGTATACATATGTAGATTACTTGTTTGTTTTCTTTGATTGATCTCTCCTCTCCCTTGCCCCCCTTCTTCTTCTTCCCTTTCTTTTATATGGATATGGAAACGAATTTCACCCACTTTTTTACTTACCGTATGTAAATCTGTGATGTGACAATAAAGCTGATTCCGATTCTGAATACATTTGGAAATAATAATCGAAAAGATGAGATGCTACAATGTGTGCATTGTCTTTCTTCCTTTCTCTCCTCTACAGTGGGAGAGAGACACACTGTGTCAATCCCGAATGTTAACATCATGTTTCTGTGTGAAAGACACTGATGGCGACCCTTTAGTCTTTGTTCACAGCAGAGATGGAGATTTTCTGTATTATCCCAACCTCATTTCTACCAAAATCATAGCTTGCAATATTAGTATCTATGCTGGGGTAGTTTCTGAAGAGCTGCTGTTACAGCTACAGCTAGCTTTATTGTGTCATAAATAGCCCCCAAATTGATTGATTGATTGATTGATTGATTGATTGATTGATTGATTGATTGATTGAAGACTTTATTAGAAGTTTGCATAGGAAAAGGTACAGTTTCATGACAGTACAGTTCACTGGTACAAGATCAACTAAAAGGAGATCCAAAAAAGCCTTTCGTCTTATTTACATAGGAAACCTTTATGTATCTCATATAACACTGAATGAAATGCATTAGGCCACGTACCCCTATTTTATCATACTAGAGGTTCGGGCCGCTAGACTACGCAGACCGAACTACTACTACTAAGTTGCACCGCTGATCCGACCAAGTGTCGGGTGAACGTGAAAATCTGTTATTTTGAGTGATGCGGTCGTACAACAAAAAGGATAAATTATCCTTTTAAAATCAATAAGCCCTATAAGCTTACAATGAATCACATCACCATCATCATTGAGTATGAAAGTGTTAAAATGTGCCTCCTTCACTTTCTACGTTCCCTGGCACTGTGCTCAGGGTGCAGCTGGTACAGTATGTACTCAGCTGGACTCCACTCCCCTGCACTTCCTTGCCTCTCCTCAGCATTGGGCCTGCTCTGTGTCTGCCACTTCAAACATGCGTGCCTGCTTCCCTGAGAAGTGGTAGAGAGAGATCAATGGAGAAAAGGAGAGAGAGAGAGATTGATATGTAGAGGAAGAGTGACCTGCGATGCTGAAATGTTTTGATGTGGTTCCTTAGCACAGCGTTCAGGAGGTCCTGCACTCTCTGAACCCGGTCACTCTGCCAAAATGTTTAAGAGTCAAATGGGCTGTAATTGCTATGGCCAATTACAGATGTTTACACTTCCCAAAAACACTTAACCAAGAGACTTATTTCCTTTAACCTGGATTCTTCATACACACTGACACAGCATTTTACACTTGCTCACTCTCACCTTACCCGACTGGTTTGAGGATACACATCATCATCAAACAGTGGCAGTTCTCGTCCCAAGAACAAAGCGACCGCCATGCAATCAACAATGTTAAGAACTCAGGTCATGATCTAGGTGTGATGTTTGACTTTGACTATGACTGGGCATTACTGGTACAACCAGTAATCCCTACTCGGGAGATAAGCGACTGTCAGGTCGCATGTATAGGCTACACACTGCACAAAGCAACCTCATGGTGGTGCTAGAAGAGGGACATGTGATTGCTCAAATTAAGTAATTCTTATCATTTGTAGATTTGTAGTGAAAAGGTCATTCATGCATTCATTTCATCATGCCTATATTACTGCAACTCCTTGTACACTGCATGGGCTCAACAAAAAAGGCTTCTTTTCTTCCTTCCTTCCTGTAAACTGGTGCAAGATTCTGCTGCAAGGCTATTGACAAAGGCTATGACCATATTACACAGATCCTAGCTTATCTTCACTGGTTGCCATTGAGTTTCGTAATTGATTTTAAGATTCTACTGATTACAAGCATTGCAAAGCCAGGCTCCCAGCTACATCTTAGATATGCTGGTCCCATATGAGCCAGTGCACATCCTCAGATAGGGCTCTCTTGGTTGTTCATTCACCTCATCACCATGGGTGATCAAGCTTTTGCAGCCCAAGCACCTAGGCTCTGGAATGCCCTGCCTGAGGATTTAAGGCCAGCAAAGTCAGTGTCATCTTTTAAATCACCTCTGAAAACATGTTTTTATACCAACGCCTTTTTTATATTTTATCGCACCTTATAAATTCCTTGGACACACGTCTCTATTTTATTTAGATGTATCATTTATTGTTGTTATTTTACCATAACATTTTAATTGACTTGTTGTTGTTTACCCTTGTATCTTGGTATTGTAAAGCACTTTGTAACCCTGTTTTCAAGCGCTTTATAAATACAAATTATTTTAGGATAATTATTATTATTAATTAGACACATATGGGCTTCAGTGTCCCCTCCTTCGCCTCCTCCCAGAGCTGGCCAGCGCAGCAGAACAGGAAGTTCAACTCTGCTGTGCTAGGCCTTTGGTTCACATCAGGGGAACTGCAAGCTGAACATGTTCAGGTGCTGACAGTCACATCAAAGTGAGCTGAAAGCAGTAAAACTCCCACTTCAATGGGACTTCTGGTTTTAATGGGTTTAAATTAGGACTGAGTGTGTTTTAGGTTAAATCTAAAGCAATGGAAGGGGTTATCGTAATCCTTTGAGTTGCTGTGGCGCATATATGGTTGGCACTTCCTGTGAACCGATGTTCCAGGAACGCTGCCTGCAGACCATGTAGAGGTTTCCTTTTCCTGCAGTAGGACATTTGGGGAGGTTAGGATTAACTGGCATTATGATTTTATTAATCAACCCGGTAAATGTAATCATTCGGTGAAGGATGTCTCTTTGTTGTCTCTTAACTCTTCATGCAAGGCTCAAAGGCGTTCGTTGCATGTTACCAGCATGGACTCAAGTGACACAAGATCTCTCAAGTCAGACTCATCTCTCTCACAAAGAGCAAAACTCCCCGACACATGATCAAAGGGTCTGTTGATCTTAAGATCCTTTTTCCTCTCTGTCTTTCAAACTTCAAAGCCTTAAAACATCTTACACTCTTCTGCCTTAAAAAAAGAAAAAAGAAAAACTGTTGGTTTGGCGGCTCACAGCAGCAGACAAAGAGGTGAAAGCTGGCAGCGTACTTGTGCACAGCTAATAATACCTCCTCTTTATTGCCTGCCCCCAGTTCCTTTCTTCACTTAAGTTTCTTTCTTTCTTTCTTTCTTTCTTTCTTTCTTTCTTTCTCTCTTTCTTTCTTTCTCTCTTTCTTTCTTTCTTTCGTCCTTCCTTCATTCTATCTCTCTTTCTCCCTGTCCCTCACTCTCCCTGTCCTGCTGAATGTGGAGGGCACATTCTCTGAGGGTGACAGCATAGTGAGTCAGCATGGACTTTCCAGGCGCTCTCCTCTGATCTCTCTGGAACTCACCTCAAACAAGATGCCTTCCTGGCATCTGCTGCGCACGCAGGCACGCACACAGGCACACACACACACACACACACACACAGTGGTGTACTTAAGTACAGTTTTGAGGTATTTGTACTTTACTTGAGTATTTCCAGTTTTCTGTACTACTTCTACTCCACTACATCTCTGATCCAAATATTGTACTTTTACTCCACTACATTTATTTGTATACTTTAGTTACTAGTTACTTTGCAGATATAAATGATCACATTATAAAACATAGATTAGTGCACTTAAGCCCTATTCTATACCATGGCTATTTGAAAATAGACGATCTACAAGCTCACAACGTGTCGCATTGCAACGCGTTGTGAGCTTGTAGATCTGCTATTTTCAAACATTTTGTACTTTTACTTTTGGTACTTTAAGTACGAAAAGTAAAAGTACCAAAAGTAAACTATTTTGATGCCAATACTTTTGTACTTTTACTTAAAGGGGAAGACCACCCATTTTCAATATTGAAATATGTCATTAAAGGGGAAGACCACCCATTTTCAATATTGAAATATGTCATTAATATACCTTAGAAGAGTTGTGTGGAAATAGAAAAAAAGTTCCCCCCCTTCTGTGTTGCCTAGAACTGGAGGATTGATTTTGGGCTTTGTATTGTAAAGTACAACTTGATGACATCACACATTGTACTTTACAATACAAAGCCCAAAATCAATCCTCCAGTTCTAGGCAACACAGAAGGGGGGGAACTTTTTCTCTATTTCCACACAACTCCTCTAAGGTATATTAATGACATATTTCAATATTGAAAATGGGTGGTCTTCCCCTTTAATATACCTTAGAGGAGTTGTGTGGAAATAGAAAAAAAGTTCCCCCACTTCTGTGTTGCCTAAAACTGGAGGATTGATTTTGGGGTTCAAGTACAATGTGTGATGTCATCAAGTTGTATTTTACAATACAAACACCAAAATCAATCCTCCAGTTCTAGGCAACACAGAAGGGGGGGAACTTTTTTTCTATTTCCACACAACTCCTCTAAGGTATATTAATGACACAGTTCAATATTGAAAATGGGTGGTCTTCCCCTTTAAGTACATTTTGAATTCTGGACATTTACTTGTAACGGAGTGCAGTATTGATACATTTACTGGAGTACAAATTGTGTGTACTTTTTCCATCTCTGCACACACACACACATGCGCGCGCACACATAAACACAGATACAAACACATACACCCATGTGCACATACATGACCACATACACAGTACAGAATAACACCTTCAACCTTCAACCCCTAGTTAACTTGTGGACACAGAATTTCACATATAGGTATTTAAACATCTCACCTTCTCTCTTCTCCGCAGTGCTTATCTTCTTCCCTGAAGCACGCTAAGAACACGCACACGCACACGCACGCACACGCACACACACACACACACACACACACACACACACACACACACACACACACACACACACACACACACACAGTAAGGCCGTTGGAATCCCCCCGGGGTGCAGGATTAGGGGAATCTCCTGGACAGCCTCATGTCACACCAAGGTGCATGGCTGACCTTTCACAATCCCCCTCCGAACGTTTCGGTTTCCGCCAGGGGGTCCGAGGTCCTGGGCGACAGTTGGAGTGTGCTGTTATAGGGGTGTGAGAGTGTGCCGCCATGATAGAGTGCAGTTTGACACTCTGACATTAACTCCAACTGAGAAATACTGAGCCTGGTTTAGAAATGATAGACTCACACCAGTCCCAGAGGTTTCCGAAGCCCCCTTGTCCCATCCCCCAATCATCCCATCGTGCACACACACACACACACACACACACACACACACACACACACACACACACACACACACACACACACACACACACACACACACACACACGAGCGCGCACCCATGCACGTACACACGTCTTTCCTAGAAGTGCATATAGGATGGGACTTTACATTGCTTGGAAAAAAATCACAGACATCCTGTACGCCTGGCTTTCCCCCAGGTTTATTTGAGACATGCAAATACATACTGTACTCAAGTATATTTAATCAAGAAATCTGCTTGTAGGCAAACAGACACACATATAAACACAGGCACATAAACAGTATGTACATTAGGGTTACTCTGCGCGAAAGGACCATGGTTGACAATACTGTACTCAATCTGGTTGCTAAACAGGAATTCAGAATTGTGATAATCATGCTTTTGTCATTAATCAGGCCATATGTTGTTCATATTTACCTTTTACGGCACACACACACACTCATGCACACACAAATGGTTCTGCCGCCGTGTAGAACTGTTTTTAACAGTTTTTTTACTTCAAAAATGAATAATTTCCTGTGAAAAATCTCTATTTTTTGGCCAGCGCGGGCAAAAAACTGAGGGAGGCCCACGTGGAGGGGGGGCCCAGGTCTTTGATCTTGACCCCCCCCCCCCCCCCCCCCCTCCAAAAAAGCTGTATGATGGCCCTGCACACATGCACACGCACTTGATACTGTAAGCCAAGGCAACAAGTAGGATTATGTTTTGTCTCTGAAACGTTTCGGCAAGGGCTTCCTCGCGCATGATGTCATGCAGCGTGTCCTGCAGACAAGCTAAACCATTGGATCAGGATGATTAGACGGGCTTTTCAACAGTCATGCACTCAGAAGACCCACCGGTCGGTACAATTGGACCAGACAGCTTACAGAGTCACGCTGGTATGCAGGAAACACAGGTTCTCCCTCCCTGCAGGTGCAATTACCCTTCAAATGTTGTAAATAAGGATCTGTTCTTAATCAACCCGCCGGGCAGGTAAGGAGATATCTATGTAGACACAGTCGAGTGAACATGCAGGCTGACAGACAGGGTGACTGACAGGCAGTTACTGGTACTCTACTGAGTCAGGGAGCCAGGGTAGTCAGATTGCCATCGGCTACGGGGCAACGTGTGTTGTGAGTGCAAACAGGCAGTGAAACAAAATGTAAACAGCGACAAGCCCGAAACTGATCTGTCTCTCTCTGTGTGTGTCTCTCTCTCTCTCTCTCTCTCTGTGTGTGTGTGTGTGTGTGTGTGTGTGTGTGTGTGTGTGTGTGTGTGTGTGTGTGTGTGTGTGTGTGTGTGTGTGTGTGTGTGTGTGTGTGTGTGTGTGTGTGTGTGTGTGTGTGTGTGGGTGTGTGTGATCACGGTCATGCCTTTATTTGCCCTCACAACAGCAGAAGTGTGTCTTGTGTTTGTTGTGAACAGCCAGGTGAGCATTTGTGTGTTTGAAGGAGCGTTCTCTTTTTTCCCCCCATTCCATCTGTCATCAGAGAGTGTGATATAAATCTACAGAGTGTGATGTAGAAACACAGTCGCCGCTGTCAGCAGGAGCAGGCCAGGTGCCTGAGTTCCTCTGGGGCAAAGGTCATCAGCTGATGTGGTTTCTCTTCACTGCAAAGTAATAGAACAGCAGTTCTTTATAGCAGAAAGTGGTTCCTAATGGATTCTTTTCTCAATCATTATAATTCTCATTCTCGGTCATTCCATTGACAATGTGGAAAATGTGATATGTATGAAGATTAAAAGGGTCTTGTACCTTACCTGCTTTGTGCACAATGTGCAGTCACCTGGTACAGTTTGAGAGTTCTTGGGTTGACTCAGCTGGGTTCTGGGAATAAAGGGGCTGCCCAATAGTCGGATGGCCCATTATTCTCACATCCCAATAATGTTAGAATAGTGAGTTTAGAGTCAGGATTAGGGTTAGGCTGGGTTCATGGGCTCTCGAGACAGAGTCTGTAGCTGGAGCTACTGAGGAAGAGGGACAGACCGAGTGGGCGTTCCCTTTTCTTTGACGATGGCTAGCCAGATTGGACTGGGTTAGACTTAGTTTCATGCCATGGCAGCGATCACCGTTTCAATTTGTCTATAAGAGTGTGTTGGTCTTTTCCCTTTTTGCCATTGACAGTAACTCATATTGTATTGTCACCCAATTGTACCAAAGACCACCTTGTTTTGGATTTTTACTCTTTGCTAAAAAGACGAGCACCTGTTTCCTCTTTTTTATAAACAATATCACTTATGGACATAGACACTCCTATAAACATCACTTCCTATTTGTCCGTCACAAGTGACTTTAAGCTGTTCTGTCCAAACATCAAATTCACTTATTTTCAAACATTTAAAATAACCAAGCCTTTAAGTGGCTATTTAACCTCTGCCAAGTGTGTAGAATTAGATTAAACAGGTGCATGCATGTTGCCTCCTGTTTACTTTATAATTTCCTTCCTAATAGCACCCGAGAGTATCTGCCAAATAGGCAGAAAGTGAAGCTCCGTGAGCCTTCCTGAAAGCATGGGGGAAGTGATTCAGTTCAGGGATATGTACTTTCTCATGTGAAAACAGCCATTAAAGAGGTGGTGCCATCTGTTTTGTATGTGTCTATGGAGTTAACATTACTCTAATAGACCCCCAGGTGTATTTATAATATGCAAATGTCTTATACTGTAAACTGAAATCAAATCAAAAGTCAAAAAGCCCATTGAAATACACTGATATAATGATGTCATAATATCATCCCCTCCCCTTTTTACCATTCAACAACAGCTGTGGGTGTGGCTAACTTCATCTGGGTCACCACCCACCTGACAACCAGGCATACTTAATGAGCAGGTGGGTGTGGCCACATAAAATATAATTGTAACACTTTCTGTACACCTTTTTGGGGAAAAAATTATAATATTCCTCCAAGTATAATCATAATACCTGATGATTATGTTGTAGCAGGGGGGAGGGGGGACCACAGCACCCCGTCTTTAATCAAATGAATCAGAGCCAGACAATAGCCACAGGAGATTTCTGAGGAGATTTGATCAATTACATTTGTAGAATAGTTGAATTCCCTATAAATTCAATACAATATGTAGTGAACAGAAATCTACAAATGAAAGATGAATGACATTTAGACAGAGCACACAAATTATGAAAGTGTACAGTTGTTCATGCCTGCTGGCCTGTAAGCTTTCACATTTCACATTGAATACCATTCATCTGAGTACACATACGACCTAGGCAGGTTTGCGTGTCCTTTGAAGCACTGTGCCTGTCTTACTAGACACTTAACAAGAAGTGAGACACTTAACCAACCAAGATTTTAGATTTGAAACAAGATTGTGACCCTTTCATGACATCCTCTTCAGAATACCCATAGCGTATTACATCTGGCCTTTGACCTTTAGATTAGAGGTCACTTACACCTTAAGCTTCCCTGAAAAGGCTCATTAAAACACTGGCTTACCAATTAGCGTTAAAGGACAATATTATAGATTTGGGAGGAGAGGGTGGGGGGAAGGACGTTTTCCCTCAACTCTCAGTGTGAGCATGGAAAAATGATCTGCTGTATCTTGACTATTAATGATTAATTAATGATCATCAGCATGGATTATATTGGGTCCCAAAGCACAGCCAGCTACAATGTACAGTATATGTATTTGGATGTCCTTAGATTAATGATTAATAATAATAATACTTGAAGAAATGACATAACAGCTTCTCATTCAGCTAGTGTTAATAGTACTTTTCTGACATGTAGTAGACAATATAACAACAACAACAACAACAACAACAACAACAACGCTACATTTAATGATGACAAGTTATCTCAGGTATTATTTATTAGTTAGCGTTATAGCAAATAATGTACTAATTAGCATTAGTAGTCCTTCAACAAAGGCTCCTGGACGTTTCCACTCAGCTGATTGGCTCACAGCTTCCAGGGGGAATAGGGTGGGGTTGGCTGGTTGGACTATCTGATCTGACAGCCCCAGCAGCTGCTGCTGTTAAGATCTGGTTAAGATATATTTGAATGCATTCCCTGGCTTCTTACTGAATGGGCCATTCAAAGACAGTTATTATCCTAGCTTGGCTGCTGCTATGAGGTCAACTATCTTAATGCACGGTATATTTTCATTCTATTGTGTGGTTGTGTGTGTTCCCTGATGAAGTTATGGTGTTTATCGTGCAGCAAACAATTGTTTATGCAAGCCATGCAAGGCCATCTTGCAGTTGAGTCCGGGACACTGATTATATTTAAGACAAAGACTCAACTGTCATTTTAATTACTGAGGCTTCCCTTGCACTGATGAACCATTGTTCAGTCAGTGGTTGTCATGGGTAACAATGACAACCAACCCTATAGAGATGTCACACTGAATCAGACTGACGCGTCGCCTCGGCAACCAACCAGGGTCATTGGGTTTACTGGCTCCTTGGAGGAGGAGGACAGAGGCAGAGGAGGAGGAGGAGGAGGACATACAGAGACAGACTGATATAGAGCATCGCAGTTGAAGCCCCACCCCGTCCTCACTCTGGTGTCGGAAGCGTTTTCCCCATTCATTTCTTCCATAGACATTTCATAAAGTATTTATTTAAACGTTTTTAAAACCTTGGACAAAGCCACCTGCATGGGCTGGAGAGGAATGATGACAATATAAAAAAAAAATTGAATGCAAAGGTTAATTAGAAATCTGGAAAAAAAGGGCAGGGTACAAGATTATTATTATTATTATTTTTAAAATTGCGGAAACTACACTCCCAGAATGCATTGCGAATGACACTGTCTTGTTTCCTGAAATATAGCCCTTAATTCACGCTCAGTTTAGTTATCCAGGCCAGCATATGGCCTGAAATGTAGTGATTGTCATCTCTGTGGACGCTCTTATCGTCATCCTTAACATAGTGCATCATATTTGTAAAAGAAAGAGATTCGCTCACGGAGTTCTGCTGAAGTGCAATAATCTGCCGGGCAGACAGGGGGCAGTAGCTACTTCCGCGGTAACCGCAAGATATGTGAAAGGAGAAGAAGCTAGACCAATCACAGACGTCGATTTCACGGGATGTACATGTTTAGCAGTATGGGAAATGCAGTTCTTCTCCGTGCGATCTTGATTAAAACGTGTTTTTACTAAAACTAGAGTGATTGCATACATACTCGGGGGTTCTACAGGAGCATATAGAACCATTTACAACCACCAGCCTAGTGGTAAGTGTACATTGAATTGCTACGACTTTGTGGCTGATAATGAAAAACCCTATGGTAAAAATGAATGGCCAGCTTGCTTCCGACACCTCACTGCGATGCTCTATAGAGATCACCCAAATAGTGGGTCACGAGTACATTTCAAAACATTAAAAAAATAAGAAAGAAATCATGAATAAAAAAGTTGAAGCTTAAAAAAGTGAGGTTGTAGATCTTCTATTTTCACTCGTTTCGGTCCCTGGCAAACATCTTGTTTCTCTTTTGGGTCTCGAGCTAAAAACGTTTGGGAACCACTGCTGTATAGATACACACGTAGATGGATGGATGTGGGGGATGCTTGTTCCAAGTAGTTAGTTTTCCAAGCATGCAGCCACTTCAGGCATTATATACTTTACACCCGCAATAAGCAGAAATAGAATACTACGTCTTATGAAGGTCACCGCCACCACCGTACTACGGATGACTCACTGCATCTTTTCATATCTGTTGCAATGGAGCATAACAGTTACGTTGGACTCCAACATCATTTGTTTCCGTTGGTTGAAATGTGCAAATATGACTCAGTGTTGCCAGAGGCTTTTCACGGTCAGGTCCAGTATGTACTTTTCATGACGTCGGAGGGTAAATCGCACAGGGTTTCTCCAGAAAACAGCTTTTGTAGGAGGAGATTTGCATGGGGTCTCTTTGGCCCTCGTAGCTGTGCAAATATCACGTTGTTTGTGTGACGCTCTTAATGACTCCTCTGTGTCTACCAGGTGCATCTCTGGCCTGCCCTGGAGGAGGACACCACTGAGGGTTAATACATTGACACGGATGCAAACAGGGCCGTAAACGGCTCGGTAGGTGGTGAAAGTCTGCCTCTTTATTTCTCTTGGACCCAGAAGCCTCTCTTTTTTTATTTGCACAGCGGGACGCATGTGGATGAAGTGTGCCGCTCTTTACAACCAGAGAAAAACCCAACCCACCACCCTTTCACCTCAAAGGCTCTTAGTCCTGGCACACTTCGTGGACAGACGCACACACACGCACACACACACACACACACACCCACACACACACACACACACACCCACACACACACACACACACACACACACGCACACGCACACGCACACGCACAGTCGCACACGCACAGTCGCACTGCACACGCACACAAAAGTGGCCCCTCTATTCTTCATCACAGCCTTGTATTTGTGAAAAGGGCCCATCTCAGATATCAGGCAGGAGTAACAGCTGTCACTAAGCCACCGCAGCCAGGAGCCCCCTCTCAGCGCCCATGCAGAAGAGACCCCGCACTCTGCCTGTCTCTCCCTGGCTGTCTCCATCCCTGTGTCTAGCAATGTCGCCTTCCACTGCCTGTCCCTCTGTCTGTCTCTCTGTCTGTCCCCGTCTCGCTCCCTCTGTCTCTTCTTCTTTCTCTCTCTAATTGCCTCTCATCCTGTTCCATTTCCAGGGAGTGCATAAGTAGAGACAGCTTCCCTTTGTTCCACAGGGGTTAAGAACGAAAGAGGGAAAGAGGGAAGGTATGAAAAGGCAAAATGAAAGAGCGTGTGGTGGAGGGCCCGGCGGGGGGTGAGGGAGGGGGGGTGCAGCGGGGAGGCTGTCTATACTCTAGTAGGTTGAGGTGACTGATGAGGAGGAGGAGTCATCGTCCTCCATTCATCCATTGTTAGGACCACAGAGTAGGCCACGCGTTGGCCCCGGCCCACCCCCACCCCCACCGCAACCACCCACCCTCTAATCTGGACTGTTCCACCCTCCAGGGCCTGGGGCCTGGGCAGCTGCTACTGATGGAGCCAGAGAGCCAGCTGTCCCCCCACACACACACACACACACACACACACACATATACACTTACTCACTCATACCCTCCCCACACACACACACTTCCATATAGCCCTCCCATTCATCCAGGACAATGGACGCTGGGCAGGGGTGGTGGGGTGGTTGTTGGTTATGTGGTGTGAGGCTAGTGTTTCTGGAGTGTGCCGTGGCCAGAGGGGGGGCGGGGGGGTTCTTTCACAGTCATTAAAGTGGTATTTTATGCCCGCTTTTGTGTCTCAGCAACAGTTGGCCGCACGTGTCTCAATGACACGCTTCCCTGCCCCATTGTTCACCAAGTCGACAGGCTTGAGGTGACCTGGGATGACGATCACAACACACACAGCGGAATCACATAACACACAAAAGCATGCAGGAACACACGCAGAGACATGTAAGCAGTCCCCACTATTGCGGCAATCATCCACATGATTGCTGCCCGAAGGAGAATTTGATGGAAACACGTTGCAAAGTGGTCTGCATGTATGTCAAGCCTGTGTGTGTTTGAAAATCTATTAACACTAGAGGTTCGGGCCACAACGCGAGCGACCCTTACGTCTACGTCGCACCGCCAATCTGAATCTGATATGCCCATATATGGAGATCTCTGTACTGTATGTGCCAGTCCTTTTTCCTTTTATGCCCATATTTGGAGATCTCTTTATCTGTCAGTCCTTGTTCCTTTTATGCCCATACATGGAGCATGATAGTTTTGTTTGAGCCTGATGCCATGATGACACATTGAGGTTAGACAAGACACTCCATATTTGGGTGTAGCTGCCATAGTGACATGTGCGTGATGTCAGAGGTCCGGCCACCCGCCGGTCCTCCCTTAAGTCAATCTTAATATACCGTAGGATGCTGTAAAGCAATGAATGGTTCCCAAACATAGAGTTGTGGCCCATTTTTTTTCTTCATATTTTCAAAACCTGTTACCAAGGTTACCAATGCCCAGCACAAATCAGGCACAATGCCAACATGACGTTCCAATCCAGTTATATAAGTCAACATCAACCAGAGTTGGTTGCACACTGCACTGCGTTTTTTCGTTGCGTTTTGAAAATCGGAAATTCTCGAAAGCATTTTTCAGGCCGAGGAGAGAGATAGATCAAAGGACCCAGTGGCGACAGTTGCGAAAATCTGAGAAAATCAACCCTGGTCCGAAAATAAATAAGAAAAACAGGCGGCAGTGTGCAAATGTGATTGACATAACATGAGATTGATTGCCAGACCCATGAAATGGGTAGGCCTACATAAGCAAATGTCGGTCCGGGTTTTCAAAGGGTATATATGATGATGACATGATGATGACATGCCTACAAAAGGCATGATGTCATAAATGATGATGACAGACAGGGGGTCTGGCACAACCAGGTTGACCTGGTCTAGTTTTTTTATTTACGTGCTCCAAAATTCACTACGATATTCGGCCCAAAAAACGCAGTAGTGTGCAACGACCTTTAGAGCTACCTTGCCTTGCCATCAGAAACATAGTTTTAATAGTGACCGCTCACCCACCTGAACCACCCTCCGAAAATATACAGTCCTTTAAAATCTTAAATTAGATCCTTGTGGCCGCCCAGAGATCTTAACCTATGTTATCTTCCATACAAAACCTTTTCAAAAATGTCACAAGGAATTCAACATTTTCTCAGAAATATTCAAACATGGTGAAACAATCAGATTTACAAGCAAACAACATGCCACGATGCGCCCATTGTGAGCTTGTAGATTGGAATTATTGAAATAGGGCCCCTGGTGTAGTTGATTCATAATGTGTTTTTCTACGTTTGTTGGGTCTTGGGCTGAAAATGTTTGGGAACCCCAGTTGTAAAAGGTCCATATTTCAAAGCATTAAATATTGTATTTTGCATTATACCAGTCGCTTCCCTCTTCATTATCTCTTTCAGGCAGACAGTCCAGCAGGCTGAGATTCTGTTTTTCTGCCTCCGTATCCCTCCCTGTCCGTCCGTGTAGCATTTTGGACACCGTTTCCGAGTAGGAAACTGACCAAAATCTTTCAAATCGGACTCTGTATTCTTTGGATTTGTTGGCGAGGGAGAATTGGACACAAATGCAGACATGTTTATTATACCAAGAACCTTCCAAAACAAGGCAGGCTCAAACCAAACTTGGTGAACAGGTGAACTCAAGTAGACAATAGTAGTACACACACACACACACACACACACACACACACACACACACACACCGTATTATGTTGGTGTGCCCATGGATTCTTGGGATATGAAAAGTGTCCCCATGCAGAAATAAGGTTGAGAAACACTGGGCTAGGGGACTAAGATGATGTACACAGTGACTAGTGTTAACAATAACCAGGGTAAATGGTGCATTCATACACCGATGGCAGAGGAAACCATGCAAGGCACCAACCGGCTCACTGGGAGCAACTAGGGGTTCAGAGTCTTGCTCAAGGACTCTTCAACACTAACTCTGGGGGAGCCTGTATTCGAACTGGGAACCCTTCGGGAACCGTCCGTGTTCTAACGGCGGTTTCTCTACCCCTGAGCCAATGCCGGGTGGTGATTATTGTTATCCGACTGCGTATTTCTCCGACCCAATATACTAACCCTATCCCTAACCCTAACCGCACACATAGCCACATAGTCGGAGTAATGAGATTTATGACCACCAGTCCCCTTTCACTTCTGCCCATAGGGGCTCCACAAACGTGAAAAGGTGCATTGTCTGTCATAAAAACTGTATTTACCCCTGCAGCCTCCTCATGTCCTGATGGCTGCACCCCATCAATTAACCCATACAGCCTGGCAGAGATTTACATTTATTTAGTATATTTAGTTTTGCATTTATTTTATTATGAGAGCGAGATGTGCACACTTAGTGTATTTATGTAATATTATGGGCTAGAGTCCATCTATCACTGATGAGCAAAATTCTCCATGTTTATTTAACTCTTTATTTAACTTTGGAGAAAATGTAAAGAAAGAAAGAAAGCATGGACGGGGCGGCATAGCTCAGGGGTAGAGAAACCGTTATTAGAGCACGAAAGGTTCCTGAAGGGTTCCCAGTTCGAATCCGGGCTCCCCCTGAGTTAATGTCGAAGAGTCCTTGGGCAAGACTGTGAACCCCTAATTGCTCCCGGTGAGCAGGTTGGTGCCTTGCATGGTTTCCTCCACCACCGGTGTATGAATGTGTGTGTGAATGGGTGAATGTAATGCACAATCTCTGTAAAGCGCTTTGGATAAAAAGCGCTATATAAATGCACCATTTACCATGGACATTGCAAAACACAAACACTGCAGTACAGTTTTCCCCTCCTTTCATCATCTGCCTGCAAAATAACGTATGTGGTGAGCCTGTGTAAGTGCAGGTGTCTGCTTTTATCACTTCACCATCTTTACAGGAACACAGGAACAGATTTATTCTTACTATGCACTGATTGGGTGTAAGTTACAATTTCACTCAACAGCCACAAGGTTAGGATCACAAAGTAAAGGAGATCTTTAATTGGCAGCAACAGGGAACTTCAGTGCAGAGCTTGCAGAACAACACGGCAATGTCTTGGAGTTCTGATTGGTTTGTCTCTATCTCTAACTGCCTCTGTTTCAGGCTTGCACTGTTATTGGTTTCCAGTTGCTCTCTACCAGGGATTGGCTTTGGCCACTCAGAGTGTCTGATTGGTTAAGACTGTGCCTCTCAAGTGCTGTGATTTGCTCTGGGTTGCGTTCTACCAGTCAGAGGAGCGTTGCCTGCACAGCGCCATGGAGGCGCAGACGGCAGCTGCTTTGTAGACGGGGTGAAAGCATGCGTCTTTGTGTGTGTGCCATAGAGTGGGTGGATTAGGTGAGTGAGGTGTGTACTAGTGAGCCACCGAGGGCCATATGGCTAATGATTGCGTGCACTGGAACATGCTCATGCCCGCATGTGCGTGCAGTGCACTGCACACACACACCAGACACCAACACACCTGACTGGTGCCTCGCACCTGCTGCTACTACACTGTCTATGGATGACTAAGATCCAGATCAAAGGCAACAAGTCCTCAGGGGCGTGTGTGTGTGTGTGTGTGTGTGTGTGTGTGTGTGTGTGTGTGTGTGTGTGTGTGTGTGTGTGTGTGTGTGTGTGTGCGTGTGCGTGCACAGACTGCGCCCACGTGCCTTTGTGTATGTGTGCATTTGCCAGAGACACTGAGTACTTCTGAGTATCTGCCAACAAAGAGGATTTCATTTGAATGGGAGCACATGTCTAGTTTGTCCAGCCGAGACCCTTCTATAAGATGAGCTGCGCGCGCGCGCGCACACACACACACACACACACACACACACACGCATACACGCACACACACACACGCACACACACACACACTTGCACACGCATGCAAATACAGAATCAAATCATCCCATGCACATTCATGCATCCTTGCCAGATACACTCACATCCATATGGCACACTTTTATTCTGAATGAAAGGTGAGGTGTCATTCATTTTAAGAGTGACTGCAAGTGGGGGCCATGTAGTGCAAGGAGGAAAAGGAGGGTGAAGGGTAGAGGGGAGGAGAGAAAGAAAGAAAGAAAGAAAGAAGGTTTGGGAGGTCAGGGAAAGAGGGAGTTCAGGGTCAAGAAAGGGGTTATGAGTTAACATGCTCTTAAATCAATCAGTGGATTTCAGCCGTGACCCCTGTAGTAGTGCTGAGAGACCCTTGAATTTGCAGTATGGATTAAAGCTCCAATTTGCTTACACACACACACACACACACACACACACACACGCACGCACGCACACGCGCGCGCACACACACACACACACACACACACACACACACACACACACACACACACTGACAGACACATTCAAAGACTGTGTTCTTACAGTTCACCCACAAAGAGCCTTTGGGCAACAAAGTCAGTCTTTGTCCGTTCCCAAGTCAGACGTCAATGAGAGTTTTCCTTGCGCTGGGGCTGCGTATACGCCCTAACCACACACAACCCCCATGTATATCTACATGTTAGCAACCACCCACCCGGACACAGAGCTGGGCGCTACAGAACACATTATTTGATAGAAGACAAACAGCACATGCATAACATCCTTAATTCCTCTTCCAGACACACATACACGCAGGCATGCATACAAAAACAGAAGCATGAATGTCAACGCACAAGACCCCTCTGTGTTCATGTGTGTGTGCTTGTGTGTACTTGCAGCCAGCAGAGAGAGGTGCAGTGCGAGAGGAGAGCCGTTGCTGGGTAGAGCGGAGGAGCAAGCCTAGCAGGCTGGAGCTGGCTGTCTGCTCTTTGTTCCACTAACCACTAGCCTCAGTAGCCTGTCTGCCACGCTGCTGTCAGATGAGGACAAAGGACCTACTTTAGCCCCAGCACACTTATGACAGGCTCACGTACCAGAAAGAAGTGTTTCATCGCTTATTTGTGGGTTAGTTATGAACAATGAATTATTGTTTTACAACAAAAACAACAACAACAACAAATGTCCTTTTTTGAACTTCGTCACCTGCCATTCACTTTTCCCTGTCATGTAAGGTCGATCCTTTCTTCTGTAGGTATGAGCCTGTTATCAAGAGGTAAAATATGAATAAATGTGCCCAATTCACACATTTTGTGGACTGAGCTATTCATACCGAGAATGAATGTGTTTTTTTGTTTTGTTTCCCCATTAAATTACTCTATGTTGATTAGATTACCTTTGGCCTGCCGTCTGACTCTGGACACACTTGGATGAAGAGCTTTAGTTGGATTAAAAGACTGAAGGATAGGAGGATGAGAGAAAGAAAGAAAAAGAACAGAACATCTGTTTTAAACACACAAAAGATTTCGTGGAACACGCACGCCACACACACAGCTACACACATTTATGAACATACAGTACTACGGTTACAGCTGCATCCTCTGTGGCACAGAACGGTTGTCACGCATGCACGTGCGCGCGTGCACACACACACACACACACACACACACACACACACACACACACACACACACACACACACACACACCAACCCAACAGCATGGAGTGACTGATTACACTATTTACCCCTCTGCAAAGAATGTACGCAGACACCAGGCAGTGTCAAACAAACACAGCATCAGACAGTTTAATAAAAGTTTCCTAGTTGTATTAAGTTGCTCACATAAATCAACATAAAAGAGATGGCCCCAATCACCCTTTGTTAAAGAAACCTTAATCTCTTTAATGCAATGACGGCAGCAATCCTGTTGAATAACAGCATCACGCTGAATTTCCCCTCGGGTATGAATAAAGCTGTATCTTATCTTATCTGGCAGTATATTAGAACTATAATCCACGTGTAGTATTGTTTGAACGGTAGTAATATACGTGAGTTGAACACATTTTACGGCAGAGGGTAAACAAGAAAGGCTGCAGCCTTGTTTGTTGTGCACACTGATCAAATGTGTGTAAACCAGCCCACTGCAGGGCCCTTACGGTACAGGAAGCTCTGACAGGTGCTTGAACATGTGATCGGTTTCGGACACAACAATAACAGCTGCGCAGAATACACATACATGCATGAGCACACACTCACTCTGTGACCACACATGCATAGACACACATACACGCTCTCTGAGCCAACAAAAACATATACTGTATACTCGCAGCCACGTGCACGATGACACAGATTGGTGCCAGCTGCACGCACGCACACATGTGCACACACAAAACACAATAAAACAGCTAGGGGTCTTCAACATTTTCAGGCCAAGGACCCCTTAGCTGAGAGAGAGATGACGCAGGGAGCCCCTCTTTTCATTGTTTGACAGCACAATCATCAGTGTATTTTGGATTCATGTCAATTTGTGATATTTAACCACTTGAACCGTCAATACTTAATAAACTTGACATTTCACTCTCAGCACTTAGTGTGCTATCTTTTCCCCTCTACACCAAACCTCTTTGCCGAAAATAGCCGATCTACAAGCTTGTAGATCTGCTATTTTTGGCTACAGTTCTCAGAATATGGACGTTAGGGTTCACTTTAATATAAAAAGATTTGGAGGACCCCTAAGGGTCCCGGACCCCTTGTTGAAGACCCTTGCACTAAAACACTCACAAAAAGACACACAGACACACAAAACACACAGACACACAGACACACACACACACACACACACACACACACACACACACACACACACACACACACACACACACACACACACACACAAACACAAACACACACACACACACACACACACACACACACACACACACACACACACACACACGTTGTGCCAAAAACAATGGAACATATACAGATGTAACTACACACTCCTCACACTGATACTGAGATTAGAGTGTTGATTTTTAATTGGCTTAGCGGCATGTGTTTGCTTGATCCAGGGTATTACTTCCCAATGTGTTTTCTTCCTTTAGTGAGCTGATTAAAAAATCCCCCCCTGCCCCTGTCAACATGCTGTTTAGTAGATAGAGCTGTTTGATTCACTCTTGCACAGTGCAAAATACAAACACACACACACACGCACACACACAACATAATCCCCATCTTCTGATTGGTTACTGTATGAGCCCTGTCTCCAAAGCAACATGGGTATGCTGGGTTGTGGCCCCGCCCCATTGAGGAAGGAAGCATGCGTGGAGCTTGTAAACAAATACAAATCCAGCATGTGCTGCACCATGTGTCCTGCCAGCTCTGAGCTCTCTCTCTCTCTCTCACTGATAAACAAGGTGTGTTTTTCCTTGTGTGTGCCTGTGTGAGATGACCCCACAGATAAGGTGTTATGTATGCTGTCAAGCATTAGAGGCCACCATATAGACAATACTGTAGCTCCCCAGAGAAGGTCCTCCTGGGTCCAATAACATGTTGATTAAAGATCACATTATGATATGGAAATCCTTTTGTGCCCCCCTTCCCCACCATGTCAAGCCATTACATCTGACACAATACTCTTAGACTCTTTAGAGGGTCTTCAGACAGAAACAAGAGGAGAGAAGATTAAATCAACAGACTACAAGAGCCAGGGAGATATTGAGAAACAAAAAGCTACAGGTTATATAAAGTAGGTCACTAAGTTACACTGCTGCAGAGTTCAAAAGTCCACAGCAAATCGTGTGTCAGTATTACGGGAACCTAGGCACGCACTTTGCATCATAACAGCAGTGCAGTGAACTGTCTCTCGGCATCCCGTACATTCCAGATCTGGATATTTACGGGATGTCCAGCCCCATGTCCTGTGTGTGTCCTGCAAACAAAATGTGGTGGAAACTGGAGCGTTACAATTTCTAACCACCTGCCCATGTCCCACGATGCCAAAACATCAGAGACACATACTGTACCTACTGGGAGAAATACAACAATGTACAAACACAGCAGCAACATTTGTGAATTCTTGAGATAAAAGAAGGCTAGAGAATGGAATACAGCCATGGCTAGAAACCATTGAGTGACATCTAGACCTACTGCACATACAGTATGAACAGAGCTGCTGTCTTTAAACGCATTTTAAATCAGATTCTTTTGTATACCATTCAAATCGTATTGAGAAAAAAGAAATGCTGCTATTTGTTCCAAAGCGACTGCAAAAGATTGCTGGTATTTGTTTCAAAAAGCTTTATAACCTGTATATATAACATGTATATAACAATAAAATGTGACATTTACACAATGCTATACCGCCTCCAAATGTTTATACTTTCCCCATTTTCAACTGTTATTATTGTTTATTATATTATTTTTGACACTTGCTTTGGCAATTTAAAACATATGTTTTCTCATGCCAATAAAGCTCCTTTGAATTGAATTGAATTGAATTGTGTGTGTGTTTACATCTACAGAGCCTGTTGTCACTTACGCTGCTTGCAGAATTAAAGGTAACCAAAGTTCAGGACATGCTGCCCTGTGCTGGGCCTGAGTCCCAGCACAGAGAGTATGTATCCATGTCATTGGCCTGGTCACAAGACTCTCCTCTACTGAATAAAAACAGAAGGGGAGAAGAATAACAAGGTTATTTAAAAGAAAAACATTACCGGTGATAAACACATCCATAACTGTGATCAAAATACCCACACACTGGGACACCTAACCGGTTGGGCAAGACCTGCAAAGAACCAATTGGATATCTGTTACCAACAGCAACAGCCCATGTTTATGTCTGCCACTGGCTGCCCCGGGACTCTGATTGGCTGGAGCCCAGTGGGCGGCCCCTCCCCCTCTTTCCCTTCCCTCCCCTTGTCGTGCTTTCCATCCCTACAGATTAAGTAACAACACCAAAACAAAAAGAGCTTATTTCTGTTTTTCATTAATGACTACCGGTATGCACCCACATAAACACTGAGCATTGAGGCATTGACCTGTGCTCCCTAGGGGCGCAGAAGGCAAGGGAGAGAGAGAAGGAGACAGATAGAGGGAGAGGGAGAGGGGAGAGGGGAGATACAAGGGGAGAAGTACTGTTGCCATGCACCCTCACAGTGTGTTACTGGGGTAAGTCTGATGTGTTGCTATGAAAAAAAAAGACATGCAAGGAAGAGGAGCAGTTGCATCAGTCTGGTAAAAAGTCCTTGAAGAACATGTCTCTCTTATTTTGCACCCCGTGCAAAAATGCAAATTTCATCCTCACGTCGTCTCCCTCTGAGAGAAATTTGAAATTGAAATGTTGCACATTTTACCACAGCTTGAGGGCAATTCATTGTTCTGTCATGCACGCAACAGAGACGAATTCAAAACTCGACTCAAAACTCCTCTCAGCATTTGTGCTTGTTTACGACAGGGGCTCATTGTTATACTGTAAAATATGTATGCATGTAGTCTACATTTATTATCTCAACTGAATGCCACTCTTCTCCTGCGTGCAACAGTCAGCTGAAGTGAAAGTGCATGCCCCCTGCTGCTGTTTGGCACGTCCTGCCTTCAGTGTCCCAAGAGTGTCCCAAGAAAGAGTGTCCCGTAAGGCTGTTATGATTCAATAGCAGATAAGGATTAAGACATGGTCTTCAGAGGTGGCATCATTGCACAATTGATTAACAGTTCAAGGAGCATGTTTTCAACTCTCATCTCAAATGTTTACGTCACAAGAACAAAAAAGGGCCACTAGTGAAAACATGTTGTTGGACGTATTCCAACCTTTAGACTTCGCAGCAAGGTTGTCACATTGTTGCCTTATCTAATTGTGGGCGCATGTGTTTTTCTGTGCATAGCTTGACAATATTTTTCCCATGGCTACGTACTCGCCACATACAAATACAGACACTTTCTAAGAAAAGTAAGTAAGTTGTTTGTTCATGAGCAGGAGGTGTTTATAAGCTTGAAGGTACTGCATCATCATCCCCTTAATAGCCCCGACCTCTGAGAGGCCCTGTAATCGAGGGACAGCATTGCAGACCGCAAGCAAACACAGCCTTGCACACCCTAAACAGACTCAAAGAGATCCCCGTCTGTTTTCACCCTTCCTTCTCCTCTCTGCTCTCTCTCTCTCTCTTTTCTGTCTCTGCTCTACCTAATTTTCCCCTCTCTCTCTCTCTTTCTCTCTCATGCTCGCACACTCTCACTCCCTCCCTCTCTGTCAAAACAGGTCCTGTTGCTGTCTGATCAGGCTCCCACCAAGCTTTTTAATTAACATGTGTGCAGGGAGGAGTACCCAAGCACAGAGTGAGACAGACTGCCGGTCACGCTGTTTACACTGTACCGCCAAACACACTCCTCATGCTCTCTGTCTGTGTTCCTTCTCTCTCTCTCTCTCTCTCTCTCTCTCTCTCTCTCTCTCTCTCTCTCTCTCCCTCTCTCTCCCTGTCACCTTTCCACCAATTAAATGGTGCAGCACAGTCAGCAACTTTTACATGAGTACAAAGAGATATTCCATTCTTGTACTGCTTAACGATGCACTTAAACCCATGTTTACTTAGTTCACCAGGGTCCCCTCACATACTTGGTCCCTTCCTTTTTTCCCTCTACACCACATCTCTTCGCCAACAACAGCAAAGAGTACGTGCGTGCGTGCGTGCGTGCGTGCGTGCCTCAGTGCATGCGGGCATGCATGCATGCATGCGTTAACAATAAGTGTGTGTACAATGACACTGACATGCTTATGGGCCAGGGGACAATAAGGTGAGGGTGGGATATGGACCTGGCTTGGTTGAGAGGTGGGGTTGGGGTAAACCGTGGCTGGATGTGAACCTTGGTTCGGGGAAGGAGTGTGCACTACTGTGTAGGGGTATCAGGTTAGGTGTGAGGTTACTGTATGTACTGTATGCTACTCTCTACAGTATGAAGCAAATAACAGGGTGAGCCAGGTCCACCGAGAGTTTAATGCCAAACACATTCTGCTGTTGCAGGTCAAATGGAGCCGTGTGCTCAGGCCTTGTCTCTTTATGTAAGCAGCAATGTAGCCTCTGTACCCAGGCTTTCATTTTCATTCGCGTTCAGCAGCAATGGGACGAGGTCGGAGGCGTGGTGGGTGAACTGAAATAGCCCTCAGAAGTCAGAGTCTCCACTGGCTGCCTGGTATGGGAACACTGTATGGCACATGGAGGGGTGGAAAGGTAGAGGGGGGGGGGGGGGGGGGGGGATGTAGAGAGAAAGTGCAGAAGCAGGGTCATATAGTGACAAGGTGTGCAATCCAGTTCTGATGTTTACTGATATAACAGTGGCACGCAAAAGCTTTAATGAAATGGCATTTAATGAATGTGCATTCCAGTGTCATTCTTCTATGGGCAATGATGGGGATCTGTATATGGTTGGTGACTATATACAGATGAAAGATAATGTCTGCAATAAGCGACATGGAATGTCTTCATATACATGGTCATGCAAACAACTTAACCACTGCCCCACCCCTCTGTCTCCACTCTCTGCATTCTATTCATGCTTGCCGCTTTATCACGGATGACAGTCTAGCTTGGGTGGGGGAATGCTAAGTGATTTGCCAAATATGGGGTGCAGCCTCTAACCTCGGAGGGCCTGACACATCGCTGGCATAGCTTAGCTTATCCTTCTGAAGGCACATGTCCTTAAAGCCTTGCCAGGAATCCAGGCAGGAAAGGCATGGCCATAGAAGCACAATGTGGGCAGCATGTGAGGCACGAAGAAGTGCACCTACACACAAGACACAGACACATATGCACGCACATGCACACACAGATACAAATGGATAATGGCAGGCTCTTGGCATTCATATATGAACTTAATGGGCTTTTTGCAGATGTAGACAACATTCAGGAAGACAGGATGATTCAAAGATAGATGACAGGGAGAACATAAGGTGAAGAAAAACAAGAACAGGGGAGTGCAGGGTTTGAGTGCCATCGGTAGCAAATGCCACAGCACTGACAAGAAACACTATTTCTGGATAAAGACTCAACAGTCTATTTTTAGAGGACAATTGCACTGTGCCTCACAAAGATGTCTGAACAAACAGACAGGTACTTATCATTGTGGCTGAAGTTTACACCACATGCAGTCACGCGCACTCACGCACACATGCATGCATGCATGCACGCACGCACGCATGCACTCCCTTCTGCATGGAATATATTCTTCCACTTCAATCGAGAGTTGCATTACTTTTGCCTAGTAGTACAGTACAGCTTTTATGCAATGTGCAGTTGTACTTATGTCAAAGCTGTCAACCCTCCCTGTGTATGAAAGAAATGCACTATATACAGTATAAATAACATTGAGATGTCCATCTTGTTTACTGGTCTGGTGTTTCAGAGTCTTAATTTGATTTACCTATTCAACCGTGTTTGTTGTTTGCGATTACAATCATTCCATGTGAAAAGTACCATGAGTAAGGGATCAAATGTGAAACATGACACGAAAGTCGTCTAAGTTTAGTTGTCTTAGGTTATGTTAGGTTGCTGCTATGAGGCTACTTGCTAATACTCTAATGCAAATATCCCAAACCAATGTTTACTGACATGTAAACACAAAAAAATAAAACTAGGATATACTGTACACACTGTCTACAATAACTCCTGCACTGAATGTTCAAGCTGTTGAATTTGAAATAATGTCCTTGGTTTTGAACTAGAGTTGTACAGTATCTCACATTAACACACAGCTAACACTGGGCCATGACCTCATCTCCAGTGACCTGCAGTATGTCATTCTACCCCCCCAGGGACACAATGAGTATCTAACTGCAGGTCAGGTGTGTGTGTGTGTGTGTGTGTGTGTGTGTGTGTGTGTGTGTGTGTGTGTGTGTGTGTGTGTGTGTGTGTGTGTGTGTGTGTGTGTGTGTGTGTGTGTGTGTGCGCGCGTGCGTGCGTGTGCGCGAGCGTGCGTGCGCGCGTGCGTGCGTGTGTGCGTGCGTGTGTGTGTGCGTGTGTGTGTGTGTGTGTGTGTGCACCTGGACACCCTCCAATTGGCTCACACACAGCTGTTTTAGTGTGATTACAGGTTCTCTGGATAAGGAGTCATGACCATTTAGGATCAAGTGATCTCAACTCTACCTGCACGCTGTGGTCACCCCTATTGCACAGGTGTTTGGCTGAGTGTGTGTGCGTGTGTATATCAGTGCAAACATCAACCCCAGTTACAACTACCTCATCCTCCATAACCACGACCACGCCACACGGAACTGAGAAACCGAAAAGAGTCAGGCCTTGCTGACAGATTGATGTATGATTGATGGCTCCACCTGAAGTACACCTGCCATAGACATCTAAGGGGGCTTGAGCCCCTGCCCTTTTATCCGTCTGTAAAAAGTGCAGACCATGAATGCAGTTTTTACTATGGTGAAGGACATGCAACTGCCCTCTTTGCATGCCATACCTGTAGGCAGCATTCAAGAGAATTGCCTTGTCCAAACTCTCCTGAACTTGAATACAGCATCTTATGTTGAAAGAATTGCCCTCTCTGTGTAGAAATCCATGCCGTTATGCCACATCTCCATTATTGACTTGATTGTGCTTAGTTCAGTGTGGTATCAAGCACCGAAAATAGCTGACCTCCAAGGACGCGTGGTGAGCTTGGAGGTCGGCTATTTTCGATATTTTCACCAAAAGTGCTCTTTTTAGAAATGTCAGCACCTGCCTCTCTAACATTCTCTGCAAGTCCCTGCACCTCAGTGTACAACCTGTGGTGTTTGTCTTGTCACCTTGGCCACCACGCACATGAGAAATCCCCGCACCATAAGTTCCAGAGACCTTGCGAGAGTTGCTTACTCTGCTGCTTTCGAACACCTGGCCTCTCGGGGTGTGTGAGCTCACTGTAAGCTGAGCAGTGTGGGCCTGCAAGTGAGGTCCAGCTCTGCTCCTCTCATCTCGTCTCTCCAGCAGTGAGTGACACATACTTAGATTAGAGATACCCAACACCGGTCGTCAATCTATGTACAGTATCCCTCTCCCTTTCCTTCTCTCTCTCTCTCTCTCTCTCTCTCTCTCTCTGCAGCAGCCTGCCTGAGCCCTGAGCCAGCTGGATCATGAGATCATGGTACCAATCTGGCCATGTGAGAGCAAGAAGGGAGTGGACGAGAGGGGAGGAGGGAGGGGGGTGATGGCTCAGTGTGTCATCTCATCTTTCTTTGATTACAGTAAGTGAGGGAGAGAGGGGGAATGGAAGGAAAGAACCACGGTTCCCAATGATAATAATGGCTCTGGGAAGGGCAGCCTATTCCTCTATCTGAACCTAGAAGGCATTTAGAGCATTTACAGTTGAGCTATGAGTCTGGGAATCCTTGGGAATATCCCACAGCAGGTCAGTAAATGGAAGCATGTGAGAGGCAAATAGCAAACATATAGCACTAGCTTATACATACTTGAAGACACGAAGAGTATGCAGTAGGTCTTAGGTTTTGAAATGGACATTAAAATAATGTTTTGACATCTGTCATACACAGTTAACTATACAGCAACTTCGTAACTCTAAACAGAAAATGCTAATTGGTTTTGACCAAAACCAAAGCATCAACTTCAAGGGGCTATAAGATCTACATTGGGACAGGCAGGACAATATCATTGAACAAACAGTTTATTAGGTTTAAAGTAAATTCCAAGTTACATATCATTGAAGATTTGGGTCGCAAATGAGATGAGGGTGTGGATATGTGCAATATATGTATTAGTAAAGTATTTTCCAATATACTGTATGTCACATGCTGGGGAATCTGACTATAACTTCCAGACAGGAAAGGGAAAACAAAACAAAGTCTGGGGAGGTCAATTAAGTATGCTACTGTCTGATGTTTATGTATTCTGTAGTCTGTTTACAAGCAGAAAAAAAGAAGTTTCCCTTACAGTGCACACATCTGTCTACTCTCTCTCTCTCTCTCTCTCTCTCTCTCTCTCTCTCTCTCTCTCTCTCTCTCTCTCTCTCTCTCTCTCTCTCTCTGTCCCCCCTTGCTAGATTATACTTTTCTCTCTGTTTTATCATAGGCCTGCACCGCCTTCTTTGTCTTGGTGTATCATAGTCTTGTATCTCTGGCTCAGAGCTCACATATATAGACAGTCTTTCTGTCTCGGACTGTCTGTAGCTCCGGGCTTTGGAAGGAGACACAGGGAGAAGGTTTGTATAAACACACGGAAGCAGCAATGGCAGTAGCAGAGCAGTGAACCTTCTCCAGCTGTTAGTCTACTATCGTTTGTTCTCTGCTGGCCCACATGCACCTGCAGCAGCACACACATGACAGGAAAAACACAAGTGTTGTTTTTCAGTGTTGCAGACACCTTAAGTGGGTTGCTGCTATAGCAAAAGGTAGTAGTAAGTGGTGTGTGCGTGCGTGCGTGTGTGTATGCGTGCATGTGTGTAAGTGCGTGCGCACAGCCGCGCACACACTCACATGTTGTGCATAAATACATTGAGGAGACACGTTGCACCATGGCATGCATGGTTTTCCTCTATGCATGTGCATTATGTGACTATTATTATCATAGATTATCTTGTTATAATGTGTTTTCCTTGTTGTGCCTGAATCGACCTGTTTTTATGCAGCACAAAGGAGAATATGATACAGTATATCAGTAGGGATCAATCAATTTAGTGATTATAAAAAGTAGGTCAAGGATTGGGCACACAATTAACTACTAACTATTAGACATGGCCATTCTGTTCACCCAAAACATCTATAGTTGTATTCTTAAGAGAAAGAGATGCATCTTATCTGGGGCATGACTGAAATATCAAATAAAATGGGTCATGATTGGAATACTGTGTCTATGGCCTTTTCTGGGTGGTATAAAGAAGTAGCTAAGATTGCCTGACAAGATGTTTGACCTGCAAAGATACATTTCACACAGCATTGTGTTTTCTGTTGTTCTTCCTTGTGAAGTAGTTTACAGCTTAATACACCATAATAAAGATGTAATTAATATACTGTAATATTCAGGACACTTTATAAAGATATTTCAACTTTGATGCGTCATTTTTGGAAGGTATTTTGATAGGCAGTCTTTTTTGTTGTAGTATTCTACTGCTGGTTAAAAGGCCCTAGTAGTTTACAGTTTACAGCATTTAGCAGACGCTTTTAATCCAAAGCGACTTGAGCTGTTGAGGATACATTATTTTCTGTCTTTTAGTATTTTTCTTTTCTATGCATGTTAAATGCCAGTCTATGGATAGTTTCTGAAAACATTAGAAGCTAAATGACTTGCGTTCTATAGAGGGAAACTTTGAGAAGCAGCCGTTTTCCTGACAGTGCAGGGATTAATGGACAAGGAAAGTCCCTTAATGAAAAGACTTGCCTCTTCATAGTTCTATCATTCTGACAGAGCAAAGTTTCCTTTATTCTTGGAAGACAGAAATTAACCGAGAGAGGTTAGTATGCGGTTTTGTCTTTTGCAAGCATGTCAGCATGTGTATGCCTGTGTCTAACATACAGTAGACAGTGTGGAGTGTGGACAGTGGTTAGATGAACTTTGAGGCTGTTGCAGTGAAAGGTGAGGTGAGTTCCTTGCTCAGTCTCTTTGATGTGGGCCACTATTTACCGTCAGTTTCAGCTCACACTCTACCACAACACACACAGTATGATTGAGAATGGACTTGAACTAGTCCTGAGCAGAAATAGGGTCAAACTCAGGAGTGTGTGTGTGTGTGTGTGTGTGTGTGTGTGTGTGTGTGTGTGTGTGTGTGTGTGTGTGTGTGTGTGTGTGTGTGTGTGTGTGTGTGTGTGTGTGTGTGTGTGTGTGTGCCTGTATGCCCAGAAAGAGGGTTGCGTTTGTATGAGAGTGGACAAGAAGTGAATAAGAAATAATGAACGTGCACTGCGTGCAGTAGTGTTTTAGTTTTAGTTAGCCAATGGTGTCTTTGTCATGAAATATATTTGGCAATATATTTGGCAGCTACTATTAAAACAAGAATATCTGCAAAGCAAGTGTGCAATGCAGTTTCCCAACAATGCATCTGTGGTAGGTAATATTCAAACTCTGCACTCTGAAGCAGAGCATAATTGTGTTAACATTTCCTAACAGAATGCAGCCTCCCTTTTCCACTTGGATGCATAAACTGAAGCCGGCAGCCACACTCCCCACTGACACAGATACCTCTCTCTAGTCCCCGCTGACACTGCAGAAGCTGTGTGGACCGAAAACAAAAGAGAACTCTCACTCAGGCAGGCCCCCAGCCTCCCAGTCCCCCACCCGACCTCCCCCAGTCTTGGCTCTAGCGGTTGTGCAAGCTGTCGCGTAAGGCAGCTGGTGTATGGGCGGTAAAAGGTCAGTGCCTGGAAAGAGCCCACGTCACAGCTAGCAATGTTGCAACTGCTCTGTTTTCCCTTTTTTACTTCCCTTGAACATCTCCCTTTGAATCACGCGGCCATTCAGTCTGTCACCCACATTTTGCTTTTTCCCCTTCTTTTCCTGGCACTGATGACGTGCAGGCCTGACTGCCATGACGGTTGGCTTTTTGTTTCCATTTCCTGCTTCTGCACAGCCGTCTAATCAGCTACCACACTGCAGCAGCTTCCTTCTATCAGTTGCATTTCAGCTAATCTTCTTAGGTTAAATGAAAGCACGCTGCACACTGTAAGGCTAAAGCAATCAATTGGAATGCACAGAGGAAATAACTTTTCTGACAACAGAGGAATTTGAGTGTAATAAAAAATGTTTTATTCACAAAATATGGAAACAATATACAGTTAAAATCATGATATGGCATTGTTTTCTCTGTAGCCTATATATCTGAAAGAAAAAAATCATAGTCCATAAAACAAAAATGCCTCTCAAGTCCTTTCACATCACTTTTCCTTGCAACCCATTGTCTCTGGTTATTCCAAGTACTTCCTGTTAGCACAGGAAATATTTCAAGAAAAGTGAAGTCCAACTCCCTTGGGAGGTTCAACTTGTCCAGTCTTTCTTAGCATAAACTCCAGTTCAGCTTGCACACTTTCAGAAGTCCATTTCCTGCTTGGCCTCTCTCCTTCTCCAGTTGGCCCCATTGCCTTCGTTTTAGGACAAAAGAAAAACACCTTGTGCCTCATTGTCCATCATTCAACTCATCTCCTCATCAGTGTCTATCAGGCCTTTAGCCCTGAAAGTGGCTCAGTCCACGTACACCTGATCCAGTCCACACTTGACCTCTGAACTTCAACCCATCCTCAGGGTAATCCAGAACCAACGTGCTGACCCAGAATGCACCGGGAGCCAGGAGCGACACAGCCTCCTAATCCAAGAAAGGTAGTTGCAGGGCCTCAAAGCCCACCCCAAGTAAGGCTCCGCTCTGCTACTTTCTTTTTTTCATCATCATTATCTTCATGTGAGTGTTTCGGGGCTTCAGCGCTCTGGGAGAGTGATGGTGGGGACCCAGTCGTACATGCTGCGGCTCTCTTCACAGAACAGGCCAAGCTTGTCCAGGGATGGGTCCTTCCATGGGTCTGCACTGGGGCTCTGTGTGAACAAAATGAGTCAACTCGTTAGATAAAGAGGAAACCAGACAGAACGTGCAGAAAGTGCAGACAGAGGACTCAGAGAGAGCATGCGGTATGTGTCTAGTGCTGACTGTGTGAGTGACTCGTGACTGACTCACAGGACGTACCGTGACAAGAATGCAGTGTGCGTCCTTGGGCTCCCCTGTCTCGTCTGCGCCCACGAGATCAGCCAGACGCCCGATGTCGTTGACGCGCACCACGTTGATGTCGTTGTCAAAGCAGAACGCCTGGATGAGGGTGAAGTGGATCTGGAGAGCGATGTCACACTCGTACTCCTCGTCTGTGGCGAGTATGCAGAATGCCACGCTATCTGGGTCACTGCAGAGACAAGACATTGAACAAAGACCATGAGAAGATGTTCTGCTAGATACGGCTTATTACAAAAACTAAACATTTGTTCAGATATATTTTTCAAACATGACATGACAATAATATGCTACTTACACATTCATAACTTTAGCGGACTCGTACACGCCGACCGTCAGGTAGGCTTGTTTCTTTGCAGCGACCAGCAGCTCTTCCAGGGCTGTACCGGCGTTGTGCATCCTGAGAGGGGGAAATACAGCTTGTCAGTTGGCTGAACTGAACATACACTCTGAAATTGCTCAAACGATGCATGCATTGAACCTTTTTTTTGTAATTACTGCAAAAAACATTGCTTTCATATTTACCTATCAGCATTGTCCATTGTGTTTTCTTGTCCACGGATCTCTTCCAGAGTCATGATTATAATCCAAACACGAGCGGAGGGTTCTTTGTGATATGATTCGAATAGTCTCTGCGCTGTTGTCTGTACTGAAGCTTGCGATATTCTGAGCTCTGAATAGGCTGTGGACGTTTTTATAGGAGTGGCTGCGGGGTTTCTCGGCAAGGGGCGGTCTTTCGGCTCTTTCCCCGAGCCGCCTTCCGCGATTGGCTCGGAGCAGCCGAGGTGACGAAAGCAAAAGTCCCTGCCGACCGACACCGTATCTTCTACACAGAGTGCTGCCTGTTGACAACCCCACGTGGGGCGGTATTACACCGTTACAAGAAATCCCCCCGCCCCCACCCCATTCTCACTCTTGCCCTGTTGTGTTGTCAGCGTCCAAACAGATTCACCGGCCAGAATAACGTACAACAAGATTGAACTATGGATCTCTCTGCTGCATTTCCCATCAAAAGGGTATCAGCACAGCCGTTCACTGAACACAGCGGGTAGAGATGCCCCAGTGCCCATCGCCTGATGTGTGTTGTGTTATATAATTGTTATTATGCACTTCACACACTGCAGGACATGTGGTGTTTTCTCATGGCTATTATAAAACAACTCAGATAGAATATTCTAGACAGAACGAATATGCATTACACAATGCTGTGTTTAGACTAGAGTTTTGACACTTGCTTTGCAATGCAAATAGGATGATTTCTGCTCAAGATTCTTTGAATTGAATTGCATCTATTTATCTTAATCTATACTTGCATTCTACTCCACATAAGTGCATTAAGGCAGGACACTAGCAGGCAAAACTCTCTCACTTTTTGTCTTATTAATTTGCATCTTTCTACAAAAATAGGGCATCGTTGTGTCCGAGAAACGAAACTTCCCGAGAAACAAGTTGTGCAGAGAAACAAGCCTGTTTCAACCCCAACACGATCTTTTATTCATGAATAATTGGTCAGTGTGACCCGAACAGCTTGAGATCGGCGGCACACGTCAGAGTGATACCGGCCGGTCCACTGAAAAGAATGGTCAGGAGGTCTCGGCGCGTGGCGACCCACTGCCAAGACAACACAACAGCTATGACTCTTGTCATAACAATAGACTCGTGCCCCACCTGCCCCTGGTTGTTTTATGGCCCGGGGGCCGCGTTGACGACGTGTGTGTGTGTGTGTGTGTGTGTGTGTGTGTGTGTGTGTGTGTGTGTGTGTGTGTGTGTGTGTGTGTGTGTGTGTGGTGTGGTGTGGTGTCGCCACAGTTCTTATCATCAATGAGGGGCCTCCAGGCAGATGCATGACAGATGCAGCGGACCCCCTCGTGAAAAGCGACACGTGCCACGGTGCCAGGGTGCTGCCGCGCCAATTATGTGGTGCCTTCTTAATGTGTTTACGTTCAACACTTCTCTTTTGGACAGTAGCCTAATTATGCGCTCAAATTGATTTGATTCTTTAATGAGCAGCCTGTCACAGCTAGTTTTTGCAAATGAGTTGTTAGACTAGACCCTAGAAAAAACGGCCCTTGTTTTACATATTAAACGAGTCAGCCTATACTCTAGAACCCAAAATAATATGTGGCCTATTCATCATGTGCAAGTGGACGTGTTTACTCTGATTAGGCTACTTAACAAACAAACCATTATTGACACGGACACTGACAGCCAGTATCCTATAGCAAAGTTCCACTGAGCGCACATTGAGTTAAAAATGTAAGCTGTTACCCCCACCTGGTGGTGATAAGATCGACCTTTCCTCTACAAAGAACACGTCTCTCTCAAATGGTCTCAACTCAACGTACAATAAGCGTATGAGTCACAATGCCACCACGCACGTGTGAGTCATCATCCCAAATAGGCAGTGATTGAGCTGTTGTTTCCCAAAGCTGACGATACATTATTGATCTGCCTGCTGGTCAAATCTAGTATCAAAATTAAGTAGGAATATAATCAGGACAACACACACTGAACAAGCAACAGACTCCACAGTATAGTCTACTATACACTACATAGGTAGCCTATAGGCGGTTTTTCCAAACACTAAACATTTTAATCCTATCCTGATTAAAGCATATGCCTATTTAGGGTCAAACAGACTTTCAAGACTCATGGGCCCCAGGTCCTAAATAGATCCCAATCAGTTATGGTGTATGCTGCTGTGTAGCTACTGGGTTATCTTATCTCCCACGAGGGGCTGTTGCGAATACCCATAGCACCATTTGTTATACTTGTTGGCTAAATAAGACAGGCTATGATATGTCACTTATTGCTTATTGGTATTTTGTTTTTACTGTTGGAGAAAGCATATTGATGCACCACATAGAGACTAACAGGATGTCCATGAAGTTATTCAAGACATAATATTGCCAATAAATCTTACTTCAGGTTGAAGGCAAAACCTGAGACAAATACCTACAATGTCTTGAAGCATTGCACAGTGTCAAACAATAAGTACAGGTTAACTTGATATATAAAAAGATTTTATTAGAGATGAACATACATGTATAATACATACATAAACAATTCAAATGTACAGATTATTATCACCAGTCTTTTTAGTTTAATTACATTCCACTATTCTTGATCCATGGCAAACATCAGTGCATTTTACCTGTATCTTTAACATGTTAAACATTTAAACTCCCACTGACAGTCTATCCATAACAAAAAGCAGTTCCAATACCATTCCATTTATGACTGATAAGAAATCCACAATAAACTAAATCCTCATTGGGAAAACAGGTCTTTACATATTACTGCAAGTCTGCAACAAAGATTACAGGGTAAATATTAGAACCCCCATTCCATGCCACAAAAGGTCTTGAGGTAATTTGGAGAAGTTGTTCAAAGTTAAGAACAGTTTCATGAAGAGTGAGAAAGGTGATAATGAGGGTATGGGGGTCTATCTACAATTGCACAGTCAACGACAAAGTGCGTATGACAAAGTGCGTAATTTTCTATTTACTCATTTACTGTACAACATAAAAGGCAAAACGATCCACACAATAAAAAAGGAACATGAAAACCCTTGTTACAAGGGAAGTGCTAAAAAAAACTTTACAAGTTATCTAAAATGGCCAAATGTCCTGCAATGGCTAAAGCAGTACAGCAGTCAAACCACTTTAATAAAGCGTCATGGGAACAAAGCAGCCTATTAATGTACCCTACTATGCTATGGACGCTGTTAGCTGGCTGGCTGTGCAAACTATTAAGGCCATTATGTGCTTCATAGTACAACCCTTTCACTCAACACAAATTATGTATTTTCAGTTGAAAATATGTTATTTCTTTCTAAAGAGACAAAGTGGTCAAAAGGGTTGTGCGACAAAGTATAAATAAAGCCTCCGACTACCTTTTTCAGAATCATTCACCACGAGAGTAAGAATTCTTCGGGAAGGTACAGTAACATCTACACCAGCAGGAGACAAGCTACAACCATGGTTCAACACTCAAGCAACGAACTCCCTGGGATTTTACAATATCGTAGTACTGAGGCACCATCTATGCAATTACTTCTATGGAAGTAATCTACCGTCAAATTTCTCATGGCGATGCTTTGCACATTTATATCGTTATGCGGCACCAAATTTATGAACCCTCAGTTCTTAGGTGATGTGTGATGCCAACATAATTAAATACACTACCTTGCATCTCTGCAATGTCCCACAGCCAGGTAACAATGTCTTAACATGGAAATAGTCTAAATCCTTTATAATCACTGAACATGATAATTAGTACAAAGTGCTCACAGAGGAACAGTAGTATGTTCAAAGACTGACAGGGGACAGCAGGGGCAGAGGGACAAATTAACCTCAAAGATTCCTTTTTTTCCTTTTCCTCCTTCTAGGAGACCTCTAGCACCTGAAAACAAAATACAAATATATGGCTCCCTCTGCTGGTTCTAACCAGCAACTACATCTCATCTGACCGATGTTGCTGAATTATTACAGACGTCGACTGCAGCTCGATCCAGTTCTCATTGGATCCCGGGACCTCGTACGTCACAGAGGCTACCACGGCGTCTATGGATCCCTCTGCCGTAGACTCTACCCCGCCGCCTGAATCTGGCATCACCTCGCCTGCCTGAGTGGCCTGACCGGAAGGGAAGTCTGCGGAGGAGTTGCTGTTGACACCAGTCTCGGGGTCGGGCTGTTCCACCCGCTGGAAGTCTGGGGTGTGGTTCTTCTGACCGACGGCAAAGATGGCCTTGACATTCTCCACCTCTGCCGGCGGAACCAGGAGGAGCTCTTCTTCCTCAGAGTCGACATAGGACACAGCGTCTATAGTCTCCTGGGGCACCGAGCGCAAGGTCCTGGACATGACTGCAAAGGCGGAGTACAGAGGTTGTCATATAATTACTGCAGAAAAGTTTGTTTCCATAATAAGACATTTAGAGCAAAGATTTCAGTCATTTGACTGACTCAATAGTTGGACAGTTGAATAGATCCACCATGTTATTTGATCAATGATCAATATACTATGCTATGAATTGTTTTCATTTTACGTCATCAACCACTGTATTTCAAATATTTCATTTTGGAATGAAGCTTTTCATTACGCCAATTCCAAGACTACATGTTCATAGCATTGCAGTAGAAGAGATCGTGCTCAGTCTCAAAGGGGAATTTCTACATACACGGCTATGTGAACTTATGGTGCTATGATGTCATAGTTCACCACCTTCAATCCACTGCCTTTCTTTTTTTAAAACATCTGTTTATTCATGTTTTTCATTTTTTTAAAGCATATCGTCCGTACAAGAATACAAAGAACAATCAGGTAGACAAAACAATTGGACCACATGACTAAGTTGAAAAACCCATATACCAGTACAAAAGTTGCAGTTACATATAAACAATAACAACACATTGACAGTTAAAACTTAATTACAACAGCAAAATAACAAGACAAACAAAACAAAAACAAATAAAATGTATAAAAATAAATAAATGGCTGATGGCGGCACGCGTCCCCGGAGATAGGTGAGCAGCATTCAGAGCAATCACACAGTGTAATTAATCAGTGAATATTAGCAGGTGACCGACCCTAGAGGGCGACTAAGCACTATCTGCTCTCTTCAAGGACTCTAAAAGGCGCAGGATGGGCGACCAGATTCTTTGGAACTGGGGCTCCCTATCTGTAAGGACAAATCTTATTCTTTCTAGGTGCAAGACACCTCCTAGTTCCTTTATCCACATATTAATGGATGGGGGTTTAACTGATTTCCAGGCTTGAAGGATTAATTTCCTAGCGAGCAAGGTAGAAAGCCTAATAACTTGTCTCTCCCGATTGTTTTGGGCCCAGCCTGGCTCCAGCACCCCGAAGAGCACGGTTAAAGGAGCAGGAGGGAGGACCCTCTCAAAGGCTTTCCCAAGAAAGTCAAATATTTGGCTCCAAAAGCTTTGCAACTTATGGCATTGAACAAATTGATGTGCTAAAGTACCTTGCTCAATAAAACATTTGCCACACAGAGGAGAAGAATCCTTAAATAATTTATGCACTTTAGTCGGGGAGAAGTGTAATCTATGAATGATCTTAAATTGGATGAGGCCGTGCCTGACATTAATAGAACTATGGTGAATATTGTCAATTCACTGCATTTCCACACACTAAATGCTGCCTATATAAACTCAATAAGGGGAACAGTCCTGCTAAATCATTGTAGAAGACAAAATAAAATAAATCCTCCACAAAACAGACTTCATGATGTTTCTCATTTGGAATAAACTTACTTGAAGAGGGTGTGTAGAGCTCTTTCTGTCCTGTACTTCTGCCTGCGAACGGATTGACTGACGGGAAGATAATGAGGCAGAAAGACAGGAGGAAAACCTGCAAGAACAAATGGAAGGGAAAGTGAGAAAACAGGGTATCTTCTCATTTAAGACCTTTTAATACCACTGAGTGGAAATGTTATAGAGATAGTAACTCTGGCATAAATGATCTGGGGCCCGTTTCACGAAAGCAGAATTAAATAAGCCAGGATTTAAGCCAAATCCAGCTTCACATTTGTGCTTACTTAATATATTTTCAACTGTCAAACTTTTCTCAACTATCTTACTACTCGCCTGTCTACCAGACACAGTTAGCACTTGTGAAGGCAACAACAGAGAACTTGTGCAATGCGAGTAGAAAGGTTATTAGTGTGTTTGACCATCAGTGATTGACAAAAAGCGGATATTAAATAGCTTATTCTTTGCTTACCATAACACAAGTACTGGTGGTGGTGTTCTTCAAGGTGGACATCTTTACAATGGCTTGCAGCTTCCTCAGTTGCTCTGCCAATGACCTAAAATAGTCGTATAAAGGAAGGATGACACATGTCACTTACAAAGATTAAAATTACATGTTAATGAATGTGAATGCAGATGTCATCTTAAAGAGTCGCCGCCTTACATCTTGTCTTTTTCAAGCTGTTGGACTTTCTTTTGTAGCTCCTGGTTGTGTGCTGTGCAGATGGCAACTCTGAGGAAGGGAGCATTAGCATGTAAGGCATGTTTTATCCAAATACTGTAGTACATATTGCAACTATAGTAAAAAAGAAAACATACTCGACATCGTTAGTTATAATTTGTGATCCAGGACAGCAAAAAGTACTGAACAACTCCTTTACAATACATGTATGTGGTTTACCTGTAAAACTATTTTTTTTCTCCCAAAAACATGCTCAATTCATGGCTTCGTTTGCTCACCTGTTTTCCAGTCCATCAACGTACACCTTCTTCTTCTTACGGCTCTCCTGAGCAGATTGTTTGTTGCGTATTTTCCTTCTCACCCTCTTCAAGGTCCTTTCCTCTGCCTGTGACACAGAGAGAGAGGGAGATAGAAGTCATCAGACTCTTGAGAGGGTTCAAGTGTGCATTATGCAGTCCCAAGCAGCAGCTGGGGCTTACATTATGTTCTACTTGTAGAATGGCAAGTCGAGGTTAAGAAACAAGAGGCTCTAATATCCTGCCAAAAATAAACATTTTCTATTGTTATCCTCATTTGTATGAGGATATTGTAAATTATAACATTTACAATATAATAATGACATTATTATATTATCAACTTTTTAGAAAATAAGAAAATAAAAATATATATAAACAATTATAATTATTTAGGCTATTGTCCTGTATTATACGAATTACATTTTTCTCAAATGATTTTTGTTTTTACATTGTGGATAATCTATTGTTTTCAGTAACAATTACCTTTGTGAGAGGCATGTCAGAGGGAATGGTTGCTCCCTCTTTGGCCAGAAGCCGTTTCTCCTCTTCCGTGAGCACAAGCTCCTTGAATTGAAACTGGAAGGAGAAAAGACAAGAGTTTTAACAGTTATTCAGCATAACATATTTCATTATTTCTGTCGTTAAATAGATCAAATAAGTGCGAGACTGTAACGCATGTATGTTGATGTAATCTATAGGAACGATCTTCTTTTTCATTTCCAGTATACAGTATCTTTTATTGATTAATTGAATGTTTTATTAGCAGTTATAAAAAGTAAAAGAAAGATCTGAATCTGGATATAAGATGCAATATTATTACTACTATTATTTCTTCTTTGGTTCCCCAGGGACAAAAATGCTGTTGAAAATTGCTAATGTTGCCACTAGATGGCACTTAAACTGAGACGCTGACTGCATCATGTGGTTTTTCCTATTGTTCCAGAACCGAATACTGCCATGAAAAAAAGCCACACAGGATTCCCACACATTTTTACCAATTAATTTCCAAAACTTTTCCAGAATATTTAACCCAATTTCCAGGACTATATAACAATAATTCAGCTCAATAACAGGTCGCTTACTCCTATGTGCAATGCCCAAAGACAGGTAGTGTATGCCAGTGGTTCTCAACCTTTTCAGGCTGTGACCCCTGAAATAATCATATCTTAACTGGGGACCCGGCATCCTGATGAGCACTAAGAGTTGAGGAATTTTGTATAACACGGTTCTATTGTAAAAATAGCAGATCTACATGCCCACAACGCCGTTGTGAGCATGTAGATCGGCTATTTTCACAATTTCTGCCTCTAATATTTGACAATTTGGCCCATGTTTAATTTGTCATTTCAGAGGTATTAACAAAATCAATAACCAAAGAAATGCATAGCTATTTTTTCCAGGACCTTCCAGGACCCTTGATCAATTCCAAAACTTTTCCAGTACTGGAAAAATATTTTTCTAATTTCAAAATATTTCCAGGAATGTCATGACCGTGGGAACCCTGCTACTATTATGTATCAGTGTTGAGCATATATGCTGCTGTGAAAATTATAAAGTGGCAACTCCTACTTATTGGCTGGGTATTGTTTTAAAAATTGTAAATCAACATGAAACAACATGCTGTGTGAAAAAAAACGATGGCTAATATTATATACTAAACAGAATATGTGTGAGGTTTCATAACTTCCTGAATGTTGTCAACAACGTATCTTGTCTAGTCACGTTGATGTTGAATAATGTTGATGAGGGAGTGAAAACTGACCTCTTTGCTGTGCAGTGTGAAGGCCTTGGTGGAGTCCTCTATGGCCAGAGTGCAGGGCAGGTCAGAGTCACTGTTGGAGTCCTGTTCCATTACCTCACTTTCCAGATCATCTGAAACACCAGAAAATGAGCATTTGAAAAATACCCTACTCTCTATACCAAAATACCATTGTAAGGTGAGAAGTATGCAATGACCCATAAGGTAGAAATGGGCACTTTTGTTGAAAATAGACTAAAATAGACCATCTTTCTACGCAGATAGGGCAATTTTTTCAACATAAAATGCTATGTTCAGGAGTTTGGAAAAGCCATAGTAAAAACTACATTCATGGTCTGGAGAGGGCACTTTTTACAGGTAAAAAGGGTGAGGGGCTCAAGCCCCCTTTGAGGTCTATGTGTGTACGTGCCAGGCTGCCGTAAGTTAGAAATTGAGTCCCCTGCCTCTACGATGGAATTCTCCTTTAAATTGTAATAGGAAATGGGTCAGTTATTGACATTAACAAATGACTCCATCAAATGAGCGTCATACATACATACCCAAATCAATGAAAACATCCATGTCTGGCTTCTCTGCTCTCACACTCTGGAGGACATCCAGGTCCACGCCCCTGCCTTGCAGCAGAGAGTAGCTGTGGTCTGTTTGAACGGCCATGGCTTCTGGGCTCTCCACTGGGGGCTCTCCCAGTGCCAGGGCAGGTTCAGAGGGCACCGGGCTTGGCGCAGGGTCAGTGTCACTCCCCTGGGGACTGGAGCAGCCCAGAAGGTTGGTGGTTCCCAGGCCGCCGCTGGTGCTGCTGTCGTCGGAAATGCCGCTGTCACTGCCCAGGGGAGAGTGGGAGGGGCAGATGGCAGTCATGTTGTCCTCTCCCTCCAGCAAGCTGGACAGAAAGTCCTCTGTATCCATTCCTGTCAGAATCTGGGAACACAGTCATATTGTTACATCCATCTGAGATCTACAAAGGTTAGTTTAAACTTTTGTCCACAATATTCAGAAGTTCTGCCCGGCAATTACACCAGTCCCTATTCTTAAAAGATCAAAATCTTGGTTCCTATAGACCGTTTACAAACATTGAGACTAAATGCACAGGTGACTGTATCATGTAATCAATTCCCACCAATCCCCAAACCTGTTGTTTTGGGGAGCGCTGGTTTCATTGGCTCATTTTGGTACCGACCTGCGCGCGCATCTAGGTTTTTATCAGTGTAACGTGGACCAGAAATGCATATATAGGTTTGTCCACATGAAAGGAAAAATGATTAAATAAAACATGCCTACAAACTCAAGTATGAGACAGCGGCAACAGTCGTTTCTGTTACATTGACAATTCATCGTCAATTAAAATTTTGAAATAATCATCCCTATAGTGTCCTATTATAGTTCTTTGGATGTGAATTATGCCGGTTGAGGGTAGTAATTATGGCATAAACAAGTAAATCTTACATCTTGCTCAGCCAGCCAGTCTTCAATAAGAGCTTTCCCATCAGGGAAGAAGGGATCAGGAGTATCATTCTCTCCCTGGAACAGGAGACCTAAGAGGTCTGGCCCATCCATTGCTGGAAAGTCCTCAATCACTGACATCTGCATAGACACAAAACATATTCGAACTAGTTTAATTTTGTAGTATAATATAAGTACACACATTGAGCGTGCGTGTGTATGTAAACAGTACGGCAGTCTAATAACAGAGCTGTTCAGTGAGTCTGAGAACAATAAAGTACAACCTTGAACCTTTAAGGGCCAGTTCACCTCTGGGACAACCAGATCTTATTTTATTGTTGTGTGGGACACGATCAACACAATCCTGAGTTATTTTTTGTGTTCAATCTGTGTTTTGAGATATTTTAGTATTTCAGCATGAATGATGATGCATTTTGCATCATGATGCATCATCATTCATGCTGAAATACTAAAATATCTCAAAACACAGATTGAACACAAAAAATAACTCCCAAACAACAATAAAATAAGATCTGGTTGTCCCAGAGGTGAACTGGCCCTTTAAGTGATTACAGATAAGGAGTTTTCTGGATAAGGAGTTAATGCCATTTAGGATCAGGTGATCTCAGCCCTACGTGTGTGTGTGTGTGTGTGTGTGTGTGTGTGTGTGTGTGTGTGTGTGTGTGTGTGTGTGTTTAAGTCACGTTGTGGGCTATACTGGTGCATGGTTCAAGTGTAAATATATAACTGAATTTCGAGTCTAGCGACATTCTTCTGCATAATGAATCTAGGTAGGGCCATAAGCATAATGTTGTGAGTTACAGGATACAGCGTGAGGTAATCGTAGTAACTAGCTCTAAGATCAGTCGACGTGTCAACTAAATCCTTGAGCCTTGACTGAGAGTGAGTGTCAATAGCTGGATGTTGCATCATGGCCAGCATGAGCTCATCCTTTACTGGGCCCCGCCCACACATGTCATTGTTGTCGCGTGAGAAGGATAACTAAACTGTAAGAATATCAAGTGTCAGAACAAACAAGATACATGGTTCTCAACTGAAAGCTTAGTATGTTATAGTTATCTATTGCTTCATATATAAATAACTACAAAAATGCACTGTGCGCCTACAATACATTCTTCATTGTCTTGCAGGGAGAATGCACATGCTGCTTGCCGAGACATTTGACCTACTTATTGACCATTGCACACAGAGGAAACGGTTCAATACTAGCCTAATTCACTATAGAAAAACACGAAGCTGTATTCAAAATGTCATCGCCATTCGCTAGACAACAAAGATGGAACATCTAGCTAACATCATTAGCAGGTCAGCTAGCCTAACAACAGGACAATAAGCACGAGCTTTTACTGCCAAAGAGGGCGTGGTCGTCGTTGACGAACGTAAAACAAAGTGGAAAATAACAATTATTAAATATTACACGCCAATATCAAATATCGTACCTTTGTATGAGCGCAGTGAACGCAGAGATACCATTCGAGTGAGTCAGTGTAATCAGTCAGTGGTCGGGGGGGATTTTCTGCACGTCTGTCGCTTCAGTCTCCAGTTAAAGCACTTCCTTCCAACATAGGCAAAAAATGCGTCATCACGTAAACAAAAGACACATCCGCGTACGTTTAATTTCCTTGGTACGTTGCAAGTACGTAGTGCGGCGCGGCGCATGGTCTTCTGGGAAATGTAGTATGGGACTCCCATATTTGTGCCGTCACAGTCACACACACACACACACACACACACACACACACACACACACACACACACACACGACACACATATATATTCACTTATTTTATCTTCATTTTACCAAGATGTATCTTTTACAAAATAGACCACTGAACTTGTCCAGAGTATCACGTTAATTAATTAATTGAATACATTTTTATATGAGATACTTCAATGGTTTCCTATGGAAATAAGCTTAGTCTTTTCTAGGATCTCCTTTTAGTAGACCTTGTACCAGTGAACTGTACCGTCATGAAACTGTACTTTTTCCTATGCAAACTTCTAATAAAGTCTTCAATCAATCAATCAATCAATCAATCAATCAATTAAAGATAACAGGATGGAGAGGGGGAGAAAAATCTGGATACATCTACCACTACATCTAACCAGAATGTTGAGTGGGTCAGTGTTGTGGCTATGTGCTCTTATGCCACCAGGGGGCACTAAACATTCACATAATAATGGACTTCGGGCTTTATGTGTGGGTGTAGAACTGCAGATCAATGGACACAGAGAAATACATACAGTATCTATCAAGGTTATTATAATCTATATTTTTGGAGCTGTGTGAAACACAGGCTCCCTATACGTGGCTGTGTGGGTCTGTGTGTGTGTGTGTGTGTGTCTGTCTGTCTGTCTGTGTGTCTGTGTGTATGTAGCCTGACTTCGGCGCGTAACTAGTGCCGCACCATTTACGCCACTCGCGCAATATATACATCAAAATGTGCGGCTCGGCCGGGAATGGTGTTCTATTACCTTTCGTTCCGATCCGCCTTACCATGCCGACGTAATCGGCAAAAAACGACGCTTAATTGTCCCCATTGACTTATAATGGGACAATGCAAGAAATCACTTTCAAGTATTTTTCTCTCCTAAACCATAGGAGCTACAGTTTCAAACCTCGGAGAGGAGATTCATAATGATTTTAAGAATGAATCGAAAAATAATTACATCACTCGGCCTCATGGTGGCGCTATAACGGCCCACTTTACGTTTTGCCCCGTAACTCTTGAACCGTGGATCGGAAAATTAAAATTCTTTTTTCCCTGGATTCCTTGGGGCATCTCCCCATATAGGCCACGCCCATTTGCGCCAGGATAGATTTTCCGCCATCTTGAATTTTCTCCAAAACACACTTTTTGCTCCTTTTCCTACATATTTTCTTCAAATGTCACAAAAATCGGTACACATGATCTACACACACACACACACACACACACACACACACACACACACACACACACACAGCTCCACTTCACACGGGTGTGATTTTTTTATTAGCAGATATTTAACAATATGTTTTACACTCTCAAGAGTGAAGGATCCATTTGGTTACCAACTCTCAATTTTTTCCCTTCAAGGACCACTGGCTGACATATATAGCCTATGGTACTTCAGTGAAGTGCATATCTTCTCTTTCCTTGCAGCCAATCAAACGTCTTCAGCAGTGTGCAGTGGGCATTGTATTGACCAAGGACATTTCTGGACTTGAAAACACAAGATGAACACAAGACTGAGTCCCAGTGTGAATCAATTGAGGCATCACTTCAAATTATTTAGAAGTTGGGAATTTACAAAGTCAGAAAACCTACTGTTTCATTCCAGTTCGGTGGTACCTCATTTCTGCCACTGAGTAAAAAATAAAAAGTCCTGAATTATGAAGTCAGGAGTTTCTTTCCCCCCTGAATCTACAAGGGCCCTGAATAAGAAAAAAGTGGGGAACACCTGCCTTCAATCTGTAAGTAGAGCATCCCTGCATATATTGTACATTCACTAATATATGTTTTACTGCAAATTATAACGTATATCCGGTTGTTAAATTATTCTCCCTCCATATTCTATAAACTCTAAACACTTTTAAACCTATACTATTATTTTGTTGTCTCCATCAGGTTGAAGGCAAGGGGGGGATTATGTTTTCTCCCCGTCTGTCTGTTTGTCCGAAACTGAAATAAACAAACCACTGAACTGATTAGCTCTTGATGAACGGTTGATGCTCTGGCTATCATTACCTTGCTGATAAGCGATAAGCTTTACAGGGCACCAAGCTATAACTAGGGATCGGCGGTAAGCACAACTGGTAGACTATAGGCCTATGTGAGAGACAATGACGGCAGAACATTTTTGAGCCTTCATGTGTCTGGTGAAGAATAGATGACTAAGCTGAGTTGGGTACGTGGCAGCCATCTTGCGGTTCCTCATTTCTGACCTATCAGAGGCTGGATGATGACAGGAACTCAGATTACGACTAATCCACTGAAATGAACCAGAGAAAAGTGAAGCTCTTATTTGGCAGAAGAAGTGTTTCCACATTATGTTCTGCACACCATGTGCCTGTGTTAAGTCATGTGGGAGACACACAGCAATATTGAGCTTGTTCGGTCGGAGGTATGCCCGGGACACAGACAGACAGACAGACAGACAGACAGACAGACAGACAGACAGACAGACAGACAGAGCTTTCGTGAAATTAATAAGTACAGTTAAATATTTAAAAAATAGATGTAGATGTGAGTCTATAGCTAATCATGGGAGCAACCTTCATTGGTGTTGAGTCTTGGTGGCACTTGAGAAACACACGCACACGCACGCACGCACGCACGCACGCACGCACGCACACACACACACACACACACACACACACACACACACACACACACACACACACACACACACACACACACACACACACACACACAGGTGTATTTCCATTTTACTTTATTTCAATCGTTATTTTACATGAACATGAATTTGGCATAAAATGACAATATAAGCCCAATTACAGTGTCTCCTGAGTCGTATGAGCCCAGTGCTCATAACAAAACCACGCCTATACTCCACATCCATATCAGGTAACTTTGGTGGCTGGTGTTGATATACTTGGCCTTTTCAGCCACAGAAAGAAACAGATCCAAATCGGAGTACTGCTGACCCCAGACAGGGTCAACCAGTCTAACACACAAGGAATATCTCATAGAGACGTGATATAAGATGATAAGACCTCTGTGGCACATCTATACATATCATGACATGCATTCAGCATGAGATGAAACCAGTGTACTTTACATAAGAATGCAATAGTAAAGGAAACTAAGGCAGCCCAGAAAAGTGCAATTAGACATTAAGGATAGGTCAGGCCATGCCTTGACTTGATGTTGCCACACCTCCAGTTAGCCACTTCTTGTAATGCTTTTAAAAAGCTACATTGTTGCTTCTTAGGATCTCTTGGAGTTAGAGCAATAACATAAGTTATGGGTTACATGCCTTGCCTGAGTAATCTAATGGACATACAACAGCTTGAACTCAATGTACACTTCATGACTATCAAAAGGATTGCAAGTGCATCTCCACGTTAAAGGCAGAGACAGTTCTACAATTAACTGTGGGCAGCAGCAATCTCACAGAGACTGCTTTCATTTAATAGTAAAATACATTGTATACTGCACATACCACAGTTTAACATTAAAAAAGCATTTTGTCATTAATGAAATTTGGGTCTTTCCACACAACCTCCGTTTTGACTAAAAAGTATTTCAATCTAATGGGGGCAGCTTTAGCTATTTGTCACAGAATGACGCAGAGCTTCGACGTGTGCCGCAAACTACGGTATACCTTTAGACGCTCCTTTTTAGTGGTCACAGTTGTCCCTACCACATGCGTGACCACGGGCATGCTCTCTACTGCCCTTCTCTTGTGAGCGCGGTGCATCAGGATCCTGTACACTCCGGTGATTGAGCTCCGACAGTCTTTACCTTGGTTGTTGAGGATGTGTTCTGACGTGATGCCCAGCGTCTGCAACGCTGCTTTGACCTCCGTTTCGTCCTCCTCCAACTCGGACAGAGTGCTCTCCGCCAGGTAGGACGGGTCCAGTTTGAAGGCCTCCATGGCTTTGGGAAAGTCCACAGGAAGCAGCCAATCGCAGCCCATCATCTGCTCCACGCTGCAGCGGTCTGACGGCTGCGGCTGGAGGATCCCCCTGATCAGCCGCTGGCATGGCTCTGGTACACAGGAGGGCAGAACGTAGACCCCCTCCAGGATGCATCGCTTCAGCTTGGCCACGGTGTCTGCCCGGAAGGGCATGGTGCCGGTCACCATGAAGAACAGCATCACCCCCAGAGCCCAGATGTCCACAAAGACACCCTGGTAGTGCTCGTCGCGGAAGAGCTCCGGGGCGGCATAAGGCGGGGAGCCACAGAAGGTGTTGAGCGTCTCGTCGCGGTGACTGAGCGTGCTGAAGCCAAAGTCTCCCACCTTAATGCAGGTGCTGCAGGTGTAGAAGACGTTCTCTGCCTTCAGGTCACGGTGGATGATGTTGTTGTCATGCTGGGGAAAAGAAATATACGAAACATTGAGGTTTCAGTCTTAGCTTTTGCCTGTTGTGACTGTTTCAAGTCAGTCAGACAACTGACATGAAATAGACTTATTCAGAATCAATGCCAGTATACTGTACATTGGCATATCCCTGCATGCAGCTTAAAGCCCAGGGGAAATCTAGAATAAGACCCTACTTATTATATTAGAGACGCATGTCACAGAGCAATACATTATCCTTGTGCTGCTGTTATCTGTATGCCCTGATTGTTTGCATATTTATTCTATAGATATCTTATAATAAAGATAAAGGTCAAGTTGCACATCTGATGGGCACAGAGATCTGCCCATATAGACTGGCATTCGCAAGGCGTTGTCAATAACCCTGGCAACGAGGGGCAGGCTGGGACCCATGTGTCATGTTGTGTCCTTGACACTTCATGTGGGTCAGGCCAATGAGGAAGTGACTAGCTTTTCATGTTTTCGTCATGGCGTGTTTCGTGTTTCGAATCAGATATTAATTGTGCATGTGCATTAGATCACTTCAATTCTGGAGGATCAAACATAATACATATTCATAGATCCTGGAATAATAAATGAACAAAGGTAGAGCAATGATAGAGTTATTGTAAAGCTGCTTTATAGATATATATACAGTATATATTATTATTATTTCTTTTAGGGGGGGTGTACATGTTACATTTATTGAACAAAGAGGCTTTAACCACACATGGGGCATATGAAACTCAGTGTGGCTTAGCAGCTGACCATGTGCTTGACAGCAGAGAGGATCTGAGAGAAGACGATCTTGCAGTCGATGTCGGAGAGTTTCCCCTCCGTAGTGATCTTGCTGTAGAGCTCGCCACCGCCTGCATATTCCATCACCAGGTGCAAACGTGACAGCGTTTCCACCACCTGGGAAGGAAGCAAGGGACACGTTTAATGATCGGAACATCAGAACCAACCATTACGCGATACAAGATCATTAAAAAAAAGCTCTGACAACACATAAAGTTCACACATAACATCAGCAGAATTTGGGCTGTGTGTAATCTGTGATTCTCTGTGCCTATTAGAGCATGTGTGTGTGTGTGTGTGTGTGTGTGTGTGTGTGTGTGTGTGTGTGTGTGTGTGTGTGTGTGTGTGTGTGTGTGTGTGTGTGTGTGCGTGCATGTGTGTGCCTAACCTCATAGAGGCGTATAATGTTGGGATGGTGCAGTGTCTCCATGCTGGAGATCTCTCTGGACAGCAGCCTCTGGGTTTTCTGATCCAGCTTGGTCTTGTCCAGGATCTTTATGGCCACTTTGTCTGAGGACGGACAGAGGACGCCAAGGTCAATGATCAGGGACACGCAGCAACCTCAAATCACCATTGGACTTATGTCAGTCACACGGTTGACTCAAGAGTCAAGACTGTGTTGTCCCACTTGAAGCTATATTGTTGTTGTATACTTTTGTGAATAAATGTTATTTTGACCCATCTGTATGGTAAAGTATGTTGATGCTATATATAACTAACACATCTGTGGTGGTTGGATTTGTTCTCCCTGCTCTTCTATTGACAAAGTTATATCCCGTGGTCTTGTTTGACCATTACTGGTTGACAGGTGGTACTACCAGAAGGTCAAGATTCAACTTCTCCCCTGTGCATGAGCTATTAGCTCAGTGGTAAAATGATAGCACTAGCACAGGGTACCAGGGTTTTGAATCTGGGTTACATAGTGTAGCTTTAAGCCCTATATTCTTTGTCGTACGACACATGAAAATAGCTGATATAGAAGATCCCAAAACCTTGCACCACAAAGCTTTGTGAGCTTTTAGATCTGCTGTTTTTGCTATTTTTGAAAATAAAAAATAACAATTTAGATTTATATATATATTTTTTTAAACTGGGAACATTTCTGTGATCTACAAGATCACAACATGCCACAAAGCAACTTTCGCTATTTTTTGCAAATAAAAACATTTGCACAAAAGTAGGAATGCCAGGGTTGTAATATTATGAAGATTTTATGTATACTTTAGCGCGTGATTTCGTTTTTTATTTGCTTATTTCATTATATAACTTTAAAAGGCCTGAGGACATGAGACATGCAGCATTTTCAATTATTCAGCCCTTGAAAATTATTTCTTCACCCAGTTCTCTGGAGTAGACACTTCATTGTCCCTGAGGCGACCAGGATAATGTGATTGAGGATAAGCTGTCCTCAGAAACTCATTTTCATGATTATATTCTTTCAAAGGGTCCATTTTCAGTATTCTTCGCATTTCAATTGGAACATTGCTTTCTCGTCAAGTTGTTAAAATGTAATCATTTCAAGGCTGAGCACAAGAAATTGTGGGTAAATTGAGAATCAAGACTGAACACAAAAGGGTCACTTGGCACCTGGAATTAATGTAAACCCAGTAACCCACCCAGGGGTGTCACAAGGCGGGGGGGATGTGGGACTGAGTTACTAGGGCCCAAGGTGGAGGGGCCTTAATTATTTTTTACTTTAGCTATTGAAAAAATAGCAGATAAACAAGCTCACAGCGTGGCTCCGAGTGCCACACTGCGAGCTTGTAGATCTTCTATTTTTGAAGTCTTGAAAATGTGTGCAAATCTTTGAATGTATATATTTTGTAACCGAACATTTGTAACACAAATCTTGCTTCTGGGTGGTCCCTGGAACTAAATATTTTAAGATGGGGGTCCGTGGCCAAATACATATCATTTTGGGGGTCCTTCACATGAAAAAGTTTGATCACCACACACATAGAAACATAGGTTTTTCAAAAAACCTTAGAAGGATTTGACTTGCACAAATCTTCACAATTTTTCAAAAATAGCAGATCTACAAGCACTCTGTGCCGCGCTGTGAGCTTGTATATCTGCTATTGTTCAATAGTTATATAGCACAAAACAATGCGTAATAATGCGTTCCCAGTTCCCCCCATGAAGAACATTCATGTGGGGCCTGCAGTGAATCCTTGTACCCAGGGCCCAGAATTTGGTGCGACACCCATGAACCCACCCAATTTAAAATGCATGGCTGACCTTGATGTGACTGCTTTAAAGTTTAAAGGACAGGTAGCGAGATGCTTTACTTTCTTTGTAGATCAAAACGCCTAATGAATGTCAGCTTCAATTAAACTGGTTTCAAAACCGTATCGCTTTAAATGATTGCTACAGAGGAATAAAACAGAAAAGATCTTGGGAGGTAAAAAAGGGGTTGAGATGATATCTTATTGTGCTCTTGCATGCATTATTAACACTGGCATTAGGCTCCCTTTCAGCTCCACCACAGCTTTCAGTGGCAGCATTCAAAATGCATTGTTTATGGCAGGCCAAGCGAGACACACAGGCCCACAGATCGTGTCTATAGTATACAGACTATACACTAAGACGTGCATGTAAGCGCACAAGTGCACAGACAGATACATATATGCACATGCATCGATGCACTACATTACAGACACACGCACGCACGCACGGTCGCACGCACGCACACACACACACACACATACACACACACACACTCTCTTTCTCTCTCTTTTTTTCTCTCTCCTCCTTTGATGAGGCATGCAGCAATTTTAGCCGTCGCTAGGGAAACCGGAGATCTCTAATCAATCCATCTGTTCAAGGGCAGTAGACGATCTGTCTCTTTGAGGCTGAATCAGCCCCCTGGCCCAGGCCCACAGGCCACACTGCTTATTAGTACACTGCTATATCAGGACATACAGTAATTGTTATCACTGCCCATTGATGAAAAGAGCTCATCGGTCAAACTACAATTAAATTACCTTAATGTGAGAATCAGTCAGAGAAGAGCAAACAAATGGGGGAGCGGGGGTTCCTGACAATATTTATTCTTTTCAGGAAGACTGTGTAGTCTATTCTGTCAAATGACCGCTATTCAATTAAAAAAGATGCAGACTTAGCCACTTAAAACCCTAGCATCATTATTATTTGTGTGTCACAATTAGGAGAAAACATTTGGCAAAAATCGACAAGCTCACGTGGGTGGTTAGGTGACAATAGCCGATCTACAAGCTCACAACACCTCGCGCTGCGATGCATGTGGCAAAAATCGACAAGCTCACATCTCAGTGCGACACTGGTGGTTAGGCGACAATAGCCGATCTACAAGCTCGATCTAACACCTCGCAGTTGTAGATCTGCTATTTTTGGCTAAAGTTCTCAGAATATGGACGCTAGGATTCAAATTGTTAATATAAAAAAGGAGAAAAAAAATCTATCACACAAAGATTTGGAGGACACTCTGAGGACCCCCAAGGGGTCCCGGACCCCCTGTTGAAGACCCCCTTTTTTTTGTAGGAGCCAACTGGTACCCAAGCCAGATCACCTTCATGGGAAAAAGTGTCTATCTGCTTCAATTCTTTCTTACAGAACAAAACTGCGGTTGATCTCTTGCCAGTGGTGGAGTCGATTCAGGGAGCCTGGTTCAGACTCCCTGAATCGCTAGCCACACCCCTTTAATTTTTTTGTTTGTGAAACAAAATGCAATTCAGGCTGAGTGTCAGGCTAGGAGTCTATGTCAGTGGTCCAAAACCTGGGGTCCACAGACAACCATTCACTGGTGGTCCACAACACCAGGCCGCAAGAGAGCAGTTAACAACCCATTTAAACTCATTGTGCAACTTCCCCCCCCTTCCAATGTTAATATTAACATTCATGGCCAGAACCCTCGCTAAAAACCCCAGGACTACGATCCACTCGTCCTAGACTATTCCTGGCCCCCAAACTGTGGAATAAACTTCCAGTTGCAGACTCACTCCCTAGCTTCCACCGTGGTCTGAAGACTCTTCTCTTCAGACTCCACCTTGGCCCATAGAACTTACTGTCACTTGCCTACCCTCAATGACCATACTTGTAATTTAGATAGCATTTTTTATGTTTTTACTGAATAGTTGAATAGAATAGATGTTTTTTTACTGAATAGTTGCTTGGTCTACCTATGTTTTTTCTTACAGTAGATTACTATTTCTATCCACGGGTTTCCAGCGCCCCATAGTGCATTGCGCAGACGCTGTACCGAGCGCCGCAGCCGAGTGTGATTTACAAGCTCACAACGGGCTGCATCTGCGACGCGACGTGAGCTTGTATGTCTGCTGTTAAACCGGAAGTGTGGTCCAAATAATCTCCAGTAAACTCCCGCGGAAACAGGTGGATACATTCTATGTATTGATGTTGACCTTGTATTGATGTCTTGATGCCTTGCTTATTTATTGTAAATCGCTCTGGATTAAGAGTGTCTGTCAAATGCCTAAATTGTAAATGGCCACAACAAACTTGTGACAGAATACTATGAAAATATTGTACCTTCCAAGAGGAATGTCGGAGCAATTCTCCCAACACAGCACATTTCTTGTCGTGCAAGTTGATTATTGAATTACAATAAGACAGGTTCAATGACCAAATATGACAGCTGGATAGTGAGATTCATAATAATAATAAAGTCTTTGCTCAGAGCAGTGGGAGCTATAAATATTCATAGCCGTGCATAATCGTCATGCCAACGCAGGCATAATGACACCTTTTCTCTAGTGCCAGGCCGTTACACAATGATTGTATAAAACCAGAATCAGGAGAATGCTGAACGGGAAAGATTATCAAACTTTTATCTAGTTGAGAAGGATAGAATAGGATACAAGTGCCTTCCCTTACACACTGAAGTGAGATATCCAGGGAGAGCCTGCTGGCCAACATTTGAGTTATATGTCAACCAGTACGATTTCTTTCAGAAAAGAAAAAGAAGTTGCAACTGGCAGCACATTTCAGTGATGACGACGAGGAATGATATATGCACACTTGCTTAACTGTGAAACATATTCAACCAGCTCAATTGACTCAATTTGTCAGGGTAGAATGGCAACTGTTGGCAGATAAAGTGGCTACAATTAAAGCCGAACTTGGCTAGAGATATTTGACATATTCTAAACATTAGCAGGGATTTTGGAAGAGACTGAGAACTTACTCCCAATTGCATAAAGAAGTGAACAAAAAAGTTAAATACCGTAGATTTTCATGCAAGCTACACCGATTTGCAGTTACAAAATAATGTCAAAAGAATAGAGAAGGAACAAAGGAACAACAATATAAAATATCTCCCTGCAAATATAAGGAGATTTTCTTATATTTTAATTGTATTTTATTTTTAGTTGAGCATGTGTCCCTGACATTAAGCATTTCAATTCATCAATGTAATGTCATGACGTTTCTTGCCTTTGGTGAGTGCATGAATTCCCAGCTTGACATGGGAGAAGTTGCCACAGCCGATTTCCCCTCGCACCTTGTAGAAGCCGATTCTTCTGCCCACCGTTAGCTCACGGACCACCCTATCAACGGCATAAAATAAATACCATGTGTAAAAAGCTAAACTGAATAGCTAAATTAGCTAGTTAATTAACTAATTAACTAGTTACAGTAACTAGCATAATTTCATAATATGAATCATGCAATGCAATAATAATAAAACTAAGGCTGGGACTTTAACTGATTAATTGCGATTAATTAATTACAGAAAATTAACGCGATTAAAAAAAATAAAGGATTTTAATCGCACTTAGTTTTTGCACCACAGAACCTTCAGTTTCGGGCATACTGATCATGGCGATGCACCAACCAAGAAGAGACAACAAACGCAAAGGGAGAAGTAGCCAATCAGAGCACTTTGCTTGGCCCAGTGGATGCGAAATTTAGATTTAAAACTCACTTGTTGATTCACTCGTACAACAGAATGTGTTTTACTTGAAAAAAAAAATGCTTCTCATGTCAAATATCGATGTGCGATTAAAATGTGATTAATTGCGATTAATTAATCACAAAGCCTGTAATTAATTAGATAAAAAAAATTAATCACATCTCAGCCCTAAATAAAACATATATCTCATGCACATTAAAAGTGTTAATTTATCTATTTGCAACTCAGAGTGTGTACACATGTACCCAAATGGACTCTTATGGGTCCATTTGCTTACATTTGTAGCCTACACGCTCATAGTTAAATTAACAGGATTTCACTGTGTGTTGGCTAGCTAATAGCTGCAAACCAGAGTTTATCGTAATGAATACAAGATTATTTTAACCAATCTGCATGGTAGAGTATGTTAAAACAATATAACTAGCACTTCTGCAGTGGTTGGAGGTGGTCTCTCTAGTCTTCCAGTGAGAAATGTAGACCCTACTGGTGGACAACTAGTACTGCCTGAAGCTCAAAGAACAATATCTTCCCTGAAGTGAGCATGCCTAATTGCAAGGGCACTGGACATTTGGTGTCTCACACAGGAGACACAGGTTCAGATATAACATGATTATATTGATGTATTTTCATTCATTAAGTCACTGGTGATAGACTGTTTTGCTAGTCTATGTATGTTAACTAACTCTGAGCAAGTGCAGTTAGTATATTAATTAAAGATGCAACATTACTGTATTGCCTGGTAATACTACTTTTTCTCCGGACCAAATGTCATTTTTATTTAATTAAGTTATTATAACACCTCTATTAGTGTAAGTCAAGACATGCAATGTGCTACATTTCTGGTGTCAAATTTCTTTAACATAACTGTAAAGGTCCCACCCAAAAGGCGTGTGGGACCCCCCCAAAATATACGCTGTGTGCGTTTTGTGCAGGAAAACCGCAAAACAATATGCCATGGAGGTTATGGATCGCAGCTTCTATCTCAACCCTACCTGTCATCCTGGCACATATCCAGGTTTAGCCTCTCCAGTGGAGTGAGGCGGCGGGTCGATGCGCCCTCATCGTCTGTGTTGATGTCTGAACTGTCCTGGCGACTCCAGCGGCTGTACCTCTGGCCACCAGTTCCCCCGGCCATGCCTCCAACTGAACCCCGGACGGAATCCACCGTTCCCACTCTTGAAACTGACCGTGTCCCACCAGTCATGCCTGCTGCTGTAGATGTTGCTGCTGCTGCTGCTGCTGCCCCTGAGCCCCTGGAGCCTGCTGTCCCGATCCCAGCAGGGCTACTTCCAGAGGGGCAGACAGCCGTCATCCTGCGCAGGACGCCCAGCGTGGAGCAGGGCTTATCTCATGGCTGGGATCGGTGGAACACCTGCGGATTTGCAGAAACAATTATAATTTAGGGACTTGGCACACGCTCCCAATCTAGAGTGACTTACAAAGTGCCGGGAAGGAATAAGAGCCATGTACATTAGTCAAACAACAGCAGGGCAAGTTGCAGAGGAATTAGAGTGCTAGGACAACAAGTAATATGCTAAAAAGTAACAAGTAGGCAACATAGTACATTTATTTAAATAGAAAAAAATACAAATGTTGCAAATTGATTTGCTTGATTGAAACCTCCTCCTCTTTTATTTTATTTCATGACATCCTATTTGGAACTTTGCAGACTTTTCTAATGTAGTGATTGGCCATGCACCTGAATAAAGCTGTCTCTAGACATGCTATTTCAAGCTTCCTCAAACAGGTTTACCTGACAGCGAAGGCAAAGCAAATAACAACAAATGAACAAAGCTAATAAATCTTGAAAATCTCTGAATTCTACTAACCTAACCTGTGCCACAAATTAAGCCAGACATTATTTTATGCATGTATGTACAGCACTGCAACACATATCTGGTGTCACTGTTGTGAGATTGTTAATTTCCCCAAATGTACTTTTTATTTCAAACTAAGTGTACCTACAAATGCATACGTTGTGATCATTATAATTATTTAGGAAAAAAACACTGTGGAGTGCAATATGGACAGAGTGCCAGCCTTACCTTCAGTTGTACCGGCCATTCAGTATGCAAATCTTTTCATTGTCCTCCGCCGAGTTGTATGTCTGTTCAGGTCAATAAATTAGATAGATCCAATCCAAACAGAAACAGAGGGAAACTTCAGATGTGGGTGAGCCTCCGACCTAACCACCCAGTGTCCTTCTTGCCATAGTGGGAAGTCAAGGGCCGTTTGTTGCCTGATGATTGAAGTAGAAGTGTTGATGCCTCGGAAGCAATGCGGCCAGCTTCAGCGTCATTCTTTCCACCATCCTCAGGGGGAACAGCCAGGAGATGTAAATGTGTGCTGGGAGACTCAGCGTCATCTGTTCAGCCCCTCACATCAGAGCTCTTGCAGGGCTTTGATAGGCTCTTTGAGACTCCGAGGTATTAATAAGCCACAGGTTGAGAGGGAAAGGGTGGGGGGGGGACACAGGAGGAGGAAGAGGTCGGATGGAGTGTGGCTAGGGTGCAGCCGTGGGGCGTTCAGCGGGACAGCCTGGAACAAAGCACAAGGTAAAGCACAAGATGAAATGTGTTATTTAATCAAGCGTGAGAAACTGAAGTAGCACAAAGAATCTGAGTTTACATAAAACCGATCATTACCAAATATTTTATTATATTTTTTATGTAAAACAGAAATGTAACCCAATATGCAGGAGTTAGAATTTAAAGGTAAGGTGATATATTCAAATGACAACAAGTAGCAGCAATAAAAGGGATGGACGAATTGTTCTGCGTCGATTGTGTGTGTGTGTGTGTGTGTGTGTGTGTGTGTGTGTGTGTGTGTGTGTGCGTGCGTGCGTGCGTGCGTGCGTGCGTGCGCGTGTGTGCGCACATGTGCTTGCGTGCGTGCATGCGTATGCTGGTGCTAACGCCTGTAATTATGTGACAATTACATGCTGCCAAGGAACAGGGTTCTTCTAACAATGTCCCCAGCGAGGAAAAGAGGCTTTAGCCTTATTGCGATGTAGCTTACATAACACCGTAGTGTGAGGCCAATCCAGATTTCACTGAAATATGTAATGGCTTCACTGACAATACTGTTCTGTGGGAAAGATGCATTTTGATTGATTGAATAATTGCAAAGATTCATAAACTTTGTCTACAGTATTTTATGTTGAATTATAATACATTTTTGCAATGCTTGAAATCTACATCTTGAGCTGTCTTCATTTGTCTTCATTATTACAGCATATTAACCTCAGGCACATAAATAGACAGTGCAGGTATACAAATAAGTAAGCACAAATCTCTCAAGAATCTGTCAGCACCACTGCCTTAAACACGTAGTGTTGTTGTTTGTAGAAATAAACACAGAAGCACCCGGAAGGAAGTGAACTAAGAAAGGGAAGGAACCAAATAGAGTTCCTGTTTCTACAGAAAAGAATTAGGTGATAGGGTTTAACGGATGGTTTCCCAGATTGATAAAGCACTACCTGTGAGCATAATACCACTGTAAGTGTGAAAAGTCCTGCGTGCTTCAGCCAGCAGAAGGTAGAAGGGCTCAATGGTGCTCAACAGGGACTGATTACATCCATAGACTGTAAAAAATATGGATGGTGGGAAGTGGGAACCCATTGGTTTCTATGCTGCGAAAACAAAGCTTTTTTTGCCCTTGTATGGGTGTCGCCATCATTGTTTTAATGGGTCCCATTAAATGCTATTGGCTGCCAACGGTCACATGCAACCGCAAGGATACTTGGGTAAATGTGTTGAGCCTGCCGAAAACAAAGCACACGAAGAAGAATCATCACAAGCCTATGATCACAAGCCCCTCCTACAGCATACCCTGCTTTAACACCAATTATAACATAAATTGGACCATATTTTAACAAAACGCATATCATGGTGATTGAAACGAGGCTTTAAACAAGCAACAGGAACCATAAAGTATTTATGACAATGTTTATTAAGGTAAGAAAATCGAATGTAAAAGTTTGGGGGAAATTAATGGAATCCTATGGAGCTTCTGGTACCAAAACAGTGCAACTAGCGGCCAATCATAAGCAGTCACAGAACTTTTAGTTCCGTGTTTGCTTCATTTTAAATCCGGACAACTAGCCCCCTGATTGCATCAGAGAAAATAATACCTAGGCACTTAAAGAGAGACTACCAAATATACTGGAGCACTCGACTGGTCTGCACGTTCTTTTTTAATTGTTTTGCAAGGGTGATTGACGTTTCGACTTTCATCTTCCCCAGAGTCAAACAGGTACCATAATGCCACTGTATGCGCTCTCTCGTTGTTAATACATAATCCTCAACTTGAATAAAGGCACACAAACATGCTTGTTCAGTGTCCATCACCAAGCAACCAGGTGGAATGTTAAGCCAGCGGATCCCAAACATAAACCTATCAGGATAATTGACAATTCTATAGGCTCACCCTGGAGATACGCTAAGCCATCGTAAACTGTATATCCAGTGATCAATGTGTAGCTTTGCAATTCACTGATCACACTATTCAATAGGGTGGGTACTGGGTAGGCTATGCAACAGTATAATAATATTTGAAACGTATTTGAGTCCTTAGTGTAAAACATATTCACAGTCACACAGTTCACACTGACTGTCAAGAAAAAATTACCAAAGGGTGACTGCATAGCACAAAAGGTGTCCGCTTTTAACAGGCGCTGGTCAGTGCCCAACCTTCCAGGTCATCACAATGTCCTTACCTAAGCCTGAAGAAAGCTTTAAAACTAGCTTCAGCCAGCCAGAGCTCCTGGGCGAGGTTGTAATATACATGTACTGTTACGTACAGCTGTTGTCCGTGGAGGATGGATGACAGAATACAAGGCTAAAAATACAAACTAATAATAAAGTCAGTAGTCCAACGGAAAAAGTCTCTCACTAAATTGTGTGACTTATGTTATGGAAACAAAATGCAGGTTGTCTCATAACCTATGCACTCATCATCACATGATGAATACTGTCCTTTCCTCTTTTCATGCACTCACATAAAAGGCTATAATGTGCAGAGCTGTGTTTCTTTGTGCTAGGAAGCACAGGTCTCTGCTCTCATATAGCAAATCCTTTTAGCTTCACTGTGATCAATGCTTAGATATTCATGGCAGACCAGGAACAGGAAACCATGAAGGTGTTTGAAGGCTGTTAGAACAGCAGAGGACTCACAAAAGCAAAGCACTTTGATATAGCCAGGCGGGCCCAGAACGCTCGCAATGGGTCTCAGTCATGTATTAATATCTTTGCAAAACTCTCTCTAAATGTATGGATCAATGGATACAAACGAACAAATTCCACCAGATTTATCAGACGCGGTATCAGACACAGCATTTGTTTGTATCTCTGTGCATAAATCTGCATATGGTCATAAATACTGATGAATCACAAATGAAAAGCATGTACAAATGTCCCTGAAATACCATATAAAGACCTGGAATACCTTTGTTGTAATTGTAATAAGAAAAAAATAATCTGAAGCGGAGATTGAAGTTTTGTTAG